>NW_006799939.1:4498271-4758760 GCF_000485575.1 Poecilia formosa
TAAATTCAGGTTACACTCCTCAGTTGTTGATGGAAAAGACTTTTTTTTCAGCATTACAAGTTAAAAGTTCTGGACAGCATTCTGTCAAAACCTCAATATCACTTCCAATCAGAAGAAACATGTTTGTAAAAGCAAAAGATCTGAATCTGCCAGGAGTCTGAATAGTTTTGGTCTTCGGTCTGAATTTTGCTTGCGACAAAAGAAATACTTCCATTGTCATTAAGCTCTGATCCACGTTGCACCAAGAGAACTGTGCTGTATGTGGGAATAACAACATACTCCACCTTTCTGCCAGTCACTGCTGAAAAAGGAGCTAATACTAAAGGAAGAGAACTAAGGAAAAACCTGGAATAGACTATGACAATTTTTTTATATATGCATATCCTTGCATGTGCCGCCACCTGCATGCACTCAGCCTGCGGATCTACACTGGTTTGAAGTCTCTGAAACAGTGTTGCATGTTTTTAAGCGATTATTGAGCAGCATGCCCTCTGGCACCATGCAGCTCAACACCAAACAGTGAAACCAATATATATTTTTTTTTATGTCACCGATAACACTGGATCGCCACAGATAGGCATGCATATTAATCACACATGGACACACAATCCGAATTACTTTATATTTCAGGGGTGCACCCAGCAAGCTTTTATCTCTGTATGTGCTATGTGTGCGCGGCGGCGAGCAGTACACTCTTTCAAAGACGCCCTCTTACTCTGCCCACATCCCAAGAGACAAAAGTCCCAATTTCTCCATCGCCTGCAGACACAGAGAAAGATGGAGGGTGAGGGAGGAGACGGTGGGGTGGAATGGAGGTGGAAAAGAATGAGAGAGTTTCGAAAAAGAAAGCCCAGATGCTATCAGCCCTGTGAGAGTCACCAGGGTCATTGTCATGTGTCAGTCAGTGTAACACAACTTGGCGTGATAAGCCGGGCCGATTGCGGCGCTTGGCCGCGATGGGTGACAGCGCGATACAGCTCTTTGCCGGCGCTCCTGACGAGACACGAAATTAACCCCCAGCGCTTTGGCGATAAACATCTAAAATGGTTTTGGGACCCCAGGGGCTAATGGGAAAAGACGGGGAGCTATCAAAATATCAAATGTGCGTGACAAGCGACACAAGGACCAGGTCTGTCAAACACTCGCCTCTCCGAGTGTGATTTAGCCCTCCGTCTCCGTCTCACCCTGGCGAGCGCGGTGGCCGGGGTTTGTTGCTTCTCAACGAACACGGTGGGTTTAACAGACATTCATTTGGGCAACACGAGACAAGGGTTTGAGTTTTAATTAGGTAAATAGCTCGTTGGGAGGAATCAGTTATAATCTCTTAATGAGGGTCGGCCCAGGCTAATAGCTGCAGCCACTTCTCACAGCGAGGAAATTCACTTGAAAACTAGTGTCGGCAGATCCTGTTTTCTTTTTCTTTTTTGTTGCTTAGACTCACTTTTAAAGTGAGACACATATAAGGTGTTGCTTAATATATGTTGTGTTTTGTTTTTTACTCTCTGTTACTTATTGGCTGAGGGGTCGGGGTATGTCCTTGGTGTAAGTTACGTGAAGGACGAGATAGCGAGCGGTGAGAGAAATCTTTGTGTGTGTGTCTCAGCAGGGTGACATGTGAAGGTGACGAGTGTCACCGGCGTCCCTGTAGTCCGAGGGCACGTCTCTCCGCCTGCTGCTTCTGATGGCAGCCTGACTGACTTATGATCGGGATTTATCATCTTGATTTATGACGAGCCTGCCCGCACCCTCCTGCAGCCAGGATGCAGGTGTGTTGTGTCTTTGAGCTTGCGACTTCTTCTGACAGATATAGTGGTTTGCTGGAGAGCCACAAAAACTTGCACGTATGCTTGAAGTGGAGGGAAGAGGACACAAGAGGACACAAATGGACAACATTTGTCCAAAAAGTGTTGGACAAGTGGAAATCTGAAAAGAATGGCAAGCGTTTGAGCCGAGACATTTGCACAACAACGTTTGGCCGTAGTTACAGCGGCTAGACTTTTGTGATGTAGCTCAACCCTTTGGAAGCCAAGAGCCCTTTTCAAGTCTTGCTATAGAATCTCAATTGGATTTGGATCTGGACTTTACTGTGCTCTACTTACACATGAAGATAAGTTTTAAAAAAAAATCATTACACTGATTTTTACACTGATACACAGACCAGTAGGCACCTCAGGGGTTAGGTGCATTGCCTAATGGCACTTCAACATGTATATACCCATGAGTACATGGGTATAGGAAGCTGGAACTGAATCCACACATTTGTAATGGTAAGATGTTTAAAATGATGTGCTGCGTTGGTTTCCCAACACACAGTGTAAGACAAAAAGTTACATTCTGGTTCCATCTGACCAGAGAACCTTGTACGCGTTTGGTCTTTCCTCTAAGTGACTTTTGGCAAACTGAAACTTTTGCTACTTTTTTAAGAGTACATCCCTTTCTTGGCTACATTTCCCATTAATGTTCTCCTCCAGCCTGTCAGTGGATCTGGATGATCACATCTTGTTGTGCCATACTCTTTCCATTTCCAGACAATGAATGAACAGTGCTCCACCTTTGACCCTTTAGGTTAATACGGATGCGGCCTGTGCCAAGGCCCCCCAATGTTTGTATTTTTCTTCAAATTGTGAAGTTTTCATCTTCATCTTGTGAAGTTTTAATGGAAATGTTAGTCTTGAGTCAGTTTTAACATTTTCTTTTATCTGCTGGTTTGAGTCCCTCATTGTGAGAAAAATATAGGCACAAATTAAACGGTATTGTAAAGACGTGGAGCAAAACTGTAGGGATAGGTTTTAGAAACGCTACAGAACTATGTGCACAAGGAAGGCTAAAGCTAACCTTCTGACCAATATCACCCTCTTTACTGTAATTACAGGTTGCTGCTCACAAATACATGGAGCTACAGTGTAATGCAAAGCAATACAAATGTTTTTGCTTGGCTGGTAGTGCCAGCCTCATTAATTCAAATAGAACTTACAGCAACCTATGTTTGTATTCTCGTTGTGTCATGAATGTTGTAGTTATTTCTGTAAATTGTATTGTCTGCTTGTTCTTTGGTGGCTACAAAACAAATGGCCCCTTAAGGACGATAAAGTTTATCTTGATTTTGATCCTGAAGGTGAACAGGACATAAATATGAAAAGGTTTAAGGTGTTTGAATACCAGCCAAGTAATTGTATAATTTAAAGAGCTGCTGTAACGCAAAAGCTTTTCTTATGAAATATAAAAAGAATAAGAAAAAAAAAGTGAGAGCAACTGCGTTCCTTCTCAGCAACTCGGAGGTGGCGCTTTTCTTTTTTCTTGTTTTTTTTCCAGAGTGGCATCCTGTGTGAATTTATGTCTAATTGAATGTGAAGCAAGGTGTTACAGTTAGTGCAAAATGATGCTGTAGTGTTTCCCCTGACAAAAGCGTGTTGCAAGGCCGAACACTTTAATTGAAATGACTTATTAAAACGGTCGAAACCGACAGAAGGCACTGTGCACGACACCAAAGTGCGCTATTAGTCGTTTCTCCCTCGTATTTTCGCCGTAACAGCCGAGCGGAGTCCTGACTACTAAATGCCAGGCGCAGGGACATGGGGGCTATTTAGTAAACATCTTTCAGTTCCACTCCAGCCATCCGGCCGAGCCGAGAGTTCTCCTCTTAGCTTCCCCCTTCAATGTTGAGATCCAGGGAAACAGGCCATCTACAGGCCCAGGGGATGGAGGGATGAGAGAGAAGAAGAAGAAGAGGAGGAGGGGGGAAGAGACAAAGAGGAGGGCACTGGAACACATCCACAGATTAACCCTCATGGAGGAGATGGAAAATAGAGCGGAACTGAACCAACGTGTGTGCGTGTGTGTGTGTACAGAAAGGGAGACAATAAACGGTGACATTTAAGGTGTGTCTGGGCGCCATAAAACAGAGATGATCATTTAGCGTCTCTGCTCTGCTGTGAACATCAACATGAAGGAAATGACAATGCCAAACCCTTCGATTCCTTCATACTCTTCAGCTCCACACCGTCTTCCCCTCCAACTTTTACAACTTCCAAACATGTAAGATGTGTTGTCATGTCAAAAATATCTACTGGATTTCTATACAGCTCTTCTTGAATCTATTCCTTACCAGGTAAAGCTGACATAATGTACCTTGCAAGACTAAAACAAAAAGCAGATCTGAAACAACGTAGTTACGTTTCAATGTATGTTTGACCGTAGGGGTTAATGCCTAATTGGGGATGATGGCATTCACTCATGCAAGTGATGGGAGTATTGCGAAAGTGATTGGATAGTTGGTTGTCCAGTGACAGCTGAGGTTGATTTGTGGTAGTTGGGCACACACAGCGTGGTCACATGATGAGATCTGGTACAGAAGACCAAAGTAACGCCATGTGGGATTTGCGGTGGAGTGAACCTGGAGGTATGAATGAGGCATTGACACTTCCTTCACCAGACAAGGTCAGGAGTTGACAGCAACCAGATGTGTTTGCGACGCAGACATCAGGTTGAAGAGATGCATCGCAGAGCTTTAGTATTGTAAGATCTTACGTCTCCAGATTATGTTACACCCCTAAATGGTGCTTTACATTTTTGTGAGATACCTTCATATTTTTAACTCTTTGTAGAAAATCATGCAGCTCAATGCCTTGTTCAAAACGACGTCCAGCGCTTCTTCTCTCATCTGATGAATGGATGGATATTCTGTGGTGTTACAAAAATTATTCATAATTTTCACATTTGTAATTTTCCTGTTGGAATATTTTCCCAAGGCTTATAAATCATTCACATGTTGTCGGTAACCCTTTCACTAAGCATAGCAGTGGAGGCTCCTGCTGTGCTTATGTAGCTAAGGATGCATTCACACCAGCCCTGCTTAGTCCGCTTTAAACAAACTCCTACATTATTTGCCTAGAAAATCAGATTTGGTTGGGGAGGTGAGAAAGTGCAATCAAACTCTGATGCGGATCAAAAAAGTGAGCTCTGGCACGGTTCAAATGCCAAGTAGACCGGAGCTCTAAAAGCAGGAAGTAGTATGTAGTGCAAGGCATTTTGTTTAAATCCAACCAAAACTAACACACAAGTCTTATGCTAGTGGAATAAATAACTTGTCAGCGTTAAAATCTGATGCCACTTCATTTTTGTTTACATTTCATGAAGAAGGAAATTGCGATTATGTCTTCTTCAGAGATTTTCAAGTTGATTAATTCAGTGGCTCTAGGTGCAGTGCCTCCACAGGCAAAGGGGGGAAACAGGTTTTTTTTGAAGGTTTTAGTTTGTTTGACTCAGTTCAATGTGAAAGTTTACCACAGCAGCTGAAAATGGAACAAATGTTGCAAGTTTGGTCCTCAATCAAACCAAGTCTACCAAACTATGGGGTGTGAAAATGCCCAAAGTGTAAAGTGTTGTCTCTTTACACACCTTACATCATCTTTTATGTTTTGGTTTAACATTTTTGTGGTTATCCCATGGTACTGTGGGTTTTTCATCAAGTCCCGTATGTTTAGTCCAAAAACGTGTGCCGGGCTCTTTTTGTCTCTCCCATGTAGGATAAATCCACCAATCTCTCATATTCAACTCAAGACTAAGACCGTTTCCATATTCGGAAGCGGCTTCACTTTTTAATATTCCAAGGAAGACTAAGATTCACCTCGTTTGTCTCTAATAGGGGGTTATGTGATTGTGCTGCCACCATCTTCAGATGAGGTCATTTCATTGCATAAGAGTTCAGTCATCCTCACAGAGCCACATCAGAGCATAGCGATTGTTTACTTCCGTTTGATGTTATGCCTTTAGCTCGTTTGTCGATCACGTTCCCCCTGCTGCGGTGAAAGCTGCCATCCGTGTTCGCGTGCGCGTGTGTTTACACGAACGCGCGCTGGCGTATCAGTAGTTGTGGCAACAGAGAGCGCCGTAAAGATCCAGATACACAGTCAGATCCACAGGGGAATAGCTGTGAGTGAGTGCTGTTGGTTTGTTTGACAGGGACCTCTTACCCTTGTCTCTCACACCTCAGATAGAGAGAGACAAATACACCGGGATGGCAGATAGAGGCTGATAGCAGACAGCTGAAAGGGAGAGAGCAGAGAGAGAAAACATAAAGATAGTCCACGAGGTGCTGAAGACGGGCCCGGGGAATGGGAGCCTTAGAATAAAGGAGCGGGAGCAAAAGAGGGGCCACAATGAAAAGAGTCTGGGAGAGAAGGAGAGAATTAAGCGAGGAGAAGGGTAAGAGAGAGAGAGTGAGGGTGGGCGGAGGGGAAGCGAGAGATAAGGAAGGAGAGAAAGACTGGCACTGCACCGGGTAGTGGAGGGTTTATTATTCTCTGTAGCACTCAATCAAACGCCGGCCCTCTGAACAGAGAGCAATGCTGGCGAATCATCCTGGGGGCTTTCTCTCTGTGTCTTTCTTTCTCTCTCTCGTTCCTTCTCTGGCCTCCTCGTGTCCCCCCCCCACCTCCTCCCTGCTCTCCGTGTCTTTTTTTTCCTGAGGTGTATGAGTGCTATCCATCTGTCAGCTGTCACTGCCAGTGAGAGATATGCAAAGCTGTCACTTCACGTCAGCTCGGGTTTGGGAGGGTCTTTTTTTTTTTTCTTTTTTTTTGCAGCTGCTGTTCTGCACATACTTTCCCTACGGCAGCGCTGGTGTGCTGCTATCAAAGCGCAAATACAAACACAGGAACACACTAAAACACACACACACACACACACACACACACACACACGCTGACATTAGACCCTTTCACTGTCGTAATGATGCTCGCCTTCAGTTATAAAGTTTTGTTGTTTTTTTTTATGTATTGTACGGCTTTACCACTGACCGAAAGTGAAAGATTTTGTGAAAAGACAAAAAAAAGTAAACACACACACATACACATCTTTCTGTTTCTGAAAGGCGACATGCAATAGTGTCCTCTTTCAAAAGGTATGAAAACCTCAATCGAAACTACAGTGACCTTTAAAAGAACTGATAATTAAAAAATTCACTTTGAAGTAGAGCTGTGCTTAACTGTACGTCATGTGATCCTTCCCATTTCTCGGAAAGTCTTTTTAATTTAGCTCTAGAATATCATTATTTCGAAGCTTAGAGCCGAGAAGAAAGAGCATGTCCGTCTTGTAATTCAACGGGTTGAGGGTAGGCCGAGTCTTGCGTCGTTCCCAGCTTTTCGCCGAATCCCGCTCAGTCAGGACAACAACGCTCTTATTCCCAACTCATCACAATTTGATGAGTTTATTTTAGCATGCCCGAGACTGCTAGTGGATTTTTTTCTCTTTTTTTTTTCTATCTGACAAGTTCTGAAACATAGCAGAGCTGCTTTTATTTTTTATTTTATTTTTTTTGCCTGTTGCAGACTTAACCTCAAACAGTATCCAAATGGAGACTCGGGGCGGTGGGGGATGTTGGGCCGAAAAGTCTGGAGACTGTTTCAGGAGAACAATGCTCATTTTATTAAAAAGGTAAAACATTTGTTTGGATTAGAAGATGATGATTTGGGGGATTCCGAGGGATTTTTGCGAAGCGGTGCCGTCTCCTCTGTTGTTTGCTTGTGCTTTGAGTAGTTGCTTAACTTCTGCCCTGGATTTACGACGTAGATTGATCTACTCAGGATCAAACACCCTTAAGTCTAGCAAATGGGAGAACTTATCACGTGTTTTTTTGTGTCAGGCCACAGTTGTCCCTTCGAGTTTTAAACATATAGGATCGGAGAGAGGAGAAAGATCTTTGCGCTTAATCTGTTATTATATTCAACAAAGGAATCAAGGTTATCACTTCACTTGAAGAAGCATCCATTAAAACTTTTAAAAATGACATCTGATCATACTGGAGGTTTTTTTTTGCAGGTTGTTTTTCTTTTCCGGCTTCAAATTTAACATCCGTTTAAGCATTTTGTATTTTTTTTCTATAGACCCCATTTATTTAGAAATGGTCAAACGTGACGGGGACCTCGTCACTGTTGATAAAACATTACAGTGACTCGCTGTGTTAAGTTTCCTGCTTCTTAAACATATGAAAACTGTCGGCTGCGGCTTGGAAGTCTGCTGGTGGTTTCTGACACACCGATGTCCGTGCTCTAAATCACGGTGGTTAGGAACGACTCCGCTGCGCCTGTAGACATAGTTTTGACTTTCGGCGATCGACGCGGTCCTCAAGAACTTCAAAGCTGTGCAAACTCATTCTTGTCTTTTAAATATAACCGAAGCTGTTTGTCATCTGCCTGAGCCCACCAATGAGGATTTAGCACGTAAACGTCTGATTTGAACGGTCTGTGACGAATTCCTTGGTGTTTATTACCATGTTTCCTTTCGAGAAGTGAAGCAGCCGTGCGCTTGAACCGAGTTCGTGCAACTTGTGCTATTTTTTCCCCCACGTTACACGTGATTTATGTATGTGTATGAACGGTGTTAGTTATGGTAAAACAACAAGACGTTGGTGCCAAACTCGAAGGAGGTTGGAAAGGAGGGGTGGGGTTGTGCTGGATGTGTGTGTGTGCGTGTTTCTGTGTGTATAGAAGGAGTAATTACAGAAATTAATTGTAGACCTCTGCTGACAAGACTCAGGAAGAAGACGTGAAGGGTACGCATGTGCGCTCTATGACAACAAGAGAAAAGGGGATGAGTGTGGCTTCCTTCCATTTGTATATGTTGACAAGATTGCCGGGTTTTTGTGCCTATTGTGCCACTCCTGCCATTCCAGCGCCAATTGTGTTGGGGTTTTGGGGGGCTCGTTATTAGAGGGTGACAGTTTCTGGGCGGAAACAAACACGACTCCGACGATTAACACCATGTCACTGTGTCAGCTCATACTGTAATCCTGATATTCTGTCTATCGCACATGTGTGCACAAAGAAGAAGGGAAGGGGAGGTGAGAAAACGGGGGCAGCGAGAACATCACAGGGATGCGGAGGGAGAAGAGAGAAGGCACAGCCGAGACATCCCGTGAGAGACGGATAAAACCGTGTCGTTCATCGAGGACACGGCGAAACGTGGTGCCGCGCCGTAGCGCGACGTTAACATTCCTCCCCAACCTCGGGGTTGCTCCGCGGGGAAGAGTGAGGCCTACTGGGGGATCTGTTTAGCCGATCAGACGTGCCAACGCTCCTGCCAGGCTAAGGAACCCGACTGGCGTGATACAATACGAGAACGGGGCATGACAGACTGGTGTGAATAAAAGGATCCTGCTGAGTGGAACAGTATTATGTGGCTAAAAAAAAAAACAACGAATAAAAGGTCAAAGCAGTATAACACTGAAAGGATCTCTGGCTTAAATTACAGCAGAAAACCTGGGAGAATATGCTGTCACGAGTTAATACAGATAAGCAAAGAAAGGAATGCAGTTTACAGCGTGTTGTAGGATCGTATTGGTATGTGGGAGAACACCCCTAACTACAGTAGAGAGTATGACATGTAGCCTGAGGCTAAAACCTTACACTTGTCTTCACAACATTTAAAGGAAGAATTGCTACCCTTTTTGTTGGCAACATGTTTTGACAGCTTTAGTTCCTCTCCTGCAAAATGAAGAGTTTACATGGAAAAAGCATGTTAAGACAGAAAAAAAAATGTTTCAAACTTATAAAAACCGGTATATTTGAAAGTACAAGCTGCCTACAGCAGTTGTAGCGCACAAACCACGGCGGTACGAGCTGCTCAGGATATCTGTATGTTAATCACACACACAGTAACAGCTACATTTCTTAAGCGCTGGGTTTAATCTCGTTGGAACAGAACCGCACTGGTGGTTTTGGCTCAAAGACTCTGACCCATCATATACAGTTTGAAAAGAGACTTTTTCACAGGCCGCCATTTTGAACTAAATGACCTAAGCTTCACTGAATCTCTTCTTCAGGATGAAACAACAAATGGTTAAAAGATGCTTGGCATTCATGTTCATGTCGGTGCATTTTTTTTTAATGAGTTTGAGGTTGTATACTTATGATTGAGAAAGTTTTATTTCTGTTAATTTGATCATTTTTAACACTGAAAAATTACTCAGATATTGTTTAATCATGGTTATGGGTTAAACATAAATATGATGAGTCAGAAATAATGTTGGCTTATATTTAGATGCATGTCACGTTCTTTTGTTAATCAAAGGTTACCTACGATTTTTTTTTTTGGCGAATTTGTACCTCTGATCCAGAAAAACACAGCAACTTCTGGTGACTTGATCCTTCGTTGCACCATCAGACTGACTTTAAGCAATCTTGTGAGAACCATGTGAGACAATTTTACCCTCTGTCTGCATTGTTTTTGTTTCATCTGGCTTAGACAGCCAAATTTATTTGGGCAAGTGAAAAGATCTATTATATATTTGGTGAAGAACAGTTCTTTGTGTGTCCTTTCACCACAGGATCCATGTGCATCAGAGACTATGCTGCAGGGTGAAAGATGTCTCAAAGACCTGCTAACCCAGCCACCAGGGAAAATCAGAACGCAATTATCAGTCAATCAAAGAACTTTATTGTAAATTTCATGTAGAATCGTTTCATTTGATACTAAATTGGATTTAGCCAAACAAAATGGAGTTCTTTCAGGATGTGTAGAATGTTAAGAGTGAAAACAAATTATACAGATACGAGTATATGACAAAATATACAACAGTGCACAACATTAGTGACAGTTTGTGGCAGAAAGCTGTACGGCAGTCTGGTGGTTTAGCTTTGGATTTTGTGGTGCTGAGGGCAGCAGAGGTTATTCAACTGTATCACAAAGTACCAATCAGCTGCTGTAAGCTTCATCTGATGAACAATATTATGAAGCTGTGATTGTCCGGTAGAATCGGTTCGATCAGGGAATCGGTTCGATTCCACTGCACTCTAGCGAACGAAGCTGTTCCCCTCCTCACCTGTGGTGGTGCTGCATTAAGAACCACAGAAGGAAACATCTAAAGAAGACATTGAGCAAAAAAAAAACTTCCTTCTTCACAAAATGCAAACAAAAATGGAATGGTGTAAGATTTTAGTGGCTCTCTTTTGTCCTTTTTTGGACAAAAGAGAGCCACTAAAATTAGTGGGAGAGCCATTTCTCCCACTAGCTTGTTTGGTTTAGTTGAACTTACCCAGAATGCCCTGGATTATAGCCAACTCCCTGCTTTTGGAGTGGTCTCTGGTCCGCTCGGCATTAATATATGCATTCAAACTGCGCCAGTGTTCACTTCAACCGAACCAAAATCTAGATTTGTAGGCACTCTAGAATTTGCTTTTATGGTTCGATTGCACAGTCACACCTCTCTAAAACAAATCAAACTTTCTAGTGATCTAGATGAAAAAAAAAACTACAGTTTGTCTGCAGCGGATTAACCAGGTTTTGTTTAAATGCACCATTAGTTTCCTTTAATGTACAGGTATGACCTTGTTGCTTTTTCTGGATCTCATATTCTTTATTCTTACCAGCTTGATATAAAATTATACTCCTAATTAATATATAGGTAGAACAACAGTAAAAAAAACATGCTGTGTTTAAATGTGATTTTTGAAGTTAAGCATTTCTGCTTTGTCAGATTCTGAATTGGCTCCTTATTCCATTGCGCTCAAATGTCTGCATATAAAATCTTATTCAGACAGAAGTTTCTAAAGACTTCCTCTCTTCCCTGCTTGCAGTGGACCTTGTGATGCTTCTTTTTCTTAATAACAAAGTTAAAAGTGCTTCCCCCCCATACACATTTGTATTTGGGTGAACTTGAGAAAGCACAAACATTGAAGGATGTTTGATAGGATCCAGAACAGGATGGAGTCAGTTTGATAGCCAGGTACTACTTGATCTGTAGAAAAAATATACAAGCGTTTTAATATGATTCATTTGAAAAGCAGCAGAATGGTTGTTGTGGCTTTGGACTTTGTAGCCCTGCAAAGAAAAGGTGAAGTGAGGCCTTTTTATCTGCAGGGAGCTTTTTTTTTTTTTTTTTTTTAAATCAGATTAAAACTCAGCAGCACTCCATCCGCAACTCCAACGCCACTGCGGGCAGATTGGCTTCACCTTCACACTCTCAATCAGCTCTTTTATCGTCGAGGTTCTGCATTAACATACACGCATGCACGCCCGCGATACAAAATAGATGGCAGGAACTTGCAGATGGGCACGTTCGTGTGTGGGTAAACACAAAACACACGCGCTCACACACTATCCCCTCCTCCAGCACCTCTCAAACACATTATTGGCAGCAGTTCAGTGACGGCTGTGTGACTGCCAGTACTGCGGATCTGCTCCTGGAGCGAGCGCTCCCCATCAGCGCTGGCTTGATTACCCTGATGTATGCACACCCAGACACTTGACAATCTCTCAGCATTTACATATGCAGCCTCAGCACTCCACACTACTTCTGATGCGCGCGTGCGAGGGGAGTGTTTGCGAGGTCTGGCGTGCGCGGCGTGCCAGTGTTTTTCGCGCGGCGAACGAGCGAGCGGGAGAAGACGACGACGATGAGGAGTAGGAGGAGGAAGGAGGGGAGAAATGGCAGCCCTCGCTTGCTAAACGTAAAACAAACAAACTTTAATCCGACGCCGAGCCTCAGCTCTTCAAAGCCGAGACGGAAGTAAAGAAAAGGAGCGAGAGAGAGAGAGGGAGAGAGAGAGAGAGAGAGAGAGACGACGCCCCACCTGAGGGTGCGCGATGCTAGTAAACACACAAACAGAGCGTTTACCAGCCGGCCCATTACTCACTCTCGTGTCAAACTCGTAGCACTCGTAGCTAACTAACGTGCACACTTCTGGGGATAGAATCCCTCACAAAAGCGCACGCTTGACTGATGTTTTTCTTTTCAAATGAAAAATCATCACACAAACAACGCCACGTCTTCCCCCCTAAAAAACAGAATCAAAAGAGAGGTTTTGGGGGTTGTTGGGTGGTTTGGGGGGGGCTGTCTCTTGTTCTGTCTTTCTTTCCATCTCTGTCAGCGTGAAGGGAAGTGTGGATGAGAGGCAGGAGCGGAGGGAGAGAATCAGAGAGACGAGGTCTGGGGAGTTGCACTGTGTCGATCCTTTTTGGCTGACGCTTCACAGGGCTCGGCTGATCATCATTAAAACGCGCACAACTTGACATGTTTATTTAATGGCTGCTCCCGGCGAAGACGGCAAGCTGCTGCTATCTCTCACCGTCACATGTTGATCTACCACTGTGCCATGTGGTACTCCGAGAGGGTATGTATGCGTGCATGTGTGTGTCTGTGGGTTGGCATTATACTTTATGCGCCTTTACTTTCCTGGCTGCGTGAAAAGCTTTCAAGTTTTTGTATCGCGTTATCAATCTGGTTCTCTTTTCTCAATGAGGGGGCAAGCCCCTGAGTGTTTGGAATATGTGGTCTGGAATGGTTTGTTGTTCATAACACTGCAATATTAATATTTACAGACGCTGAACATACAATCCAGATTTGCAGACTTTGGAAAATCTCTAACCTAAACAGTCCATGCCTTTTGCGAACATGCCAAAGCAGCCAACTCCACACCCGAGCACTCTTCGTGTCTACAGTTACAGACAACTTCTATAAATACTTTTGGTAGCTTTCAATTACTAAAGGCGAACAAACCAGGATCTATGATCTGACATGAATTTGTTCAAGAAATCCTTTGTGCTCCGCAGTTGAGACGCCACTGATTTCATGCTTCCGTTTGCCATTGGGTTATGTTAACCAAACATGCTTCATGAAGACCAACAAACAAAATAAACGTGGATTTGTGAATACCTTGGGGGAAGTCAATACCATTTCAAAAAGGGGAAGAAATTTCAGATGGAATTTTTTTTTACAGCGTCTTGGTCAGAATGGGATCCTGAATTTGACAAAATGGAAGTTAAGCACTGATATGGTGACAGCAAAGGTTTTTTACTGTTACTTAGCAACACTGACAAAGTGACAGAGATGTTCACAAGTCAGTTTTTCCATATCCATGTCACCACTCCAGCCTTTGGAGTGCAAGTCAGAGTCAAGTCTCTGACTGAAATAAACATTTTCTCATCAGATCTACCAAAATTTAGTGCAGATCTCACCTGGCATCAAAACCTGTACCGTTTGTCTTAAGGCCTAAATTACCACATTGTCAACCATCTTTTCATCTGTTGATATTTACTTTACTATCCAAAAACAGTTAAAGGTCTACTTATAATATCTTAAAAATCAATCAAATGTAATATTTGTGTTAAGAAGTTTAAGAAGTGCCCTTTGCATTGTCGCAGCTAGCTTAGCAGAAAGAATGTCAGAGGGAAGTTACGTTTGTTTCCTAATTCATCCAAAAACATTTAATGCATCTTACAGTTGGAGAGACATTTATTTGGCCACTATTATGAAGTTGCACCTAACATGAAATTCGAAGTAAAAAATTTACTTTTTTTTAATGACAAATTCGAAAAATGACAAACTTTTTTGCAAAATCTACTTTTTTTTGTTGTATGTTTTGTACCTGAATCACAGGTGATTTCTGTGGAGCAACATCTTTTCATTCTTCCATCAATCAACTTTCCAAACTGCCTTTGTTCTTCAGGGCTGTGAAGTCTGGAGTCTATCCCAGCTGTCGTGAGCTTTTTTTAATTATATATCACCAACATTGTAATGTTTTTTGGCACTCTGGCCTTTTTTATTCTGGTCCAAAAGAAGAAATGATCAACAGTTTGCTCTAAAGAATGTGAAACCACACATCTGTCACCACCACAGTCAGTTGGCACATTTTCCACAATTAATGTACATCAGGTTTTTACCTTTATTTTTTTACTTTTTATTTTTTTGTCCTGCTTTCATGGTGCTCTGGGCGGGCCCCTCTTTCTGAGTTCCAACAAAACTCTAAGGAGGTCCTAATGCCAAATAAACACTGAAAATCTCTGTGAAGTACAGATTAATCCACTACAGGTTTGTAAGCATTTAGGATTTTGAACAAGAGATTATGAAATGTAGTCAGGACTTGTTAAAAACAGTAAAATAGCCCTTCGTGGAATTGTAGTCAAATGCTGCAACGCGGACGCTTTCTTTGGCAAGCTGCAACATGAAGTAATATTTTTGTAACTTGCTTCCAGTGTAAACCAATTGTTGGGATATGCAAAATAAGCAATAGGAAACTTTTCTCAGACACAACTACAAAAACAGTCAACTGCTTGGACCAATCACAATCCTGTGTTTTGTGGATCTGTATAACCTATGCCAATAACTACTCATGTTTTCATTTCTGCTGTATACTAGTTTCACAAGGTGCACAATATTTAAAAAAACAAAACTAATCCAACATATTAGTTTTCATAAGTGGGAAATTTTACCAGGAATTCATCACATTATCTGCACGATACATTACCAAACCCAAAAGCTACACCTGAGACTCAACGGCCTCAGTTGACACGCTAAATGTCAAAGTTTCTGACGATAAAATGACACCAAAGAATGAATAAGTACGGTTTGTTTGGAAGAACAGCAGGGAGAATGTAGTACCGCAGCTTTATGAAGTCACATTTGTATAATCCAGGTCATCGTTCTTTGATTGGGGAAAATCAGAGTGTTTGGCCTCAGTGAACAGATCCATGTTTGCTGAAACCCAAGCGCCACACACCGTCACAAACGCTACACCAGCGGTCATTCGTGGTGGTGGAGAGCTGATGATGTGGATATTCTTTGGAAACACACGACCCGGTCGCCTTCCTGTCACTGACCATGAACTCCTGAAGCATTCCAAGATAAATGTGAGGCCTTCTCATTTGACTGGAGCTTTTCCTGAAACAGGGTCATGGAAGCAATGAAACGGTCTTAAAGAAGAGGTGATCAAAATTCCTTCACACCAATACTAAAGATGCAAAAAAACACACACAAAAAAACAGAACTACTTCATATTACTGTAACTTAATTTGGGTCTGCAAGAAACTAAAGTGAGGGTGTGCAAGTTTTGTACATACAAAACAGCTCTACCATTTTGACTTCATCGCTTTTTAAAGATGGCATGCTGGAATCTGTAGTATCATGCAGTTGAAGTTAGACCTTAAAAAATGTTTGGAACCAAGAAACCAGGCCTTAAGAAAGGATTATTATGGCCTGTTAAAGCCTAGAACTGAATTGGACTGAGCCTTTCTGCTTTGCAAAACACCCAATGTGTCTGCTGGTGGTTTTAGCTTGAAGTTGGATGTAAATACTGTTAGAAGACTGATATCTCTTTAATCTGTACTTTTTGAATTTACAAATTAATTTTGTTTGCTTTTGTACATAAGTAATGAACCCAGTTTTAGTAACATGTCTAAATATCCTGAATACGTTGAGATGCTTTGAAAAGTCGATGAGTTCAATTGCTCAAATGATGAAACGCCCCTCTTAAAGTCTTTACTGATACTTATCCTCTAAACAGAAGGTTGCTAAAGACAGACTTAAACAAGTTTAAAGCTACTTTGCTCATAAAGAAGTACATGCTTGAACTACTGCCTCTATTGTTTGGCATGGATGGGTATGTTACATTTTCCACAATGAAAACAGAGATGTACATTTTTCAGATTCACCAGGGATGAATAAGGCAGCTCCATTTCCCTACGATATGTGATCGAACATTGATGGGTGAATGTTTGGACTAAACCAATTCATATTGATTCCGTCTTTGTAATGCTCTGCATTGCACAAAAGAACAAAGACGCACATTTTGGCCTTAGAATTCAATTTGTACATATCACATTGAAACAGAGTACACTGTAACAGGCCAAACATGAGCTAAAACGCACATGTATTCATTGGGGGATTTCCTGCAGAATTAGAAACTGGCTACAATGAATAAACTCTCGTAACCACTCGTCAGGTATGTCATCACTAAACATGGTTTAACCTATTTGCTCCAGTGAAACAAAAAGTAAAGAGTGCAAATGCTAATGCAGGGCAAAGTAAGGCTGCTGGGTGAAGCAACAAAGACAAAGGAGGAGTGAAAGAAGAGCGGATCAGAAGTGCAGAACAGAGCACGAGTGAGTGAGAGACTGCAGGGTGGATTAAGGCGACATACTTCCTTTTTTGTTTGTTTGCGTCTGTAAATGCAGTTTTGATGAAATATTAACGGCGCCTTCCAAAATGCCTTGTAAAGGATCCTCTGCATTTGACTCCTCCATCTGTAGCACCTCAGGTAGGCATTTAGTATGCTGTCATCAGGGAACCGGCAGCCCCCCTCCATGTGCTGAGCTGTCAGCGCAAATCCGCCAGCATCCCCCCACCCCCTCCACCGCACCCCACCTTCCACCGCTGCCCGCCCCCTTTTCCACCACCCTGCGACACACCTATACCACCACAGGCTGAGCGCTCGCAGCCCCACCCCGCCTGACGAGCGCCAGCCAACTCTCACTCTGCACAACTTTCTCCACGACATTCGATATACTTCAGCGATAAACGGCATGAAAGAAAACAAAGAACGGGCTGGTGAGTGACGGGATTCGTTTTGACATTTACTTCTCATCATCCCTCTCCGAGTCCCCCACCCCCCCAACGGAAATCTCCTTTTCTTCTTGCAAAATAAACGGCGACGTGCTTTCTTCTGAGGAGGATCGGGTTCACGAGGTGCTTGCTGATATTGATTGGACTTTACAGCGCCGCATGATTGGCAGCTGCCAAGGAGCTGGGGGCGGGGTGCCTCTCATCCCATCGATGCCTCCACCTAAGTATCGTCTTAGAGCTGCTACCAGATACACCAGCAGTCCCTCACTTCCCTTCACTCCTGCTAATTCTCTGTGACTGATGGAGGTTAAACTATCGGACTTACTAACAATCAAGAGTCTTGCCTGTGGTTTGGCAACGAGAACCCGGTTCCGTGGGGAAGGGAACTGAGTTGGGATAATATTGCAGATTCAGATTTTCAGCGGCGATGATGGAATACAATTACAAGTTCTCTGATTGTAATTACAAAGGTGATGCATCCCACGGTGTCATCGCGAATGGTCAACCAGACACCCCTGAAGGCTTTCGTGTCACAGGGAACGGCTAATTATAGTTGTTACAGTACGTGTTTGGGGAGCGGTGGCTGAGCACGCTGGGCCTCATAATAGACTTCATTTATAACGTGGACATCCACATCTCAATCTTGTGACTTGAAGCTGAGGGGCAAGAGCGAGGAATGCTCACAGTTAGCACAGCGCCTTGCAGAGGCATGCATTCCTTTTGAACATTTCGACATTGTGTCCTGTTGTAACCCAAAACTTCAATTCATTTTACATGACACATCAACATGAAGTACATTTAGTGTGGTTGTGTTTGTAAAACTACTTCATGCTGCAATTACATCTATTTTTTTGTGCAGTTTTGTTTGATAAATAGCTCAAGTACTGTCAAATTTGGAAGTCTTAACAAACGTCTAGGCTTTTGATAGGCCCTTCAAACACATGAATATGCTTTAATCTTGTCAGTTCTAACATAATTTTTGTTGTATGTTTGGTGTCATTCTGCTGCTGAAAGGCAAAACTCTTCATGAACTCTGCACTAGCTTCTCCATACTTACCTGTTTTGTTTTTTTTTTTTTTAAATCACACAATGTGATGCTGCCACCACCATCTTTGGTGTGTTCAGAGCGATACATAGTTAGTTTTTTTTTTGCTAATCTTTGCGTTTTGCATGCAGGTCAAAGATTTTCTTCCAGGTTTTGCTTGGTCTTCTAAGTGACTTGTGTCAAACCTTAAATGAGACCTCCAATGGTTTTCTTCTTGCCATGAATATTTCCTAACTGTGGCTGCTTTTTAAAGCCTCCCTGCATTTAGTGGTCTTTGAGTAGGGGGCTGAATATAAGTACACATTTCAGTCTTTAGAAGTAAAAAATGAATAAATAAATAAATAAATAAATAAATCATGTATCCTTCACAAAATGACTCTTGTTGGTGAAACATAAAATCTCCAATAAAACACATCAAAGTTTTTTGGGATTACTGTGATAAAAAGTTTACTTGTTGTATAGTAGAGTTTATCTTTTTTTTTTTTTTTTTTTTTTAAACAAACAAAAAAAACATTTACAGCCAAGACTTTTGCTATTGTAACTTATGTGCTTCCAAGAAAGATCCTTGACGTATTTCCCTGCCCTCGGGCCTCATTTGAACATGACGTTAAAAAAATACATAAAAACAAGGGTTGGGGGAAGAGATGGTGACTGTTGCCCGAGGAGGTATGGTTGTCATAAAAGAGCCGGGTTGGGATTTGTTGGTGTCACTCAATAAATCAGTAGGAGTTTAATTACCAGCTTGGTGTGGAGGAGCAGTGACAAGCAGAGTGTGTGTGTGCGTGCGTGTGTGTGTGAGACTGCAGGTGGAGACACTGTGACAGGCACTAGCTCTGTGAGTTAGCATTCCTCCTGGGCCAGACTCTACCAAAAGCCTGACAGGGCAGAGCCGCAAAACTCACACACGCATACAGGGCCATACCATTTGGTGCACGAGGGAGGGATGTGCTGTAGGTAAGCGAAATCAAAGGTGGGTGTGGGTGTGTGTGGGGGATCTGTTTGCAGAGTCTCTCCCACGCTAATCCTCTCCATTTACGCCCTGCCACTTCCCGCGTTTATGAACTGAGCTGTGAAGGAACGTGGAGGCTAATCTCTGACCCGAAGTCCGGTGCACACCGACTCCAACAGTCACCTCCAATAATCCTGCGCCCGGAGGTAAAATAAAAAACAAAAAAACAAAACAAAACAAAGATAGTGGGTGGGATCTTTGGACAGTAAAAACAAACAGAAATTGAAAAATGACAGAAACACACCAGAAATCTGAGAGTTCTGGCTGTTTCTTCTTAAGAGACAATTAAAGCACAGCTTCATGCGGAGATATTACATTTCTTATGGGTATGATTTCTATTACTTTGTCTGTGAATAAACTGTGTTATTATTCTCCCCCCCACCTGTCTTGTGCAAAACTTCTTCCCATCAAGCCTCGAGTCAAACAGACATTCAGGAAAAGACGGGGAAGAAGAAGAAGAAGAAGAAGGAAAAAAAAATAATCAGCAGAAAGTAGTGGGTAGAATGAAAAGGGTGGCAGAGGAGCAAACACAGGTTTGACAGAGGCAGGAGAGGTGACAATAAGCAGCGTGTCGTGTGTTTTGTTTTTTTTTCTCCTCCAATTTCGTGCCAGGTAACATCCAACAATTTGAAGGTTCAATAGGCAAGATTACAGTTCTGCTCGAGATGAGTTAAAAATACAGGGTGACTTGTAACCCTGTCTGCAGTGAGTGAATGACACACACACACGCATACACACAAGAGGACTAACGGCATCAGCGACGTGCTCTGTGTCCGCCGTTATTGGCTGTTTTCGTAGCCGTTAGCGCGGATGAAAAGAGTCAGCATTACAGCTGTCAATTCAGATGGAGATCAGGTGGCTGGGAACGAATCAGGAGGCAGCAGATAGTGGCTCCGGTTTGTCATGCATGCTGGATGTTAATGCGTGCATGAATGCACGCCTGCAAAGGCATTTTTTTTTTTGTTTTTTTTGTAGATGTTTATTATTTTTTTGCAGATGCAAAACCCGGAAAGAAAAAAAGAAAGGAAAAAAAAATCCAAATCCTTATTTTTCAAGCCAGGAAAGGATTGTGCTGTCACTCAATGATATACTGATCATTGTTGTTTTTTTTCTTCCTTTTTTTTTCTCCCCTATTTGTTCTGACTCTTTCAGGGTGGAAAACAATGGCAGCTGGGAGATGAGATATCTGTCTGATCACTCAACACTAAAAAAGTACACCCAGTTTCGTCGGCTAACGAATATCTGCCAATATTCAGGCGTTTCATGTTTTTTTTTCTCTCCTTCCTCAATTGATACAATACAAAAGCATATTCAGCCCCATAGAAGGAGAGAGAGAAATTTCCCAAAGAGAGTAATTAATTTCCTGGCACCTCAGTATGAGAACTTGTAAGGCAAATGGAACAATAAGCCTAAAAAAGAAAAAAACAAAAAAAACAACACTCCACTGTACTGTAGAGTACAGTGCTAACAGACAGATGCCAATCTCCGCCCTGCTCCCGCCATGTTCGACATGTGTGCTTGTTGGCTGCGAGACATTAGCATTTGTTTTACCCCCCACCCACCCCGCACCCCTCCTCATTCCCATGTGCTAGAGCCTCAGGCGCAACAGTCAAAGAGACACCACCACCTCCCAGTATCTCATCTCATCTCCCAGTATGCGCGGGTGTGAATGTGAGGCGGCGAGTTGCGCTTCCCTCACTGCTCGTGCGCATAAAAACACACACTGTGGCTTTTTGATAGTTGCTCTGCGGTTTGCGGGCTTTTCTTTTTTTCTTTTTTTTTTCTCCTACTTTTTGCCCGATTTGCATCGGAATATTTTTAAAAGATTCATTCTACATGCTGGGTTTTTTCTTCTTCTTTTGGCTCTTCTAATAGATTTCAGGGCTTATAGAGACCTCACGTGTAGGCGCTTGAGCCGGGGCATGTCCACACTGTGGCGCGTGCTAGTGCGCCCCCTAGCTCCCAGCTTGAGATCCAGTCACTATGTTTTTGCTTCTTCTCCCCCTCTCTCTCTCTTCCTCTCTCTCTCCCTGCTGCTTCTCTCTTGCCCTACATATCAGTCCCACGGAGAATAGACCCGTCTAACACCCGGCTTCACAGAGATGCTGTTTTGTCATGTTTTATATCATTCTACTAATGGCAAAAAAAAGCAGGTCCTCTGACTAAAGACTGTGGTATCCCTGAAGATCTGTGCTAACAAACGCTCAGCAAAGAGTGGAGAAAAACAAAAAAAAATTGACGACTTGCCTTAACTGAGCTCTCTGTTCTAAAACAGCATAAAGCTTCTGTTTTCTAAACAGTCTGAGTTTTGTAATAAAGGAGAGAGAAGGAGGGGAGAAAAAATAAAGCGACAGACAGACAAGAGAAAATACATGGGAAGGGGAGAGAGGAAGAAGAAGAAGAAAGAGAGAGATCCAACAGATGGTAGATTTGGCGAGGCCTCCGCCGTGCAGTTTGTGTAAAAGCCTGTCTGGAAAGAGCGCAGACCCCGAAGCATCTCTCACATATTGAGGAGTCACAATCATTGAAAGAATGCGTAGTGAGATGCCCCAAAACGCCGGTCATTACGAAAACAGAGCTGCTCCACTTCAATCAGCCAAAAAGAAAGAAAGATAAAAAAAAAAGAAAAAATGGAGTGGGGGACGCCTGTGTTTCTCAGAGGGAAATTATTAAAAAAAAAAAAGAAAAAAAGGAGTGGGGGACGCCTGTGTTTCTCAGAGGGAAATTATTAGACAAAACTCTGAATTCCGTCAAAACCTGGACGTAGGGAAGAAGATGGAAGATTTATCAGACGGATTCAAATTTGTGGGCGATGTTGAAATAAAGTCCAGTTTTTTGTTCTGTCAACTGTGAGTCGGGGTTTGTAGGTGATATTACACGTCATTTCCAATAGTTAATTGTCCAATGTGTAAATAAAATGTCGATTGGTGCATTGCAGTCCACATCAGTTTAGTTAATTTGAGTTCACCAGGTTTCAACTTAAGACAAATCAAGTCCAGTCTTAGACTGATTCAAATTCACTTATTAAAATCCGATAGTGTTATTGAATCGCGAAGCTGCCACTTACAATCACTATGGGGTGCAAATATTTTATAAAAATACATAATTTTTACCTGTCAAAAATAAATCACTGACTTTCTAGTGTTTTTGTTTCTTTTTATAGTGTTAGATTGTATACCAACAAAAGTTTAAAATACACGTTTTACGTTCTGTATTGATGTTTGCAGCTCTTGTTTTGAAGAAAGAAAGGAAGTAGTTCTTTAGCTTCCTGGCCGTGTTGACAGATATAGCTAATACATACTGCTTGCTAGCATCGCTAAGTTAGAAAAACACGAAAGAACCCAAGGAGAAAATCATATTATAGGCAAAATTGTGAGTTCTAGAAAGAAAAGATAAAGGGTGACAGACAAGATACAAGCAGCCTGTGAGCGCTGTAAGAAAATGGCTAACGGTTAGCCGCTAACGACACAAAACCTGCCATCTTCTTCTGTTTTTTTTTTCTTTGCTTCAAAATAAAATCCATCATTAATCAAAGCTCAACTTTATAATTCTACCATAAAAACATATAATTTAAAACAGTTTGAGATTCGTGAAAACTTTTAATTCATTTGTGAAAACATGCAAACAGACCAACAGCTCAGGTTCAGACAAGAAGAGCAGATATAAGCTAACTTGACTGGAACATCTGATCACAGATTGTTTACAACACAAATTACATAATTTGTGAAAACAAAAAAAAGAGCTTATCGATTTCCATTAAAATACAGCTACGTCATCTCATCTTGATACCGTTTTCAATCAGTCAAGTTTATTTGTGCAGCACATTTCAGCAACAAGACAGCTCAATTAAAAACATAAAAAAAAAACACCATACAGACATCAAGTGTAAAACCAGTAACAAATGTTACATTTTGTTGGATGCCATCATCTAAGTCATCAATACACATCAGATACGTTGGTCAATGTTTGGGTGATAATGGGTCGAAAGCATCTCTAAACATGTAAGTTTAGTCTTCCTTTAAAGGATCTCAGTGTTTCAGCTGTTTTGCAGTTTTCTGGAAGTTTTTTTTCCTCCAGATTTGTGGTGCATTTTTGAACCTATTTAGCAATCAAACTACAATTTCTAAGCAAATGCTTCAATGCTTTCAAACTATTCAAATATTTTTTAGTATTTCATATTTGAAAGCTTAGCTTGTCTAGAGTTAAATGTTTCACACTGACACAGGTGCACAGCGAGCCCCAAAATGACCTACCTCTGACCCGCGACTGTCGATCAGCGCAAATTTGCAAAGCGATGAAGCGTGTAGGGGCGTCCCAGCCGGATCCCGTCCCTTCCATCCAACATGTCGGGCTGTGAGTGACGCATGGGAAGTAGATTGTGTGCAGAAGAAGCAAAGATAAGCAGCAGTACGCCACCATCAAGTCGTACGATGGAAGTTAATGTCATTTGGCAGTTTTCTTTTTTTCCCCCAAAGTAGCTCCATTCACGCCGCCATATTTTCATTCTTCCTCCACTCTCTCGTTTCACATGGGCTGTAGATGCCTTAATTGTGCTCGCTCTTCAAGGCAGCCTTTTTCACTTGCTCTTGATAAGTCTTTGATATTCTGTGCTTCACTAATTGTAGTCGCTGCAGTACATCTATCTTTTTTCAATTTCCTGATAATTAGCCTCTAACTCTTTCATCTGTCTTTTCAAGTGCACTAAATCTCCTTCTCTAATGAAAGTTACACTGAACTCAACAAGGTTGACGGCTGGTAAAGAAGAGAGGAGAGAGGAAAAAGAAGAAAAAAAAAACACACACCACTTCTCTCTTACATTCCTCTTCCTCTGCCCCTGTCTTTCTCGCTATGGGGAGACCCTGTCCTTGGGTGTGTGTATGTGTGTGTGTGTGAGGTTGGGGTTTCTTTTTTCTGTTTTTTAAAAAATACTTTCAGAACGTGAAAACATCCCAACCACAAAATGAACACAGGTGCCGTTTAATAAGAACATGCTTCAAAAATGACTCCGGTTTAATGGATGGGAGACGTGAGGTTAGCAGAGGAGCAAACCTGGAGTGATCTGCCGAAAAAAAGATCACAAAAACTCATGAAATCACTCAGAGCCACCGGCGCTCTCCCTGAAGACTACAGTCACATCAAGCTTGAAGTAATGAACCAGATTGAAACATTACTAAGAGGAGGAGGGGGTGTTGGACGTCTGGTAATATATTAGCATCGCAGCGTTTCAGGTACGCTTCCTTGCAAAACTGTTTGCATCCATCTTTTCATATCAGGGTTTGTCTTTTCATATCAGGGTTTGTCACGTTACAAGACCTGATATGAAAAGGTTTGATTGGGGAACTTATCAAAACATTGGTTTCATTGTGCTTTTAATGGAGGCCTAAATATGCTAAACAAGCAAAAACTGGAAGGCAATTTTCACAAATTGAACACTAATCTCAAATGTTGTTTTACAGACTCTATAGTCAGTGTATTTTTTTAAATGTATATAAAAATAACAATCATTGCATCATAAGTTTGAAATTCAGGTATCAACTGCAGCCTTACTGGCTGGCCCACCATCCCTGATACGATGCCTCCCTGGACGGAGAGCCTTATGGAAATTCTGTTGTAAATCTACAGTGGTATAGCTTTGTATTCTTTGCATAAAGGAGTTCCAAAATCCACTAGATTTTTTTTCTAAATTTTTTAAGTCTGTGCATCATGACAAAGTCACATGAATGTTACGGATGACAATATTAGACCCATGACTGTCAATGTAGCTTTAGCAGAAATATTTTTTTCCATACCATTCATGCCTAAGACCCATTACCTTCCATTTGACCATGACTTTGCCACCGTGTGTTGGTCGTCCACATTCAGTCGCAATAAAAGTGCAGTTTGCACTAGAAGCATGACAAAATGTTGAAAAAGTTCAAGGTGCATGATGCATACTTTTGCAAGGCACTCTTGTATGCACTGCAGAGCCCTCTCTCAATTTTCTTTCTTACACACTCCAAAAAAAAAATAAAAAATAAACACCATAAAATAAAGTAGAGGACGTTTGAAGTGTGTAGGGACTGCCACTCTAATAGTTTTATGCGTTTCAAGTTGGAGTTCCCGTGATGCAAATGTGTCGTCGACAGGTTTGCTGAGCGTAGAGGCAAAGACGGAAAGAGAGAGGAGCAGAGAGAAGGCAAGGGAAAAAAAAAAAAAAAAACCAGGCATCAAAATTGATTTTTCAATCATGCTTGCTGTTTCAAGAGGGCGTCACATGTTCTAATGACCTCATCCCTCTTGTGGTGATGTGAGTTATTTCACACCG
This sequence comes from Poecilia formosa, assembly GCF_000485575.1. Lineage (NCBI taxonomy): Eukaryota > Metazoa > Chordata > Actinopteri > Cyprinodontiformes > Poeciliidae > Poecilia > Poecilia formosa. The sequence goes on from NW_006799939.1 coordinate 4,523,965, forward strand.
GGCCATTTTAAACCAAGAAGGGTAAGGCGGTGGTGAGGTGGAGGGGTTGGGAGGCGACGGGGAAGGGTTGGGGGTGGGGGGTGGGGGGGTCAGTGCTAAGTAGGGCTCAAAGCAGTGAGGAGTTGTAAAGAAGAGAGGCGGGGTGGGCTAAGGGAATGGTTAACAGGGTCATTTAGATTGGATGGGAGATCGATACTGAGAGGTAGAGAGGAGGTGCATCTCTGTCACTGTGATGTGTGGCTTCGGTGTGATTGTTCTGCAGATTACGTACAAGGAGGGAGGGGAAAAAGAAAAAGGAAGTGCTGTCTGTGAATGTGTGTGTGTGTGTGTGTGTGTGTTTATGTGTGCAGGGAACAATCATGTCAGCGTCCGCCGGTAATTTAAAACACATTTCATGTTTTTTATTATTTGATATTCTGTCCCTGAAAAGAAGAAAGGTTGGGGGAGGAAAAATAAAAAAGATTGTGTTTTATATGAAATTTATACTTGACACTGAGATCCTTGCTAGTGGCTAACCTATTTAAATGTGCAGCAGATTTTTGAATTAATTTACAATAAAAAACAACCTTGTAAATAAACTTTTAAGTTTGTCTCTCAGTTTGAGCGCGAGCACCGTGAGAGTGCTGATAATGCACAAGTGGAACGTTTCAAGTATAATCTCCACACGTCCTTTCATTACTGCACCAGGTCTGAGTGTTTGATGTCATGCTAATCTGCTCTCTTGTTACTCTGTTTGCATGTGTGTGTGTGCGTGTGTGTGTGTGTGTGTGTTCGCGTCCTGTGCTCCGGTGCTGCCTAGAGCATTTCCTGCAGCTTGTTGCAGGTTTTTCTGTCCGACACGGAAAGCCCCGAGGTGGAATTCACTCTCGCATCGTCAACAGAAAAGCAGAACAATTACTGAGACACAACAGAAGGACCAAAATATTTCAGTCCTGAAAGTGTTGGCTGGTGGTTTTAGTATTGTTCGAATCCAATCAATTTCTACTAGTTATCAAGGTAAACACTTTGATTCACATCTTCAGCACACAGGTACTGGGTTACACTTCCAAGTGAGATGGTACTGAGGCCTTTACAGGGGCAACAGGAACTAGAGGAACTATCTTAAGAAAGAGGGGCATTTTTGTGACTAGACAAAGAAAAGATGACATTGTTTTCGTGAAATTGTGGTTTAAAGTGAAGTGAAGGGGGCTGCACTGGTAGGTAGCACTGTTGCCTTGCAGCAAGAAGGTCCTGGACCCGGAGTCTTTCTGCATGTAGTTTGCATGTACTTCCTGTGCATGGTGGGCTCTCTCTGGGTACTCCGGCTTCCTCCCAGTCCAAAAACATGACTATCAGGTTAATTGGTTTCTCTAAATTGTCCCTAGGTGTGTGTGTGTGTGTGTATGGTTGTTTGTCATGTCTGTCTCCGTGTTGCCCTGCGACAGACTGGCGACCTGTCCAGGGTGAACCCCACTTCTTGCCAGAAACGTTTGCTGGAGTTAAGCACCAGCATCCCTCCCGACCCCACTAAGGGTGTATAGAAAATGGATGGATGGATGGAAGTGAAGGATACTAAGACCCCCATGTCTAGACCTGAACTGATGTCTAAGATGATTAATGGAAAACAATAGCAGGGTGAATGAGATGTGCTTTGAGACTGAGGCTAGGCAGCCTGGATGTTATGAATAGTTATTTATACCTGCAAAGAACAGGTAGCAAACGCACATTCAAAAAATCAGAACAGTAGTTTTTAGTAATACTCTGAAGGTTGCTTTCATGCTGCCCAGTAAAGGTTTGCTGTGAGATCCACATTCTACCATCATCATAAATAGTTAAAAGAAGGTTGTAAAATTAGAGGAGAGCACCAGCACCCATCGACCACAGAAACTGATCAAGGGTTTGTAGACAGGAGGAATAATCACTTTGCTTGTGGATCCACTTGCCTGTAAAGCAAAGCGCTTATTTGAAAAAGTAGGAGAATAACTCTTTATGCTAAGTCAGGACAGGAAAATGATCTGACAACAAGTCATATAAAAATGAAGAGGAAGCTACCAAACATTTCCTCTCAAACAGAAGCTAGCAAACATCTCCAAATGCAAAATCCTTAGCAGAGTAAGATGTGCGTTTACTGAAGATGCTATATCATAAAAATTAGGAAGTTTTAGAGTTTAGCTTAGTATTGTGTAAAAATCTAATAATTCCATGTTTGAGCTTCAAAAACAGATGCCAATCTCTCTGGAGTTGCAAAAATATTTCTCCCTGATAGAACTGGTTCTTTAGTTTCATACAAAATGTGTGCTACATTATTTAAATTATTTAAAATGTACTTTGAGATGGCTTGTAGAGCTTTAGGAGGCTGCAGGAATCTTAAACTAATCAGAATACATTCTGCTTTTTCCCTGTTGAAATGCTGAAGTTTTATACATTAACTACATGAATACACACTTTCATATGTTAGAGCATCTTTACTTGATAAAGCATTAAGTTCTATAACTTAATTATGAAAAAAAAATAGAATGCAGCAACAAAAAATGTTCAAATTAAAGTGTCATGTACGGCATTATAAGCCTTCTTTAAAGGTAAAATTTTAAAAATACACTCAAAGATTGGTTATTATACTTTACTGCCAAAACGTAGATCAATTTAGGCATAAAGTGTCAGTTTTATAAAAAGCTTTAGTCACTGATACTTGTTTAGCTGAATGGTCGCCGTGCTGAATGACCAGAAGGAAGAAACAAATGAGTGGATTTAGCCACCACCAAATTACACAATTAAAATAAACATTCAGCAAAAAAAAAAAAAAAAGTGGAAAAATGGAATAAAGATTGCATTCTACTTAACCGTCTCTGCCACGGACTGCAAGCTTTAGCTGATGACATACAAGCCGGTCCTCGTACGCCGGAGCAGTAGTGTTTTAGTGGATGAAAAGCCAGTGAAGGAAAGCAAAAGAAAAACTGCAACACCTAACAGGTCCCTAAAGGAACATTGTATGCTTCTTTGGCTCTGTAGAGGTCGGAGGTCAGGGTCAGCAGCGGAGCAGCTCGTGGAGACTCGGTGTGGTGATCAAAGACCTGTCTGCAGGCAGGAAGCTGCTGACACAGCTGCTTAGCTCCAACCGAAGGACATTCTCTGTAAACACACCAAGAAAAACACGACCGGCTCGCAGAAAATAATAATTCTGCGTTAGCGCTCACTCGGCTGCCGCAGCTCCGACTGCATTATTAAAAAAATAGCGCATTTGGACATTTGCTTGGGGTGGAAAAAAAACAACCTAAGCTGTCATATTTATCCGTTTTTATATTCTGAGAAACAAATAGAAACAAGTATACATGTAAAAACACCACGGGCCAATTATAGCACTGCTTTATGAGTGGAGCGCGCGCGAACGGCTCTAAGCGTAACCAGATTTCATCCAACTTTAACGACGTTCAGTTTGTCCTCAGGTGGCGACGCGAAAATCTGAACTGACTGCTGTAATATACGTACGGCAGCGGAGAGCACGCCGCTACGGGATCCTGTAAAAATTTTAAAATGTGTTTTACTGGATATGATCACGCTGTATCTTCTCCAATAACAGTCATGTGGCAAAAGGCTTAATCTCTTGGTGGGCCTTGTTTTTTTTGTTTTTTTTTTTCTTTCTCCCTCCCCTCCGCATATCTCTACGAAAGTGGCTCGGCTCTTAAATCAAAATAGGAGGAAGAAGAGGAGGAGGATTGGGAAGAGTGGAGTGGGTAACAGGAAACGCAGCTTTCATCTCTTTAAACTGTGTTTTTTTTTCAGGCAGGGAGGTGATTTTGTAATGTGTGAGACAGATCAGATACCGCAGCTCGGTCATCGCAGGGTGCCATCCCACCCTGCGCGCATTCCAAAAATTTTATATATAAAAAATGTTAAATGTGGGGATGAATGAAGGAAGAGGAATCACTACAACATGGAAATCCTCCCCTCCTCTCCGCTTCCTCTTCTCTGTCACGAATTAGCTTCCAATTCAGGTTCCTGCAGCTCATTAGTGAAACTGGATCAGAATGCTCTTTTATCACTCCCCATTGTTCTTTAGCGCACAATGGAAGCGCGCTTCCACAGCAGGCAAAGAGTTCTGGCATTAGCTGACCGTTTATTTTCATTGTGTTGCGCCGTGTCTTTGGCTTGGCAGGCTGGCCTGTTAAGTGTGTTGCACAGGCTCAGCTCTTGCTTACCGATATAATGAGGCTGTTTTGGGGACCAGAACTTCGGAGAGACTCTGCAGGAACTCTGGCAGAGCTGTTTATCTGATGCCATTTGCATCTGACAACACGCGACCGCTCGGATCAATAACGATCCTGCACGACTGGACAGATATGTCATCCGTTTCTCTGAAATGCGGCACTTTTACATTAAAGAGCGACTGCATTGTAGTGCAATGAAATTCCAGTGTATAAAGGCTTTGAATAGAGGTGAAACAAGATGTCGTGTCGTGAGTTGATGTTAAAGTGCTCGTAATGTCTGATATGCCGATAATATCGATACTAAGATCGATACTTTAGTTTCAGATTCTTTCTTGAAACTTTTATTTCATTTTTGTGTTATAACTTATTCACCGCTACCTCAAAATGTTTTTGATTTGCTCTGAAGTAATAATTGTTTGCACTTCTTTTCTACTGTTACTTGTTGCTATGTTTGTTATTAAGGTATTAAAAACATATTAATAACATATTACCTTTCTCTAAACTCTGCCATAGGTTGGAACAAAATAATTCAAAGAAAAAACCTAAAGAACCTCTAAATATTAGGAGTTTGATATGTTGAATTTCAATAAGTATCGACATTAGTATTGGTGTTGGCGATACTGACCTTTTATTTATTTGATATTGAATCAATACCAAAATATACAGTATCATACACTTTTAGCGCTCATCATAAAAATAAAAATGTATAAAATAAGTTGGTAGGTTGTCAATTTAGAAATCCTAATTTTGGCAGTCTTAAGATCGAAAGCATGTATAAAATCCACACCTGCTAAATAAACTTTGAGTAGAAATGAATTCCCATGCAAAAATAATCTGAGTTGGTCACAGAGTTTTTAAATAACAAAATACACTTAAGAGAAACTTTAAAAGCTCTCAGTGACATAAAGGAGCATCTCTCCTGTGTTCCTTCATTACATAGAACAGTCTAAGAGGCAATCTTAACCAGGTGTGTGTCTTCTGGATCCCACTAAATCATCATAATAATAATCTGTTAAAACATATGTTTCATTTAAATTGGTGTAAATAGTTCAGAAAGGACCTAGGCCGGGATGTGAACCCAGAATCTTCCTGCTTTAAGCAAGGATTTGTGCCCCTTATAGCTAACTAACCAGTGAACTGATAGCCACTAACTGTGGAGCTTCGGCGGCTTCGTTCGTTAGTTAGCACTAAATCTGAAATAAATCTAAGACGCTTTTAATGAGCTGTAGATCCAAATAGAAATTCGTAGACTGGTCAAATTTGAACTGGACGCTTCTACGCTGAACAGAGATCGAGACCAAACATTTTCTTTATATGTCAGAATGCAAAAAGGGAGCATCTGCGATGCATTTTTATCATTAGAATCAAACCCATCAAACCTTAACACAGTTTGTAACTTTTAAAGCCTTTATTCTCGTTTGGGAAAACAACAAAAAAAAAAAAAAAAACATCTCGTGTCAATCTTCCGTTTCCCAATATTGCGTCCTGTCTCGTCTCGTGAGCTGGATGTATTGTTCAACTCCAGCACTGAAACTGACATGTGAAAATAACGCACAAGAAGCTGGTGACAACTGTGACTGACAGATTCTTTCCCCCCCTCTACTCACTCGCAAGCACGAAAATCTCCGTCTCCATTTGATCGGAGCAGATAAGTCGACATGTTGGAACGTCAGCAGATTCCTTCAGAACGTCTCGGGGAAAGCGTGATGAAATATGACAATCCCATTTTATGTTTGGCTTTAGGTCAAACTGTGTTAAACGCAGAGCGCTGACAACACCTGGCTGAGAAGCCGTCTGTTCTCTACGCCGACACGTTGAAGAAAGTCCTGAAGCGAGTCGGGATCCAGCAAAGGTTTGGATCTAAACGGAACCAGGTGATCTTTTAAAGCCTGTCGCAAAAAAGCGCTGCAAACTCCACTGCTTAAAGTGGTGTTGTTCTGGTAAAAAAAAAAGAAAAAAAGTGAGGAAAACAGTGAAACAGAACCAAGTGTGATGGATTTGTAACTCATTTCCGTACTAGTTTGGAATTACTCATCCCTTTATTTTATTTTTTATTAACCCAGGCGACCGGAAAACAATCCAAATGTCTTTCAGAACCTGTAAAAGACAGATATCCGCAGTCATTGTACACTACACCATGATTTTCCCCCCTCCATCCTTTCAGTTTTGAGCTAATTTAGATTTTTTTCTCTTTTTTCTCAAGGGCGGTAAAACTAGCTGCCTCTTCAAACTCTTGGAGTATGTAATTTGGTGTAAAACAGTAGCACTTTAGGCGTTCTCCACCAGTGAAATTAAATGGGACCCTGCGGGGTTGTGTTGTAGGGTATTAAGTAATGTTTATTGATGTTTATTCTCCAAGGGGACTGGCGTGGAAAAAAAAAGAGAAAAAAAAAAATCACTCTTCAGCTTTGATTAATTTCCCGCCTTGCTCCATGTAAAGGATGAAGCTCAGGCAAAAATCGCTCTTTAGCCATGACTAACACAGACTGCAAGTTGAGCATCTCTCAGTCCTTAAAAACCGCCTTGCTCTTTTATTGGAAGAAAAAAAAAACGACACGTGGGAGTGAAGGTCTTTTTGTCTTTTTGTTAAACATGATCCCTGACTTGCAGCAAAAATCTATCACCTGTGATGTTTAACGTCTGTTTCCTCGGGTGCCTCGTTCTTTCTACTCCACAACCACAAACTTCGTTGTATGCAACATACGAACACAACATAGCGCATAACAGTGAAGACGAAAGGAAATGATGCGCTGTTTTCAAGTTGTTTTTCATATTTTTTTAAAAATCTGAAAAGTGTGGCATGCAGTTATTAGCAAGAATGAAGTCACTGTTCAAAGAAAGTCAAAAGAAAACCTGTTTGTATTTTGGGGGTTTTCTTTGGCGTACGTGGAACATACTATCAAGCTCCACTCTGTGACATGGTGGAGGCAGTATTATGCTGTGCATTTTGCATTCTTAAAGTATAAAACTGGAAGTAAAACCTTTTTAGAGTCTGTAAAAGATGAGGCTCACCTTCCAGGAGGACAACAACCCTAACAGCCAGATCTACTATTCAGATTAAAGCATCTTTCTGAAGGTCCTAGTCAAATTCCAGTTTGTGGTCTTGTATGTGACACACTATTAATCTAATCCAAGTATAAACTTTGAATATTTAGCAAAAAAAAAAAAAGTGACTTGCAGCAGTAATTGTAGCAAAAAGTGGCTAACTGATCCAGGAGCTGAAAATAAATGCACGCCACACTTTTTAGATCTTTATTCGTGAAAAATAGATGAATTTAAAAAAAATGAAACCCATCTATTCTCCACTTTACATTTGTGTACCACTTGCAGGTCTACTGCATAACATCCCAATATAATAGCTCCATTGGGATTTCAATGGGATATACAATGTTAGCGATTGGAAAAACAAAAACAAAAAAACAAAACGTGAAAAAGTTCAAGCAACGTAAATACCTTTGTAAGGCAGAGCAAACTGTGTCAGACACCAAACCTTCCAACTTGATGGATTTTGGCAGGATAATCTAAAATTCTGTACCGCATGCTTGGTAATTAGACCCATGGGCGCAAGAAAAATCTACTTAAATCCATCGCTGTGAGAAGAAAAAAAAGAAAAGAAAAGAAAAGAAAACGGTCTTTCTCTTTATTCGGTGTCTGCAAGTTCACGGGAATATCTCTAAACCGGAGCCTCTGTTTGTTTCCTCTTTGAATCACCTTTTTCCTAAGTGTTCCTGTGTGTTTCTGCTTGGCTGGCTGCAGGACTGACACCTCTCCCCAGATCCAAGCATGTTCAGTCGCCATCTTGCTTGCCCCCTGTGCCAGCCTGTCATCGTGCCTAACCCATCACTCTCTTGCAGCACAACAAGTCCCCACCCGTCACACGTACACACACGCACACACACACATGCACACACACAAAAAGGTAACTTCTTCCCTTCACTCAACAATAAAATAAAATGAAAGGCTTAGAAAAAAAAAAAACTGTGACAGTGTTGCTATGGTAACGTCAGGTTCAAGCCATCCCTTTTTTTTCCCTAGCTCCCCTTCCTCATTTTCCCCTTTACTCTTTAACACAAATATATATCCGAGCAAACCCTCTGATTTCGAGTCGAATAAAGACTGAACGTGTGTACGACGAGTCGAGGGCCACTCGTGAGACAAATGCTCGCTGCCTTTTTTTATATATATATATATATATATATACCTACCACTTCATGCTCCTCATGTGCTGTTTGCTGTTCAAGGCCTTATTTGATGTAAGCCATAAGCGGTGAGAGGCGATGCTTTTTCTTTTTTTTTTTTTTACAGTGAATTTAGAGGAGCTAAGAGCTGCTGTTAGGGACGGTGCGAAGCCGAATCAAAGCCTGGAAGCTGTTCTAAAAATCACTGTGAAGCCGCCGCGTCGAGTGGCTTATTGCGTTTGTAGAATGACATTATTCCGACGTTATTCTTTAGCGGTGCGGTCCATGACAGAATTGACCTGATTCGTTTGTGCGACTTTATTGGATTCTTATGAAAAAGACAAACTAGGCATCTGTTCTGCAAGATACGGCCGCAGTTTGATCACGCCATTTGTTGCCTTTGAAATTGTGTCTTTAATGTTGTCATATTTAACATTTCTGTGCACATTTGCAGGGGAGAAAGAGTGGCAACCCAGGAAGACAATGTGAGCTCGCATTTAAAATGACTCGTATCGTGAATTTCCGGGGCTGCTGTCACGGAGCTCCGGCAGTCGCTGCAGCCGAACCGGTTACCATGTGGCTGAAATTGAATTAAAGTATCATAAAAGTGCTGCTTTTCAGACATCTTGTCGGAAGTAGCTGCGCTGCAGTGCTAATGCTAGCTTGTGCACGAACGTGAACATGTTGATGTTTAGTTTTGGACTTGGATCAATTCGTCCCTTTGCATCATTGCGTGGATATTTTGTCCCTTCTTGTTTTATGGTGAAAAGCTGAAGTTTGTTTAAGTTGATTTTTTTCTGTATGATTAAGTTTTTTTCATGAAGCACTTTGTTTTAATTTTACTGACTATTGCTTTTCTGGAAAGTTATTTTCCTTTCCTTTTTATTTGGTTCCAAATATGACCCTTAGTCACACCGAACTAACCCTAAACACAGTATAAAAATCACTTTAATTCATAAGGAGTAAGAGTAGGAAACGTCCTTCCTAACTGATGCATGGTTGTTGCAAACTGCATCCCAGCAGACGGCACCAAAAGGTTTGTGCAAGAAATTTCCACAGCTGCTACATTTCTGATTTTTGCATCTCTATGAAAGATTGCAATAATCCGCTAGCTCTTCTGCAACCACAAAATCTCTCTCGATACTCAAAGAGTCCAGTTTAATTTAGCTCCTATAGCTGTACTAATATTTTCCCAGTACATAAAAAAAACATTGAACTGAGGTTAATAAGATGTAATGACATTTTTGAGATGTTACAACAACAACAACAACAACAACAAATAAATAAACTACAGAATATATGGCATTCCTTTATCTGCCTTTATGGGACTTTTACTGATTTGTTTCAGAATATCTTGCAACTGAAAATTAACCTCTTGCCTATCATTGATATGTCTAATAAAAAAAAACTAAAACATAAAACAGGAAAGTGTGCAGTACATACCAATGAAGAGAGGACAAAAAAATCACAACTTCCATGTTCTGTTATGAGCTGGCAGCACACTAGAACCAGAATACCTGATTATTAAAAAGACAGCTGTGGTCACGAAGAGGCCAGATCTGCTAATGACCCCCTGTCATATTCATTAGGCAGCCTTGGCAGCGTCTGCATGGCTTCAGGAGCTGTCAGGCGGTTTACAGCCTGTCGCCGACACCTGACAGCTACTTACACCTGCCCTGCCGTTCACAGGTGCTTTTACAGCCAGTTTGTTACCTTTGATTATCTTCCTTTTTGAATTAGAAAGCAAGACGTTTTAGAATAAAAGAAAAGATTGCCAGAGCGCCTTGCGGAGGAATTCCTGCTCACTGATGTTTTCAAATTTCAACATTTTACAACCGCAAACTATTTTAATGCTATTTCCACAGAGTAGCTGCAAACAAAGCGGTGCATGGCTGAACTGTTTCGTTTTACACGGTTACATGTGAAATGTGGGATGCATTCGACTTCAGCTCCCAACTGGACAAAGCGTTTACTTGGCTGGGCAAAGCGCAACATTAATCTGAGGCCCATGGTAACTATAACGCTGAGAGAATCTGTTGAAAAGAGTTATACAATCCACAAGGCTTTTCTGATAGAAGAGAGGCATATTTATTAAAATCAATTAGAAAGCCAGCATTAAGAGAAACTATGTATGTTTGCCACAAGACACCTGGTACAAAGACTAAGACGGACCTGTTTGTCCTACATGGGAAACTCTACGAGTGGTGGAAGACTGGTGACTGCATCATGCTGCGAGGATACTGTTCTGGAGGATAAGGGACTCTGGTCAGAGTTGATGGGCAGATGGATGTAACTAAACCCATCCCAGGCCAATACTGGAAGAAAACCTCTTAAAGGCTGCAGAAGACTTGTTTCTGGGGCAAAGTTTTACCTTCCATCTGGTCAACAATCCTAAACCTGTAGTCAAAACTATAATGGAATGGGTTAGATCAAAGCATATTCAATAGACCGACCAAGTCAAAGTCTAAGCTCATATCCAACTGTGAAGATTGCTCTTTACAGACACTCACCCCCTCAGTCTCCTTGAGCTTAAGCTATTTTGTAAAGAACAGGTAAAAAGAAAAGACTTTCATCTCTTCCCCTCCACTTCGCAATTATTTCCAAATTTTGTGCTGGTTTACCACTTCTGTTCCAACGAAACACGTTGAAGTGTGTGGAGAAAGCATGGCTAAAAGTAAGAGACTAAAGGGGGCAGGGATACTTCAGCAAGTCGCTCAAGATGTTTTCTTTATAAGACTTTGTCCTTGCATGGCGTGTCGTCTGCTGAAAACGGCATCTGCGTAACTATGGTGCAAAGTTAGACAGCACTCTCCCCACACCCGGTCCGACTGCACCCCGTCACATTTAAGGAGAATCTCCGTTTCACGCTCTGCCCATTTGATACAGGAAGAGAGCAAGCTGCTGCTTGATGGGTCATTTCTTGTAAAGTTGCATCAGTCCTTCCACTTTCTGGCTGAAGTCAATAAGGGCCGTGTTGCCTCACGCCACCCCTTTCTCCCACTCCCCCGCCACCCCTCGAGTCTGGGCACATTGCATTGTGGGACATCCTGTTGGTTCATCTTCCTCCGCGGCTTGTCCACCAGTTGTCTGAACATCAGCCTCGTCCACGTTATGTTCTCCTCTTCCTCCCTTCGCCCTAAAAGAATGACGGATCTGTAAAAGGGCCCGGCTGTCACGATCCTTCAATAGCAGCTGGCTAATTGCTGACCCTAACAGGCCCAATTAGCACTTACAAGCCCCGCGCAGGGGCCCATGGGAGCTGTCTGCACAGACACGGGGACGAGACGAGGCCACGTCGACCGCGCCGTCTGAAGCACAAAGAGCGGCCTCTCTGAAGCCACGCAGCCGCTCCTCTATCTATCTGCTCCTCTTGGCTTTATTACCCCTGCTGCCTCCCCTCTCCATCTCTTTCTATCTTTCAGCCGTCCTTTAGTCTTCGCCTGCCCAGCCCGGGCTCTTTTTGCCGAGGCCCCAAGAGCCCTCCTCAGAGAGATCCCTTGAAGTGCGGGGGGAATCAGAGGCAGACGAGCACTCTGGGAAAAGCCGGCTGAGCGGGAAGGGGAAAAAAAAAAAAAAAAAAAAAACCTCAATGCCGAAGCTGGTATCACAACAGCAACAAGCGTGTAATCAGCAGTCTTTTAAAGTGGCTCCTCAAAGAGCAAGAAGGGGCTAATGTGCACAACTTAAACTGATATTTTTCGATAAAGCCCCACATTTAGAAACTGGCAAACGCGTCAAGCCGGCTGTTCTCTTTTGAGTGTGAAATGTGATAAAGACATACATCTCCCCACTGATAAGGAAAACGCGGGGAGGAGCTGGAGTGGCTGGCACACAAAGGAGCTCTGTCAAGCCATCGGGAGAGTTTGGTGATTTTACAAGCCATAATTCTCCCACTTGGAAATAAAGAATAAGGGGGTGAAAAAAAAAAAAAAAACGCAGTGTGGAAGATGATTAACGTGAGCTGGACCGCTCATCCCTCATCTATTCTGTTATCTCCATTATTTGGAAGGCATTAAAAGAGGCCAGGGATGGCAGCTCTGGGAGAGGGGCTCAGGAGGTGGGGGAAGTTCTGTGTGCCGGGATACTAATTACAGTGTCCACTAATAGCGCCTCAAGTAAACCAGGCCAATGCATCTTGCTTGATGAGAACATGCATCAACCAGCTTAATTGAGAGTAAAATGAGGCAGGCGTGCCACAGGACCTATTAATCAACATTGATGAATGAAAGTGTAATTAGATGTGGAAATACAAAAAAAAAAAAAAAAAACGGGGGAGAAGGAAAAGCAATCGGTTAACTAAAAGTTAAGACTACAGTTGGTAACTAACAAATTGCAATATTGCACCCATTAGCCGTTTATCTTTTTTTTTTGTTTAAAAGACTTCTGTCAAAGTTTTTTTTTCTTTCTTGCAATTAAAGTGCTTTAGCTGTTTGCTGAGGCATTGTTTTGATTACGTTGATATTGCACTTCCTGCAGATTAGTGGTGAGTAATCCTGCACCTGCAATACTGGCTGCACCTGCTGCAGAGCACGGTGCTCCAGCCTAATTAGTTTATTCAGTGTTACCCCCTATCAACTACAGCCGTGCTGTGGTAAAAGTGGCACTGGTTCATTAAGTATGTCTTATTCTTTTTGAAAAGAAAATGTATGTTTCTAAAGAAAAGGAGGGGAAAAAGTACTTTTAAAATGTATTTAAGAAATTAAAACTTTACTTACAGATCATTAATTTTTCTCTGAAAAGCAAAATATAATGAATTTGTGGCAATCCGCAGCTTATATCAAATTATTTGGACTCCCTTTGGTGGTATTTAGAGGAAATTAAGGGGAAATGTTTTTATTAACTTTTTATAAATTGCAATTATGATGCAAATCATCTGTAATTTGTAATTATAGCTGCAGTAGGTAGTTCATGTTTTTCACAGATTTGCTAAAACTGCCACCATGTTTGGACAGATAATTTGAGACGGATAATCTGTGAAAAATATTGAGTTTCTCTGCCTCATCCCTGTGGTCCTTCTGCAATCTGCAGAAATACACAGCTTGGTCAGAAACAACCAATCAGAGCCAGGAGGAAGGTCTCAGCAATGTCAGAATATAATGACGGTTTTAACAAATATGCAAAACATATTTTTTTGTAAAAGTTGCCTGCTGCAGCTCCCTCCATCATGTTTCACACATCCAGAATCAGGTAATTTGTATGAAAAGTTCAGAAGGTAAACCTAGATATCACTTACCCTGGCAACAGCCCCAAATAATCCCCAGAGAAACAGGAGTTCTCGGTATTCTGCCAATGAAATACACGTTGACGTCGGAACATTTCTGCATCGCCTTCCCATGCAATTCACAATGCAACACTTCGCTACACTATGTGGACGGTTCAGTTAATATTTTGAAAGGTTGAAACTGGAAGTGAAAGTAATGGCTTGGTTAACTTTCTGAATAATATGGGTAATATGTGTGTGCAGTGCTGCATTTTCATTCCCTGATGGTCAGTTCATCCTATATTATGATTTTTCTTTTTAGAAGAAGAATCTCTGACTTTATGGTGTCTGGACACAGCAGAACACTGAGATTCACACCACCAGTCCAGATACACATGCACTATTCAGAATCAGAAATCATGCACAGGAGCTCACATATTTCCCCTTCATTTCCTCACAGACCAGGAAAACACAACATTTTCAACATTCTACTACTTATGGCAAGACAGGAGACCATGTGACCACATCTTTAGTCAGATAGTCAATCAGGGACCAAAATCACAACATTTGTTACATTTTAAGTTGATACGTCTCACTTTCACACAGCGCTGGTGTCAAATCCTTTGAAAAACCTGTTCCACATCTTGTTTGTGGCGGCGCTGCACCAAGAACCCCTGAAGGAAATGCCACAAAAACCCCTGAAGAAGACTTGTAAGCATAAATGGAGTATTGTCAGATTTAGCAGTTGTAGGATTTCTCTTGCCCAGTGATAGACTAGCGACCTGCCCAGGGTCTACCCCGCCTCTCGCCCGCTGATCACTGAAGATAGACACCGGCACCCCTCCTGGCCCCACTAGGGATAAGGGTGTAAAATAATGGATGGATGTTTGGTTGGATGGATGTCCCTCGTCTTTGGTAAAAAGACTACAAGCCATTTCTCCCGCTAACATTAGTCATGGGCATTTGTTTTGATTGTATTTACCCAGAATTCCCTGCGCTGTAGTCAGTTTCCTGCTTTTGGAGAAGTGCCTGGTCCACTTGTACCCGCATATGCATTCGAACTAGAGTTCACTTCAACCAATCTGAGACCCGGGTTTTCAGGTGGTCCAGAGTTTGCTTGTTTTGGTCCGCATCACAGTTCGACTGCGCGTCCACATCTGAACGAACCGGACCTTCTGGGTGAACGAGCTAGAGTTTGATTGAAGCGGACTAAACAGGGGAGATGTGAATGCACCCTTAGTGTCGAGACACTTGTTATGAAAGGTTAGAAAACTTTCCTCTGAGCCAGGATAACTCTGCTCACCCCTCTTTTATATCACGGCCTGGATAAAGCAACCGTGCCGCTTCCATATACCGAAATGTCCAAAGTAATACGATCCGTTTATGACAAGGCAAGCAACTGTCATCACTTTTGTTTTTTGTTTGTTTAATTCACGTGACGGTGTCAACAAATTGAAGGGTTACTCGATGTCAGGAGACTTGGGGATCAGGCGTATGATATAGCGTGACATATTCTGCCTTAATCTGTGTTTATTGTTCATCTTATTTATCTTGCGCCACAGCATTTTCACTCCCTGACATTGACATTCATTGCCGGTCCTGCGCAGCCCCATGAGCTATGTGAATAAACACAGCAAACACAACACCCTTGAAACGCCATAATCCCTTTTGTTTTGGTGGAAGCTCTCCTCGCTGTGTATGCAAGCGGGAAAGCCTCTCCATCTTCACACACACTCGCACGCGCGCACACGTAAAGCCGTACAAACAGATCAGCACGCGCACGCATGCAAACACACTTTCCTCTTTCTCCTCACTTTCCCTTTCAAAAGCTGTTATCTATTTATAGACTTTGATATGTAAACCTATGAAATCTTACCTCAGGCAAGACAATCAAACCCGTTCTTCTTCAATCCGCTGGAATCAAAAGACAGAAATGGGGAACAAAAAAAGAAAGAAAAAAAAAAAACGATGAGAAAAGCGAAACACAAAGGAGACACAATGTAAGTGAAGAGAGGCAAAAAGGCCCGGTTAAAATATGAGGTTGATAATTACAGCCGGAGACAAGGCGGATTAGGCTGACGCTTTCGCCAAACACTTCGCGAACGGGAAGACAGACAGTGGGAGCAATATGTTTTATTTTTTCGACCAAACACTCATTGCCTTCCCCTTCTCTTTGCATTACTAGAGCAAGGAGAGGCCAGCGATCTGTCATGGGGCAGCGTGTCCGATGCACGAGACGAACCATAATAAAGTGGACAGCGGGGGGAAATAAATGCGGCAGATTTACCAAATCTGGAGAAGGGAAAGTCTAACGCGGCGTAGCAGCGCCGGGCATTAGAGGTCAGCTCCATTTTCTCCTGCGCACACTGACATCATCTGCAGCGGCCTGGCTGAAAGTAGCCTAAACCTGCACCGCTACCCCAGACCCCTCCACCCCCGCCGCCAGAATGACATATTCAACCCCCCCTGTAAGTCGTGTGGACACGACGGGCGGCCGAACGCGAAATCCAAATCAACACATTGTTTTTGCAATGTCAGAGGCAGCCAGGGAATGACCATCACCCTCTGGCTCGGGGATATTTGTTGTCAAAACGGCAGCCCCGCCAAGCGCTTGAAATAATCTAATCCGGTGGATATTGACTCGTTAGGGTCATTATGCAGGCTTGACCTCGTTCTGTAGGGACGGATCTCGGCACGGAGGGAGGCGAGGCACGGGCGGACGAGGGCGCAGTCTGTGGAAGCACGTGGCGCGCCCGCCGTCAATAAGGCTGACGCGTGTTGGCTTCAGAGACGGGTGGCTGCCTGGTGGAAGTAGCACGACACCCGTTGACTTTAAAGCCCTTTAGGGCCCCAGGCGCCAAACAAGACAACACAGATTAAGTAAGTTTTAGCAAGAGGGGAAAAAAGGAAAAGAAACATTATTGGGTTGAAGCGCATTGAACTGTTGTTCTTGTGTTAGGACACAAAGTATTCCTTTTACAGACATTTATATAAACCGCGTCTGGTAAAGTATTTCATAACCATTGAACTTTTTCTCATTTTGTCAGACTTTTGTGTTTTTTTTTTTTGTTTTGTTTTTTTTTAAAGGAAAATGTACAACAGACTACACCGAGTTCCTTTAAATCAAGGCTAAAAACCCACCTGTGTATATTTACTTTTAATAAGTGAAACATTGATCAACATATTTGATGTTTGATTTCAACGACATTTGCCAAAAACGTTGTTTATTGCTTGTTTCACACGTGACTGAATGTTTTTATGACGTAAAGCACTTTGAACTGCCTTGTTGCTGAAATGTGCTACACAGATAAACTTGACTTGACTGAAATTGCGCATAGTTGTTATAAAGTTTTAAAAAGTGTTAGTATTTACTCCTCCTCAGTCAGAAGTTTCTTAGGTTATAACTCTGCAGTTTGCGCATCTTGAAACTTAAAACTTAAAGTCTTTGTTTGAGGCTGGTCAGATTGGTTGGAGGTCATTTGTAAGCATCACTTTTCAAGGACTACCACAGATTCTTAATTGGGTTTAGGTCAGTACTTTGACTGAGCCATTCCAGTGCAATAACACGCTTTGACTCGCTTGTATGCTTTGGGTTGTTGTCCCGCCTGTACGTGACTCTCCACCCAGTTTCAAGTCTTTTGTAGCTTCCAACAGATTTACACCCAGAAGTAAATAAAAAAAAATCATTTTACGATGCTTAATTGTATTATTTTCTATCAGAAACAATCTGAGCGGTTGAATGAAAAGGATTTCGAATTTAAATATACCAGTATGAATAAATCTGGGCTTAGCTGTCCATACTGCTCATCATCAACTCTGACAGGCTAATTTAGGATGTCATTTTGTAATCCTACAAACTTCCTCTGTTTGCTCACAAAATGTCTTTAGTCAACTGGTCACACTTGAATTTTATTTTTTTTCAGGGTATCAGAGTCAAGACGTCTGAATACAAAAGCACGCCACACGTTTCACATATGATCAAAAGCAAAATAACAATGAAACAATCAAATTGTTTCAAATGATTTATACGTTTCCAACTCTCATTTCAAACTGCAGACTCATTGCTAACAAATCAAACACATCCAGCGAAGCGGTAACAATAATATACAGCAAAATAAGTACTTTAATATAAACCATCCCTTAGGACCATAGGTACATCGCGGATATTAATATGTAATAATATGTGATACTTTATAATGCCTATGAGGAAACTTACACATATTGTTTTTAAATGTTTAATTTTACATTGCTGATTATTTCTGCTTAAATAATTAATCAGGAGAAAACAATATGCTGCGCACAAGCTAGATAATAATGTTAAGCAAAAATATTAAATAAAAAAATCACCCCTTTAGTTGGGGCCTTCCTGCTGCTCTGTCTGCTAATGAACAGTTGATTTCACCATCATCTCCATCACCTTACGGGGGCCAGAGGAGGAGGCAATCCTCTCTGCTGTCTCCTTGTGTCTCAGAAATAATAAATAAGCGTTCTTTTAATGGCTGACTTTATGTTGCTTGTGCAGCAGAGCTGTCGCTTGGCCGGCACCGCTAAAGATGCAATCACCGCGGTCGGCGGGTGGAAGATGGACGAGTGAGCGGGACAGGTGGACAGGTGAGATAAGGAGGTTTTGTGAGAGGCAGTCAGGCCTGGATTTGTGTGGCTGTCCGCGGCCGGACACTTAATAGCTGATGGCAAGCTGTGATTGTGATGAACATTTTAAATCTCAGGTCCAGTTTACCTTGACCTTTTTCCTTCCTCCCTTCTGGTGTATTGCATTTCTGGTGCGTCGTCTGTTGTGCGGGGTTAATGTCTTTGTTTCACTCTCTCTCTATGTCTCTCTCTCTCTCTGCTGTGTCTGTTTATTCAGAAATCCTTGAAACGTGTGACGTGTTTAATAGACAGTCTTTCAGGTTTTCTTTTTAAAGCAGTTCTTGCTTTTAGCTAGCATTAAAGGGTCATTCCACCTAGATAACACACATGTGGATGGCAGCAAACTTCTTTGGTGTCACTCTGCAGACAAACTTTTTCAATATGTGTACAACCATCCATATACATGCATAGCACACATTCAAAACCAAACACTACTTGAGAAAACTCTTCACATACAGCTATATGCATCAGATTTTGATTTATAATTTTTATTTAAGAATACCGAAGAAAACTTCAATTTATTTCCTGTCCTAGGGAAGCTTAACACTAGATCTGTCACTGTCAGGGTTTCTGTACCTGATGTTAAGTGTTTAAAAATTCAGATCTCATTTGACATTTTGCTCCTCCAAAATCCTTCAAATCAGACTTTGACTATGCCACCCACTCCAAAGCCATTTTTGATCTATTTAGTGATGGACGTGGTGGTGTGCCTTAACACATTGTGTTATTGTGCAACCCAAGTGTCGCTGAATTTAGGGTCACAGACTTACAGCTAGACAATAACTGTGTTTCCATTAAAGTTTTCTTTGCATTTTGAAGTATTGCATTTGAAAATGTTGATGGAAGCAACAGAATTTGAAATAATTCAAATTCTGCAAAAAATAAAAAATAAAAAAATTGCAAAAAAAAAAAAAATATTTTTTTTTAGCAGTTTCCATCTCCCCGAAAAAAGGGGAAATGGAAACTCATTTACCCCACATTGCTGATCAGCCATGTCCGCTGTTGGTGTTTGCATTTTCTTGTCTACGTCTCCGGACAGCATGTCACGTCGCTAATACTAGTTGACTTGACAGAACGAGTACAACTTGCCTGATTCCAAGACATTCCTGAAATCATCTGCTAGTGTGTAACTGCTGCTTCCTGTTACGGTCACGTGCAACGTCAACATCTGACGAAATCACGATTTACCTGGTTGATTCTCTCCAAGTTAGAGGATGGATATATCTAATTTTTATTTTATTTGTTTGCAATATGTTACAAGTTTGCTCAAAGTTCACATGATAATTGGATGGAAACCCAAATGTCCTTTGGAGGACAAAGCAGCCCCAGACCATCAGAGTTTCACCGCTTCTGGTGTTAATTTTGGTCAGCAGTGGTTTTGGCCTTGAAACTCTCCTATGGATGGTGTGTCTATCCAGTCTCCTCCTTACTGATAAATCATGAGAATAGACCTTTACTGAAGGAAGGTGTGCCTTCAATGTTGCTTTGGGTTTCTTGCTCTTTTTAAAGTTCACTCCTCAGGAGTGAGAATCGGCATCCCCAACTAAAGACGTTTTCTTACCAAACAGTTGTTAGACCAATTCACTGCCGTCAAATACTTTCTCCCAAAGGAAAGTTTTGTCAGATGTTTTCGAGAATGGATTTATTTAGCAAACTCTCAAGTAGAGAAGGAGAGGGAGTCTGTTGTAGAGAACGGCGCTAGGTACTGCAGAGTTAACCTGTAGTAGATGCAACTGTGACTAAAATGAAGATGTCTTACAAGAAACACACCTTACCCACCAGAGAGGGGACAGAAACCATCCCGATATAGGACAAAGGCCACGCCAATTGATGTGGTTTTGAAGAGCAAAACCATTTATCTTCTAAATGAGGACAAAGCCAGCCAAAAAGCAGCACATATCTCACTCAGCGGTGAGACGTTTCGTGCGACGCAAAAAAGCAGCAGCTACAAGTTGTGCAAATAAGTGCTCTAAAGTCATCCGTGATGCATTAACCGGATCGTGCATTCCCATCGCCCTGCACTCAATCTCTCGCTGTTTAGCCTCTCTGAGCGTGATCGATGCGCTCCAGCCCGATTCTCTGATGAAAGAGTCATCTATAGGTTGTGAGTGTGCGCGCATGTTTTTTTGTTTTGTTTTGTTTTTTTCTCCATTTCCTATTGCTGGCTGATTTGAGCGAAGTTTGATGGATGTGGGTGGACTTGTCACATGTGGGTGTGTTATCTCTTTGTTGTGTGAAACGGAGACAAAAGAAGAGGAGTGCATGAGAAGACTGCGAGTTTTTATTTTTTTTTCTGTGAAGTGCAAAAACAAAAATGTTTCTCGGCGCAACATGCGGGGAGAGAGAGTGGGAGAGAGATTAGAGTGGCTGAGGAGCAAAAAATAGATTGATCAGATAGCATGATAAGAATAACTGAGGGCTTTGTTTGTTAATTGTTTTTTTCTTCTACCCTCTCTCTGTTGCGTTTAACATTTCCCTGATCCTCCCCTTTTCTTTTTTTTGTTTTCTTCGGCATTCTGTTATTTCACGAGAGGTAAATATGGAAACGTCTGTATTTACACCTTGTAGTAATTAGGCTCCTTGCCTCTGTAGATTAGAAAATAACCTAATTAGGGATATTTTTGTTTTGTTTGACTCCACACCTGTGCTTCTGCCTTCTGTGTGTGTGTATGTGTGTGTGAACGCCTGGCTGTTCCCTGCCCTCCTGGGTGGAGGTCTACATGAACCACTCTGGGGCCACGGCGACCCGCTAAGGGGAATCAGACGTGGCCTCCCAGGGCGGCATGCAGGACCAGGCAGGGAACACGGCCCCGTATTACCGACACTTAATCCCCTTCAGAGGGGTCAGGTCTGCAAAGCCTCATCCCCGGTGAAGGAGAAAACACCTGTGATCCATTTGGCTTCCGAGCGTCAATGTTCTTAAACGGGCCCCGGGGGAGCTGGGAAACACGGAATGGTGTTTATCTAGGGACGGACGCGGAGAAATTTGTCGGGACGCCTGACGATGTGTCACACTGGAAATCTTTAAAAATATTACCATTCGCTTATTTATTCAGAGGGATTTTAATCAAATCCATGGGTGAAAGTTTTGGTTTCTATGAAACAAGTGCAACAACAGCAACTTTTTCTCCATTTCTTGTAAGTTGTTCAGTGTTTCTAGGAGCTTAAAATTGATCATCTATAACTTTTTGCTTTCCAAATCTCAGTCCACAGTCTAAAACTCCTGCTTGTCCTGCGACTCTTAAATAGTGAGCAGGATGGCCTGCATGTTGGAGTTAACTAAGATGACCTTAGGTGACTTAGTTATTTACATCCCAACTTATTATTTGACAGACATCCCAGAAAAACAAAAGTCATGTAAATTTTTTGTACCTTCGCACACAAATTTCTCAGACACAAATTCTTGTTGTTCACTGAAAGCCGTTTTGTACCGGCAACGCTTGAATTGCAGGCATATGTATATGCTGCTTTGAGATCCGATTATTTGCAGTATCGTTCATACTCGTAGTTTGTTGTTAGAAATTGTGGTCATGTGCCTCAGCAGTTAGTTTGATTTGATTGAGGTTCATAATTTGCCATAATCTGAGTCAAAAAGCCCAAACATGCATTGAATCCACAGTCCATCAAAGTGGAGTAAAAGGTGCTATTTTCAGGGAGTAATATGCAATCAAATGAAAATTTAGAAAGAATTTTAGGATTTCTAAGACAAAGACAGACAAATGTTTGAGTGGAAAAACTGATGGAATTTGTCAGAGATTAAATGGATGTGCAATAAAAATGTTCAAAGACTTTCTGCCCATCATACTTGTAAGCATGTAAAGTTTACTAAACGATATCGGTTCTTTAACTGGGACTGTGTCATAGTTTTCACAGCAAACACTCCAGAGGTGAAGTGAAATAAAACCTCATCTCCACTGTTAGGTAAGGAAGAAGACCTGTAGTACTTTGGGCCTGTTTCTGCCACGGCGTTGTCAACATCCAAAACACTGGTAACGGTGTATGATATCCAGAACCCTTTAAAAGACCAACCTGGTGGAAACGGGTCGTCTTTCGGCCACATGTTTTGGATTAACAAAGATGTAAGCAAGTCAACCTTTGTACTTGGTTTTAAATCTGTGGCCTTCTCGGTCATTAGACCTCAATCCTAAAAAAAATGACTGGTTTTGTTGAAAGCAATGCTTAACATGTTTGTTTGTTTTTTTTAAATGTTGGATATTCCAGTGTGAGGTCAAGCCACTGCAAAAGAAACTACATTTGTTTTGAGACGTTTTGCACATTTTCACCAGGGGTACTAACAACTAAAGTCGGTGCTGTTTTCGTATTAAAAAGGCCCGGGCCATCTGGTGACGCATATGCATACAGTCTACACCCCTGACTGTACGGTTTTATTTTGAGTCACATGAAAACAAGGTCTGATTTTATGACTTTCCCCTATCATCCAGAATTTGCCAACACAACTTATCTTCTCCCCGTTCTCCCCCCAACTCGTACCCCTCTCTAAGCATGTCGCCTTTTACTTAAATTTGACAGATGCGGAAGTAACGATGCCTTCGACAAGCCGGGCCTCCTAGTCTACAGACCCGCGTCTTCACCACCTGAGGGCCCCGACAGAGACGATTCCAATCCTCCTCAGCCGTTTAATGACGGATAGACCTGCAGCTGCAGGAGCATTTGACAAGCCGCTGTCAGATGTGACAACCTGAGGGGGGTTGGTGGCGGAGGGGGTAGGGGGGGAACTGAAGTGAATGAAGACAAGCGGAGGAAGGAAAGAGAGAGAGAGAGCGCACGGCAATGTGGCAGACAGACTGCAGATGATTGCAGATGGAGTGAAGAGGGGATAGTGGAAAAGATCACTGTTCAATCTGTGGCATTGACAATACGGTGTCAGCCTCCTCGCTGGGGGAGACCTGACAGGCTGGCAGGTGGGCTGCTGCTGTCGGTGTCACCGGCTGGGAGATCAGGGATGACACGCAGAGGTTTCTGCAACCCTGACTCCTTTGCCTTCTGAAGCCGACGATCGGAGCCGATGCCTTGGCCGACGCGTGAAGTCGCGGTGACATGCGCTGACGTGCGCACGTTGATGGTCACGTACAAGAAGTGTTCTTAACCCCTTAAACTTTTGCCTGTTTCACCCGTTTGCAACCACAAACCTCGGTGGATTTATTTGGGGGTTTTCATGTAATATGCTTAAACAAAGTAGGAGATGATTAGAAAATGTCATTCATGTGTTAGAATGGCCCAGTCAAAGATTCAGATCTTTATGCAAGTCAAGTTTGTTTGTATTGTACATTTGAGCTGCAACAAGGCAATTCAAAATGCTCCGCAGCATAAAAACGCCAAAATAAAACGTCATAAAAACATCTAGTCGCCAATTGAGAAACCAGTGACAAATGTTTTTTCAAGTGCCAGCATCAAAATCAGCAGTACATGTTCATGTCCCAATGGGCAATTAATTTTACAGCATAAAAACACAAGGCTAACAATTAATATTTAACTAGCAAGTGTGGCACTTTATTCCTCTGCCTCTACCACCGGAAGTCATAGAAACATAAAATTTGTCAATCATGTGCAAACAAAGTCCAGAAAAGACTTTAAAAATGACGTTCAGAGACACTCAATCTGTCAGAACTTTAGCTACAAAAATATTAGTTTCTACATGATTACACCTTTAGAGACATACCCAAACATTTCAGCTGCTATTCCTATGAACGCAGTTTGCCAAGACGAAGAAGAAAAAAGTACACTTTATCCTGTTTCAATTATGCTCACTTTGCCTTGACCCATCATCCGAAATCCATTGACGTTTGTGGTCATTACTTAAGAAAATTTTTGGAGGAAAAAAAAAAAAAAAAAAAAGCATTAAGGGGGTGTAAATAGTTTTGTAAAAGTGGGCGGGCGCACAGTTACACCGGTCTTTGCTAATTACCGCCAAAGTGCGTTCTGAGCCGGGCCTCCAAATTACACGGCTCCACCACAACAAGGGCGCCTTGCCCAGCAGTCATTTGTCAGACTAATTATTTGTCTTGGGCTCGTAATTGCTGTGAGAACAGGTAGTCAGGTAATTGTGTGGTAAGCTGCAAAGTTAAGTGATGCTTTCTCTCCATTTCCAGACGAGATGAAAGGAGTAGGGACTGCTGAGGTGAAATGTGACGCACCCCCCCAATCTCCACCCACCCAGTCAGATACAGGGTCTAAAAATATACGGCATCCATGATTCTCAGCTCAGCGAGAGGAAGAGAACGGCGCCTTGACGTTAAGATCATGTGCGTGGCACTTTCCATTAGGCTGGCTACTTCCTGGATTTATGTAAATAATTGTGTCCCCTGGTGAATGCCTGAATAATAAGCCCATTAATCACAATCCAGAGTGAGTGAAGGCATGATACTATGGATCTCCAAAGCAGAGCAGTTCAAATCCGTCTCGTATCTCCGAGCCGTATCGCTGCTGAGGTAATTCAAAGGAGCACGTCCCCACTTTCCCGCCGCCGTTTTGCATGTGCGCGGCAAACGCATACACACATACACATACACACACACACACACACACACTGGACCGCTGTCATTGGCGATGATGTGTGGCTCAGTAACACTGTCACCTATCATCACGATTACTGCAGAGCCCTGTGCCGCTCGTGGTTTTTAAATGCGCATCCCATGATTCCTTGCAGAGGTTACGCGGGGCCAGCCGGACACGATGTCAGGTTGAATATTATAATGAGCAAATAAATAAATAAAGAAATAACTCAACGAGAAGCATAAACAGTAGAGTTTTTGGCATTTGCCCCGAGTCCAAACCGCGGCCCTCCCCGCCGTCGGTGAGACTTGTCTGATCTGGACAACGGTAACCGGATTTCCACTGAGCCGCTTTCCTGACGAGCAAATCAGTCTCGCCACGCGGCCCGTCTTGTAGTGCGCAGCATCGCCCAGGGGCCTCCCCGTTCTTTTGTGTCAGGGGAACACACGGGCTCTTGAAAGGGGATCCATAACGATCAGCGACAGCCGGGGCCGAGCGCGGCCAGGCCTCATGCGGAAAAGGCCACTTCTACATGAAAGGGTAGAGGCACAACAGAGCCCTCCGTGTCCTCTTACCTTTCCTCTAATGCGCTCCACAGCACGGTCACGTTTTCTTCGTGCACGTTGGGGCAAATAATGTCAGCTCCCTCATTAAAGGGATGGTCTGGATGTTTTTGAAATGAGGCTTTGTGACGTTATCAGTAGTAGTTCTTTTATCCGTTCTGTAAATATGCTGTGTTGTCATGAGTTCGTGGAGAAATCCTCACTGTGGTGTCAGGCTAATTAATGGCTGGTGAGACGCAGGCCTCAGTTTTAACTGATTTTGCCCATTGGAAACGTTAACTGAATGTGTTCATATGGTGGGATACAAATTTTCTGTTCAAAAGTCAAAGTTTTGAGATAGAGTCAAAAGTTTGGAGGGATGAACAAATTCTTAAATTAGTTTCGAAAATACAAAAGGCTCTTTATTATAAAAATTGTTTTTTTGGGGGCCCTTAACCATTCTAATTTATGATTATAAAGCGTAATTAGCACTGTTACAATTAGCAGAAATTCAATTTAATTAACTTCATTACTTTTAATGCCTTAACAAACAAGGCCAGATACACTACACCAGATATCAGGATAAGAATATATTTTCCCTTTTTTTTTTTTTTGAAAGCATAAGCTGTGCATTCGATTCAGTAAAAAAAAACAAAAAAAACGCCACCATATGCAGTGCCAGCAGGACTCGATTTCATTTACATTAACTACAACAGATCTCAAAATAAGCAGATTGTGAGTACAGTTGGTATTCAGAGACCAGAGCAAAATCCACAAATACTTGAGACCCTTTCTAAAAACACTTAGACTTCCTATTTTAGTTGTTCAGACACCAAATACATACCTTAGTATGCATTAATATGTATTATAGAAACTGTCTTAGCACTGACGCAGAAGCTAATATCTGTAATCTAACTTAGCTCTACTGTTGGGGGACAAAGGAGATTCTTGGATCGGCAGCTTTGCTTTTGGCTAGCACTATTAGCATCATGTCAGGTAGGACTGTATCTACGCATTTTAGCTTCCTAAGCTACATTTTCTTTTGAAGAGTTTTGATATGCTATATGAAAAATCCACAAATAATTTGTTGTTACATTACACTACGTTTTGTTACGTTACTGTGAATAGCCATGGGTCCACTCTGTAGCTAAAGCAATGCTAACCAAAACATTCTCCCAGGACATTTTCAGTTTGTTATCCTGTGCAGCATTTCAGCATTTCCTCTCAGTCAAACACTTCTTCAGTTCGCTTTGAAGTTTTATTGAAACAGGACAAGGTGTTCGCTGTGGTTTTGATTTACAGAGCAGGCTGAATATCGTGCCTGGCACCATCATTTCCTGTCCGGTGCTTTTCCACACTTGCTGTGTGGTATAAGATATGAAGTCTTTTTAAATCAAAAGGTTCGAATTGAAGTGAGATAATGAATCACTGATGTCCAAAGTCTTTTTTGATTTCATCAAGTCTAAATTGTGACTCGAATCTGACTTGATTCTGTGTCACGTGACTTGAGTCCACATCTCTAAAAGCTACTCCAGACGAGCTACAAGTTGCTGTTCGGTACTCAGCTGTAGGTTTGCTAGCTACGCAGGTAGCCTGACTAAAAAAAAAAAAAATACTTAATATACTTCTGTTCACGCAGCATGTTTACTTAAAACCTAAATTAAATGGAGCTATGTTCTAAAGTTTTCCTTTAGGCTATTTCCCAGAGTCAAAATTACAATAAATAAATAGATACTATCTTAATCAGCAAAAATATGACTGTAATTATCAATTTGCCAAAAATATTTTAGAGGCAGTAGGAATAAGTGTTGCTATTCTGTTTTAAATGAAACAGTAAACACAGTAACGGTGTGATACCAGGAACCGAATCACAGAGACACAATCTCTGTCTTCCACAGGTAAGGGAACCATAACTCTTAACTTCACCGAACCTCACTTGAAAAGATCTAAGCCGTCCATTTAATATCAACAGGCATGCTGTCAAATAAACAAAATGTTCTCCTCTCCCATGAACAGAATGTGTTTGGGTGTCCGTCAGCATTCAGACGCCACCTCTAGCTTCCACTCTGGGATTAAGTGTTTTGCAGCTCAACACAGTCACCGTCTGTGTAATGTGTGTGATCAGTGTGTCTGCGGAGGATAAGAATAAGCAGTAGGCGTGTGGGGTTTTTTTTCCCTCTCTCTCTCCATCTTTATTTCTCCATTTCTCTCTCTCCTTCTCTTTTTCTTTCTCTCCTCATGGTGGAGACACCACGGTGCCATCTGCTTTGCATTTGTTTAACAAAGATTTATTGTGAAGCAAGACACTAATCCAAAACACACACGCTCACACACATATCTCGCCTTCTTCTCGTCACAGGCCGCGAAGAGAGGAGAAAAAAAAATAAGGAGAAGAAGAAGAAGTGAGGGATGTGGGATTGGAAACGCTTGGCGCTCTCTTTGTCAACTCTCACTCTGACGGGGAGGAGAGAGAACCGGCTGGCACGCAGAGGTAGGAATGCCAATTACGGCCTCCTCTGCCTCCATGTGGCACACTCCAACACGCCGGTTCGGAGCCGCAATTATAAACTTGTCATACATGTGTTTATGGTGAGGTGGAATCAAAAAAGTGCAAGACTTTGAGCAGACGAGGGCACACACACACGCGCACACTACCACTGAAAAAGATTAAATCAAAGCAAAGAGAAATTGCTCATCTGTAGCTCCACAATGACAGGATTCACTTTTAATGTGGCGCAGAAGGTGTTACACACTTCAGCATTGAACGAACGTGTTGCAGCAGGCAGGGATTATCGTCTCTTCGTGAGACAAAAAAACAACAACAACAAAAAAAAACAGGTCAAAGTGGCTCCCTGAGAACAGCTCTCACCGTTGTCAGCTCGGGAATGTAGCGATGTAGCTTTGGCGTGTTACCTCTCTCCGTCCTGTCCAAACGAACGCCACGCATCCGCTGACTCCTCCTGCCCTCTTCGATACCCTCGTGCCAGGTGGAGAGGCAGGGTCCTCTAGGGCCAAGACCGCGAGACCCTTACGACTAGAAAAGGCCATTTCAGAGGCTCGTAAGGGCCCCTCACAGACGTCAGCGAGGTTAAGGGGTCCGCTTAGAGGCGGAGGCACTGAGCCTGTCGAGCCTCCTCCCAAACACTCGTCAGCTTGTTAGTCCCGCTCGAAGAAAGGGCCGGTGGGTCCCCATCTGCCAAATGGTACTACCAAGGCGTTCATCATTTCGAGGGCTATACACACAAAGAAAAGGAACATATGAGCATGTGTTCTTATGTATATGCGCTTGTACGATCACGTAAACACACTCGGTCGTAGACATTAGAAGCCCCGTCCAGTGCCAGTGTTCAGTGCCAACCCCTCCAACCCCAAGGTGAAGCCCCTGCCAGTTCACCTGCCAGGGATGGACAAGCGGAGCACTTAGCGCCTTCATCCCCTGCCCCCCTCCGCAGCCCACACACGCTCGGTCACACCCACTGCGTTACTCGGGGGTCAAGGAGGCTTCACCCGCTCTGCTCGTCGCCTCTCTGCCAGGCGACGCAGCAGCGTCACCCTCTCCGAGCCGCTCGCGGTGTCAGTGCTCCGTTGGCAAGAGGTCGCTGTCAGCAGCCTCTCGACTCATTTACAGTGACACACTAAAGGGTACTTCCTTCACATTAAATTGGTACGTTATTCTGCAAACGCTCAAGTTAGGGGGTGGGGGGAGAAGGAAAAAAATGTCATCAGCACAACGTTGAAACCTTTATTACTCCCTTAGAGAAAATGTCACTCATCTTTATATAAATTTGCACATGCCGATGCTAATTTCATTCAATCTTCAGGGGATTGAGACAAGTGCGCCAACATGTTAATTGTTGGAAACTTTATGTTTTGACTCAAGCGATGAGAATGCGTGTATTTTAGAGCACAAAAGGCGATTACAGTAGTCAACTGACTCCATGTGTTCGTCTTTCTTTGCCAGAATTCATTATTCCAACTCCTGCATTTGCTGCCCTGAGAAAGAGCGCTCCCAATTCTCCTTTGTGTAAAAAAAAAATGTTTTCTTTTTTAGGTTGTTGCAATCTTCCACTTGTTGTGCAACACTGTAATACTGAGAATAAAACCTGTGACCCCGAAAGAAGGAGACATGACGAGGGAAGACGTCTGACATGAAAAGAAAGATATCCGTCCTGGGAAAGCAGGCGAACAAGAGGATGTGGCTAGTTTTTCTCATGACCCTTTTGTTTGGAAAAAAAAAAAAAGTGAAGAACGGCATTCTGTTTTTCCATTTCGTCTCGGCCACAGCCAGAGTTTTGTAGACTCTTTAAAAATTTGTTTTATATGTCCAGTTCTTGTACCTGATGAGGACTGTGTGGTACAGTGTGTTTGCAATGAAAGGCACTTAATGGCGAAGCGGAAGAAATGAAAAGACCCAGAAAGCATACTAAAAAGCATGGAATACATTTATGTCTATAACCGAAAGAAGAAATTCATCAAATATCTGACACATACCCGAAGAGAAGCATATTCCTTAAAGTGATCATCTATTGTAATGCCAACTTTTCAACAAACAGGCGTCTGAGACGTGCTTGGTTAGTGTTAAAATACTATTTTAAGTCTTCACTTGTGTCTTAATTTTATCATTTTTCAAAGAGTCATATAAATAAATAAGGATAACTTGTGTTTTTGTGACAGGTTGCTGTTTTTAATAAAGTCCAGAGATCAGATTTGAACTGGTTTTTCACTAAGTTGTGTTTTATGCGTCGACTCAACACCAAGTCACACCTTCATCTTTGGAGGGTCTTAATACCTGATGGATTCACAGGTCAAAGTGACTTAGAGGTGTTTTGAAAAGAGTGTTTTAAAAGGGCAGCATTATGTAAAATCAACTTTTTTGAGCTTCACATCATGTTATGTTATTCGCTCATCAAAAACATCCCTTGATTGTCACCTCGAATCTTTCATGCATGTTTGAGAAATCCTTTAAACTCATGTTTCAGCCATTCAGCCAAGCAAAACGCCTGACTGGACCTAGTGCCGCCTTCGAGGACGAAGCTCCTCCTGCATTTTCCAAGCTTCCGAGCTCCCACCTTCCCCCGCCAGTGCCCCACTCAGCTCCTTCAGACTAGCCAGAAGCAATTAGCAAACACCTAGTGGAACTACGCATCTGCTGAGCTCTTTATACAAGCTACTCCTCAGTGCAACACTTGTTAGAAGGTTAATAGAGGAGCCATGTTTTGATGACTTCCTGAAGGTGGAGTTTCAGAAAGAACAAGTTTTTCTTAAAGAGACAGGGGCCCATTTTCAAGGTGCTAAAATTACAAAATTTCCCGAAAGTTATATGACATATACAGACTTTCTATAAAAACTGATGGTAACAGCTATAAATTGATACAGTGTGACAGGAAAACAGGTTTTCCTATGTAATACTGCCCCTTTAAGAATGGAAAAAATTATAGTTGGTACCTCCGTCTTGGCAAAGCTGCTTAGTTCAGTGACAGACATTCTTTGTTACCTTAACTTGGAGGCAGGTAGTGTCTGGTTTTTCCTTCAGCTAAGCTAACATATACAGTATGGTGTTGTGCTTTCTCCTTTACAGGAGAATAACAGCGCTGAAGCAACTCCCTGAAATGTTTCAAGGCAAGTATGTAGCAGGGCCGCTGTTGCCTGAAAAAGATGATAAAGTGCATATGAAATAAAGCTTGACTTACTCGTGTGAGTCAGCCGGGTCATTCAGTATACGCGAGTGTACTCATGGGAGTAAGTGTGACAGGGCTGTGTGTGGGGGGAGTCCGCCGGCTGAGCAGGGCAGGCCGAGGATGGCGATTGCCGTCGAGGGGACGGCGGCGTCGTGGCAGGTGGGAGCCGCGCTGACGAACCGGAACTGTCTTCCAGCAGGTGAGATGTCAGATAGATGCTCGTCTTGGCAAGGAGGAACGGCAGCCATCTTTTTTTGTTTTCCTTTTTTTCCCCCCCTCTCTCTCTCTCTCTCTCTCTCTCTCTCTCTCTTTCTCCTTTGCTTTGATCTCCTTACAGGTCTCGGATGGAGACCGGGGCGGCTATTTAAATCACATCCTGCACAGCTGAGAAAAAGCAGAGACAGTACAGTTGATGCAGTTAGAGCGCGCTCGGCTGTGACATGTTGACGTTTTGGCCAAAGTAGACGTGGGACGTACATCCTGTGTTTGGCCTCGTTAATTACATCGAAGATGTTTGCGTCCGGTTTAATGGAGTTGCAGATGGTGGTCCCCCAGGAACCTCGGATGACTTCACTGTGCTTTGCAGTGTCATCTGAGCATGTGGGTTCCTGTGGATGTCAATCTTCACCTCCTCCATCTGGACGGTATTAAGTCGGAAGTCGCTCATTGCTCGACTAGACGGCGCTCGAGCGCTCCCACCCCTTTTGTCCGCTCGAACCGTCTATTACAGGGTATCGGTCTGGTTTTGGCAGCTTGTCTGAGTAGAAATAAAAGGCGGAATTATGACAAGCAGCTAAGAACTTCTGGAGATCATTTAAAGCTGTAAACGATACGCGTCATCCATCTTTTGTCTGCAACGGCAAAAATCCATTCATGTTTTGTCACGAATTGAGCACGTTGAAGATACTGACCGGCGGTGTGTTTTTTATAGCGCTAATGAAAGTACACCGACTGAAAACACAGATGTGTTATAAAATATGGATTTCGCTAAAAGAAAAAAAAAGATTCAGAAAAGTACACTGAGGAAGAAAAGAAAAAAAAATCATTTCTGGTTTGTGTGAGAAGCTCAAGATTTTAACTGATTTCCTGGCTTTCGCAAACAGTTTGGCGAATTCTGACCCAGATCGTGAACCGTGTTGAGCACCAAGGATTTTCAGCCTTCCATTTTTTTACATTTTACTCCAGTGACCCCTGAACCACGATTCTGCCACGGAGAGCGAAACTGAAGTAAACTGTGATAATGGGAATATTTTTCCTCAGAACTTTACTTCCTGCAAATCCCTTTTTATTGCTCCTTACTGGAATTATTCCATCTCATTGGTGACAGTATTCGCCACTCAATCTTAATGGACTACATTGACCATAAATAGTTTATAACAAAATGATCTAAAGGAACACAAAATGATTGCTGATGAAGTTTGAAGTCTGCCGGGCCACACTATGGTTAGCTGCTTTCTTTCTTTCTTTCTTTCTTTCTTTCTTTCTTTCTTTCTTTCTTTCTTTCTTTCTTACAGAAAGCCATGAAGTGCTAACTCTCTCATGAATTTCTACATTAGTTGCTTCCAAAAAGCTTTATGTTGTTTCAAAAAACTCAGCAACGTATTTGCCACAAATTGAATTCATGGATTTACAAGGGTTAGAAGTTTGCCAAATGTTATTCAGCATCTCTGTACATTAGCTGATGAAACAATAAACCTGCCAAAACATGCTATTTTTGCCCATTTTGTATTTTTATTACCTAAAAAGTTGCTTCACCGTTTTGTTTTTTTTTAACCCTCTGTCCTCAGCGGATGGCTGTAAATGCTTGTTTAATAAAGTAAAAGAATACAGCTGCTGCTGTTTTCCCCCGTGTAGCGCTGTTAGGAAATGTGGATCTGTATAACATGCGACTTTATGAAATACCATTTAAGAAGGGATTCACTCTGACAAATGCAAACAGAAGTGGATATTGTCCCTGCTCTACAGTCAAACCAAGTGTCTCTAAACTGCTCTGAATTTGTCTGCAAAGATGCCACGACGTTCTTCACATTTTCTCCAAGCCTCAGGGAAAACATCAAGGTTATTAACCATGCACGCACTTCTGAAGCATAAAAGCTGGGAGAAATTCTTTCAGAAAGCCCTTCTCTGCAACACAGTGTGTTGGGAAAGCATCAACGTCCCTTCAGCCTATCCAAATTTTGCCATTTTAAAATGACAGTCGTATCTTCTGTAATGAAATGTGAATGTGGCAGAAAATTATTTCTCCTTAAATCTGTGATCAATATTTCAGCATCATGTTCCTTCCTTGTGATTCCATTTATTTTCTGAAGTGCACCAGTTCCTCCTGCAGCAAATCAGATCCTACAGCATGATGCTGCCACTGCCACAGGTTTTTGGCTGATTGGACACAATGCAGCATGAAACAAAGCACACCAGCTGAAAATTTTAAAAAATAAATAAATAAAAAATACAATGTTGGTCCCACATCTAACTGAGGTGTAAAATACATATGCATGCCACACTTTAAAAATTCTTTCTGAACAAAAATCTAGAAAGAATGTATTCTCGTCTTTCTTCCCTTTGCACAATTCGTCTCTACTTTCTATTGGCCTGACACGTAAAAGCATAGTAAAGTACTTTGAAGTCGGTACCTCCATCCTTTCTAAACTCGCACAGGACAAAGGAGCACAGAGCAGAGCTGAAACGGGTCGCCCCCGGACGGACGGCCGGCCCCGGCTGAGCGCCGACCGGAGCTCATTACCTCTCAGCCCTCATTCGTCTCTGCTTACAGAAACCTGACAGATACGCACATGTGGTCATATACAACACATAGACACACGCCAGCCCTTCACACACACACCTAATTAAAACAACAGCAATATAACACAGGTCCAAAGGGAGACGGCCTGCGCCGCATCCAGTTTTATCAGTTTTATGCATGTTGTTGTCTATAATATTCACATCCACGGCTCCCCCAGTGCTCCTTCCTCTTGTTGTCTTCCCCCCCGTCTTATTTTCCAGCCTCCTGTACAAGATTTACTTTCCCCTCACCGCCGCCTCTCCCTTCCACTAATTTACCCTCCGACCTGCTGCTTTTGCCGTGTACAATTACAAAGGGGAGTGCTAAGTAATGCGCTCTAATAATGCTCAAGCTGAGAAGGTTTGTCAGAAATAATTACTTCCCGCAGAATGAGTTATAGTCGTCACAAGACGTGTATAAATACCCACTGTTGTTCTGTCTAGATTTTCAATTCCTGAAGCAATGCGAATCCCACCTGGTGCTTACTAAATCACTTTGTTTTTTTTTTCTTTTTTTTCTTTTTTTGTTAAATTTATCACTGGTAAAAAAAAAAGGGGGGGGGGAACACTAATGTCGGCACACGTGTGAGTTACTACATATTTGGACTAAAGTGCAAAATCAATCCTAATGTGTAAGAGATTTCAAAATAATGAACAGAACAAAATGTGTTTCTTTCAGTATTGACATGTAAATCTAGAGGAACGCAGGGATGTTCAGGTAAAAGCGAACAGGCGCAAAAGAACTTAAAAAGCAAAGAAGAGGGGTGTGCGTGTGTGTGTGTGTGTGACGACACGTCGCTTCAAAGTGGATCAAATTCCAATCTTAGATTGCCTCCTTGGATAATGTGGAAATATTAGAGAAGCCTTGATCTAAAATGGAGCATGGAAATGAAGTGGCAGAGGGAGCCCTGAGGACAGGCAGCAGATCCAGCGCCGGGCCAGCCGTACGTACCTCTGGGAGGCTGCGAGCACAGCCTGCCTCTCCTATGTAAATGTCCCATTCCACACATTAGTCATACTGCCTTCACCATGCACTAAAGTGTGTCTCGCCCATCAAACTGTGCCTGCCTCCATGAAGATCCCTCGAATGTTCCACAGATAAACCCCAGAGGCCTTTGCTTCTTTTTTTTTTTTTACCCCCCCTCCACCACAGGCCACAGAGCTGCTGATTGGTTAGACACTTCAGGTAAATGGAAGAGATTCTAATGGGGGTAACGTGGATGCTGATGTCAGGGAATTTTGGATCCGGAGTGCTGATAATATCAGCGGAAATACCTCTAGATAAAGATTAATGTGTTTTCAATTCCATCTAATTTCCGCTAATGGGATTTTCATCACAAATACTGTGACAAGTGGTCGGAAGAAACAATGCCATCAAAGTTAATATCTATAAAAAGTTTAATCTAAATCTTTGTTTTTGTGGGATGATTATAATTCAAGCTGCCGTCAAACTGCTTTCTATCTTCATGACGGCAGAGGAGGAGATTACTGGTACGCTCTCCACATCAGACCTACAGAAGATGTGCAGCATCTTCCTGCGAACACTGGAAAATCTAGGATTCCTTAAGAAGTAAGGGCGTTCATGGCTACAATGTTGCATTTCCAGTCCAGTCTGTCGTTCAGATGAACCCAAAAATATTTATCCTCCACTACATCCACTTCTTCTCCCATAATATTGTTTGGCCTAACCCTGTTTCTCTTGAAATGTACACCCATCTCCTTTGTCTTGTTCGCTTTCAAGGTACGATTGCTGCCTCAACATGCTACGAAGCGGTTCACCAGTTCTCTGTGCTCAGCTCCTTCACCACAGAGTCATCTTTGTATTTCTGGAGATGACTGCAGGCTGACTTGTGCTGGAAGTCTGAGATGTACAGAGTGAAAAGAAATGGTGAGAGCACAATTGATTAAGGATCAACCTACAAGCTTTAATTTCAAGTCAATCCAAATTCAAAAATACTTTATTGAAATTGGAAATTAAATGTTGTAATTCATACTAATTCAAAATTCTTAGAGTTGTTCCCTTGAATCTAATTTAGCTACAAAAAAAAATCCGTTTTTTTGAGCATTATTTATCTGGTTTTGAACCGCTCTCGGAACAATTAAGACTAATTCTTTTTCAAGACTGTTCCCGTCTTTTATGGTCAACTAGTGTTGCTAACCTATACATGTCGGCCTTTAGGTTAGTGGTTGTGTAAGGCTCATACAGGGTGAGATATTAGCATGACATGAACACCATGACAGCCAAAGTGATGCAATCATGTCTTATGGGCCCTTTCAGATGTAACGTGACAGCGGCGCCTGCCACTTTAAAACCCACCGTATGGCAGGTTGTCAATGTGCTGGAGAAAATGCAGCTGATATCATTGAATGCTTTAACTCTCTAAATTATATGACATGTTTCCATTTCTCCTTTTAAGAGAGGTTTACCTAGAAATAAGCATGTCAAGAACGTTTCAACAATCATGTTTTTTTTGTAAGATGTTTCCTTAACTTTGTTCTTCATGATGTAATTTGATAAAACTTTAAACCTCCACATTGTTATTCATTTATATTGCAGGAAAAATAAAGTAAATGTGAAAGTCTGGAGTTTATTTTCCAATAGTCCTCATGTTTTTAATCAGAGCCCAGATTTCCTTCTATGTTAGTCAAATTAAGGCAAAAATACCCCTCTTGTTTTCACTTGCTTAACCCTCATATCCAAACCTTCTAATCATGTTACAATATACAACGCTGAGTTATTTTTACTGCTGAGACTTCTGAGGTATTTGTACCAGAATTACAACTGTCAGTCAATACTTTGTAGAACCATCTTTCACTTCAGTTATTTCTGCAAGTATTTTAGGATATCTCCACCCGCTTTGCACTTCTACAGACCGAAATCTTTGCTCATTTTTTCTGAGTTCATGTCCGATCCTAAATTGTGCTGGGTGGTTTAGACTTTGGTTGCTGATTTCTTGCTGTTTGCTTATTGTCATCTTACTGGAAGGTGAACCTAATTCGTGGTTCCAGGTCTTTTGAAAGGGGTCTCATATTCAATCACAGAAGGGCCCAGTACCCAAAACATGAAAATCAGAACAGATGCATTTAGGTCTGAACTTCAGTGGAATGGTTTGACCTGAACCACTCCGATGAATTTCCGGCTGTAGATTTACACTAGAAGGCGAACCTGGACCACAGACTCAAACCTTTTGCTGCCTCCAACAGGTTTTCTTCCAGAAATGGTTTGAATTTAGCTCAAGTCATCTTCCCACTGACTGTGACCAAATTTTCACTGGCCACATTCAAAGATTTTGAAAACCAAATATTTCCTCTCTGCTTCCCAGTTATATTGCACTTTGTGTTGGCCTGTCTCAGAAAAAAACACATTGACATTTGTACTTGTGATGTGACAAAATGTGCCACTGCGATTCTCTATTGGAGCACTGTAGGAGTAGAGTTTCTAAACGGTGAAAATATTGTTTTCTTGGCGATACTGGTTCTCTTTAAAGGGAACGGCAGCCCGTATAGATGGCCTTCTCTGCAATCTTTGCCTGTGTTTCAGAACTGGAAGTGGATCATAACATTGTTATTAATATTTACACAGTATTTGTGTAAAAGCTATCTCCCTCCGACCCGCATGCCCTTCTTTACGCACTCTTGCTCCCTGGTGCTAAAATGTCAATAAAAATCTATCGTAGGTTAATCTCCCACCAATGGAAACATGGAAACACTTTATCCTAAGCTGCATATGTTCCACACTCGCGGTCGATTTACTGTATGTCATGGGCTGTATTAGCATTCATATTAGCCGCCTCTCCCATGTATGATATCCGTCATTGCCAGGGCCTTTAGCGTACCGGCACAGTTCAGGGATCCTTATCTCATGAGCCATAAATTAGGGGACGAATTCCCTCCGAAACATCACAGCCGAAAGAT
Source organism: Poecilia formosa (assembly GCF_000485575.1). NCBI lineage: Eukaryota > Metazoa > Chordata > Actinopteri > Cyprinodontiformes > Poeciliidae > Poecilia > Poecilia formosa. The sequence continues at coordinate 4,561,603 of NW_006799939.1, forward strand.
GGAGGATGGAGTCATTGTGCTTGCTTGGTGTTTTGACACTGTAATGACACATGTTTTACAATCACCTCCCTTTCCTCTCTCTCTCTCTTTTTTTTTATTCAGAAGGAGAGGACCTGTCCACTCCTAGCCGGAGAGAAATGGGCCTCTCGGACATTACCACCTCTTCCCAGGGGAGACATAAATGAGATGGAAGCGATAGGGGGAGACTGCAAGAAGAAGAAAGCGGGCCAGGACAGTCTAAACACAGAGGGAGGGAGGAAAGGAGCCATTGAGTGGACTGTTGGGTAGTGGCAGTTTTTGATTTGGGCTATATTGGCTCAACGCCCAGGGCAACACATTTGAAGAGGAATGGATGCCCCCACGGTTCTGCAACTGTAGATTCTGTAAAAAAATATGGCAGACCTCCTCGGTTACCTATTGGCTCTGAAGCTTAAAGGTGTTTTTTTTTTTTTTTTACAACTTTTTAGACAATATCTGAAAATCTCCAATTCAAAATTGAAATTATTTTAACAGCTCAAAGCTGAACTGTTATGTAAAATGAAATGAGATTACTTAAAGGGACAGTATTTTGTAAAATGTAATTTTTTGAGCTGTACATCATGTTCTAATGGTACTCCCTCATAGATAACATACTTGGAGTGTTGCCTTGATTCTTTCAAGCATCTTTGAGAAATACTTTCAGTGGTAACTACTCAGCTATGCAAAATGTCTGGATGAAATTAGCTCCACCTTCAAGTTGAAGCTCCTACTTGAAGCTGCAGTTTCCAAGCTTCCGCCTCACAGAGCAGCGCTGCCCCGTGACTCACCCACTCAGCTCCTTTAGACTAGCCAGCAGCAATTAGCTGATACTAAATAATAAGTAAATGATAAATACTTGAAACTCTGCATCATTATACGAGCTATTTCTCAGTGCCACTCTGGTAAAAACGTTGTCAAAGGGTTAGTAGAAGATTTCTGTTGAAGGCAGACTTTCAGAAAGAGCAGGAGATTTTTAAGACACAGACACCCAATTTCAAGTCATTAAATTACTAAGTTATATTTGGTATATACAGTATTTTTATAACAGCTGAAGGAGAGTTACTCGGTTATGCTATAAAATGGCACTATGTGCCTGAAAGCCTGAAAAATACTAATACTGAGCCTTTAAAGTATTTAAGTATTTTTTTTTTAAACAGCAGATTTCAATAGTGCAATATTGCTATCACTCTGGGTGTAAGAGACATCTTGGGGGGAGAAACTGTCTCTGTGTCTCTTTTTTTTTTTTTGCAAATGCATTTCTGATGGTAGAAGTCTAAACAGTTTGTGTCCAGGATGTGTGGGCTCTGCAAGTATGCTAGCTGCCGACCCCAGACTTGTAAAAGTTCTGGATGGATCCTCTGTGCAGACCTAGTTGTACGTTGCAGTCTGTTCCTGGCCTGTTTGATGGTTGAGTCAAACCACATAGTGATAGACGAACACCAGACAGACTCTTCTGGTAGTGCCTCTTGAGTTTCTGCAGGGCATTCTTCCAATTAGTGTCTACGTGTGAGGAACATCTCCAGTCCTGAGGTGGTTTTTAAGAACTGGAAATGACTCACAGTCAGCACTCTGGGTGTGTTCTCCAGATGTTCACAGTCATCGCCATGGCTTTTAGTGGGTAGAGCTCCAGGTTGTTTTTCCTTAACTTGGCCCTAAGTGATAGAAGCCATTGTCCCCTTGAACTTAATAGCTGGTTGCTCCCCTCATGGTTGCAGTAACTGCCTTCAAGAGTTTACAATAACTGGCAATGAGTCTTTTACATCGGAGGGGAGGAATTTTGACCGAGTCTTCTTTGCAGAACTGTGTTAGTTTCGATGTTTTCAGGCTTCCGTCTCTTGTTTTATGTCACGTCTGAGCATCTGAAAAGGCTTCAAGTTTAGACTTTGACTAGACGGTTACAAAACCTTGAGATCACAAACCGATGGTCAGACATTCTCCCACAGGGCTTTCAGCTAGGATGCTAAATTCATGGTTACTTAAATTATGTAACGTTTTCCAAAGAAGCAAATCAGCCTCAGACCATCACATTAACACCACCATGATTTTTTTTCTGAAATGCTGTGTTATTTTTAAACCAAATGTGACAGAAAACACACTTTCCAAAAGTGTCAATTTTTTTGTGTTGGCACTTTACAGAGTATTCTCCTAAAAGCATATTCCAAAGTTTTCTTGATTTGTGATTAATGGCTCCCATTGTGGTTGTCCTAAGGCCTTTGAGATATCTAAACATTTTTCAGACTGATAGGTGTTACTAGCTACGTTTCCACTGATCATATATTTGCAAAATTTGACATAAATTTGTTCAAGGGAAACACAGCAGTTTTGAAAAAGATCTATTATTTTTTTTTAATAAAAAGTTTTGCTGCTAGGATGAGGCCTTGTTTTTTTTACCTTTTCAGAATTGAGTTGTTTCTCAAAAACTGCAATGGAAACACTTTTTTCGAATCACACGATGAACAACCGGACATTGCCGCTGACGCAAACCACGAAGAAGACGATGACAGGAAGTGGAAGGAGGAGGATGATGGAGCAGAATGCTTCTTTAATAACTTTACACATAAACAAACTTATTCACGTATGATTTTATTTATTTGTCTTATATAACTGAAACGCTGCAATTTGTGGAATTGTTTTTTTTCTCTCCAGACATTAGCAGAGAATTGACATAGTTCTGCCACTCTTTTTTTAGTGGAAACATAGCTACAAACTTTGTTTCATATCGGTTCTTTAATTTTCTTCATCTGTGCACATAGTGTGTTGCTTTTAAAAGTTTTTCAGTCAACCCGCAAGATCGTTAAAAGCAGAACAGCAATAGTAAAACTGCTTCGAAGTCGTTAGCAAATAAATTCAGCTTCTCAAAAAATGTGGTCAAAGTCAATTCCCAAATTAACAAAGTTATTTTCCCTTTGTCTCATATATTAACTTTTTTCTGATGAAACCACAAGAACAGTATTGAACGGATTCTGTTTTTTTTTAGTAAGTTTCTGTTGTTGTTTTACGGGAATGGGCTTTGTTGGGCGAGTGTTGCAGGAAATGTTTGCCCGGGGTACCATTGATGCCAGAACCGCCACTGCTGATTGGCTGATGATACAACGGGAAACGAAAGAGAAAGGGGTGTTTGTTTTTAATTGCGCCCAGGGTTGCTGCACAAGCACAAAGGTGCATCATTACTTACCTGACAGAGCTCCACAATCACAGGCCCTTCCTAATAAATACTCGTTACTTAAGACTGGAATATAAATAAAGTGAAGGTCACATCTGAGCGAGAGGCGGGATCTAGGCTTTTTAACCATCAAGCCAACCTACCTCTCTCTTTTTAGTTCTTTGGTTCTCTTTCTCTCTCACGCTCATTATAGGGGAAGCCATGCAGGGCTGGTTAGGAGAACGTGTGATGAGCCTTGGGAGATATATCCACTGGGAGGGAGTGAGGTAGGGATAGACTGAAGGGGAAGGGGAATAGATAAAAAAAATGCTGACTTGTCTTCAAAGGAGGCAAAAAATAATTGAAATGGGCTCCGCGCGCGCGAGAGAGAGAGCTAGCGAAGGGAGAGAGAGAGAGAGAGAGAGCTGGTGGGAGAGATTGAGAGGCTCCATGTTCGAGTTGGTCATTAATTGAGGAGGAACGCGAAACACTGTGTGGTCCTCCGCCGACACCGTCGCTGACACGCGAGGCGGAGATTGATAGAGGAAACGGCGTGATAAAGATATGAAAAGCGGAAGCGAACGACGAAAAACATAATAAAGTGTAGAGAGATGGGTGGAGGAGGGGGGGGCTTTGTCAGAGTTGGCTGAAAACGAGGAGGAGGCAGAGGAAGACGGAGAGAGATAGAGTTCAAAGTGTGCCCAGACTGAGTCCTGTCCTCGCCGTGTCCTTCCTCGAGCCCCGAGTCACGCATCGCTCATCTTGTCACATTGAACTCCAGATGCTCCTACCCCGGAGAGCGCTCCGGCCGCGGCCATTTTTCTTCATTCTCGCTAACAATTTGGTAATGAAATATTGATTTTTAGTTAGATTCATATTGATGCCATTAGCTTTGCATTGATAAATCACGTTTGGCTGCTTGTCTGGTGTGGCAGAGCGAGAGAGCCAGGGCCCAGAGATTACAATCAAAGCCACTGATGTGTTAATTTGATGGATATTTGCCCTCCACCACCACCCCCACTGTATACCCCTGCCTCTTCCCCTCTTTATGTTTCACTGCATTTCATAACATTGTGTTTCCTTTCCTTTTTTCTTTTTTTATTACAAAGCACCCCGCAAGGATATTTATGTCCATGTCCATTTCTCCTGAAATAGCCTTTCAGCCGACCTGCCTGTGGCAACGCTGCGCAGTCTTAAAGTCATTTCATTTCTTATAGACAAGACAGGGATATGAGGGACTGTTTCACACCCGTTGAGTCAAATGAGCAAAACAGGAGAGGGCATGGCTATTTCTATACTTTGACACCCAACAATGAAGCAGCAGTAGCAGAGGCTCGCAATTTCACGAGAGGCCCTCTTTTGCATGAAATCCCCATAATCTACCAGCGAAGGAGGATATGAATTTTATCCAGTCCCCCCCGCCCCCCAGTATTTATTGTCAGAAATATTGGCAATATATGTGAAAACAGAAAAAGCAGCACTCAGGGTGCATCTTTTATTTATTTATTTATTTTCAAAAGGAGCGATCCGCTTAAACGCCTGGAAATCGTACAGCCCTCTTAAAGCGTCTCGCGCGCCAAAAGGTTGGGGAGGATATAACATTTGAGAAACATTAGGATCATTTTCCAGATTAGGGCGGTTTTTAAATGAGTCTCCTGCCGCAGCTTCGCCTTCCAACTGCAATATGTGTCTGCACACAGTCATCTTAATGAAAGGAAATGATGGCGTTCACTTTAATGACGTGGAGTTCAAGGACTGCTTATTGTTCCAGAGAAAAGCCATCGTTTTTCACGGTAATATGAGTATTTCTTTTTCTTTTTTCCTTCACAGTGCAATTTCATTTGAGAAACAGACACTGAAGGTTAAACGAGCTATATATAGGTTGTCAAAATAAGACCAAGAAAAGGAAAAAAAAGTAAAAATCCAGGTTTTGAAACAGATATATTGATAACGTCCTCCTGTGGCGTTATCACTGTTTTGGTAATGCTTCATCTGAATTCCTTTTTAATCTTTCTAGGCGATTATGCAAAACAGAATACGGCCCTAATTATCGCAGACAAAAGAGCCACTCTGTTTCACTCTAGTTAGAAAGCAATTTTACAGCGAGCCGACTTCTGCCTTCGACATCCAGCAGACGTTTCTCTGCTGCTTTTTAAAGAAATGTACCGATGGCAATCTACTTTACGGTATGTTTACGGTGCGTGTCATAAAGCGGCTCCCCCATTTACATTTGTTCCCTAATTTAGTGCTCGGCATGGCGGGAATCCAAATATTTTGGTTCAGATGTGATTTTGTTTGATAGAATGACAATAACCCCTTATTAAACGGAGGGCAGATGATCCCCAGACGTCTGGGTGGGTCAAGGGGTGCTTTGGCATTTACTCGAAACACAATTAAACACCAGAGTTATGGCTTCTTTAGGGTTTCATGCCTTGCCTTTGATCCCGTACTGCCTCCATCTCCTGTCATGGATTATGGATTATGGAACGGTTGTTTGGGAAAAGGCCAGCCGGGTCCGAACAACGGTTTGGGGAGGGCGGCGGCTTTGGTATGACTACAACGAATCTTAGCAGCTGAACTGACTGAACCTCCAGTTTTACTCCAACATGGCTCCTACTCCTCAAGTCGTTCTTTCAATCAACTTTGATGATTTATTCATTGGTCAGACAGTGGTTTAAACCCAGTCAAACTCATGCTATATACAACAGCAGAAATTTGCTGGACAAACAGTGAAAAATTGGAAGTCATTAGATCTCCCATTTTCACACTGCAAACATACCAACCAATCTCATTTACTTTTAGGCATTTCTTTAGAGTTGAATAAAAGTCTGATCAAGGATAGAGGCATAAAGGAGGATGATTATTATACGTTTTTAATTTTTTATTTTTGTTTGTTTGATTACAAATGACCATCAAAGCATTTAAAGCACAGTCGTCTTACTGTGTCCCCTGAGCCATAAATGAGAAAACTGCATTGGGTTACTGATCATTTAAAATAAACCCCATCAATTGTACATCTTACCAGGATCTCAAAAACAACTTTATCTTTTGTCCCAACTGGGTAGAACGGTTACCCAGCAGACAGATTTACGATGGGTCCAGTCAAACCAGTAAAAGTTGCATTCCTCAAAATAGAGGGAAAAAATGCTCCAAGTTGGAGTCTTTGAAAAGTCGTTCACCATGCACAGTGTTTATCAAAGCCAATCATCTTGAATCTCGCTTCTCTGTGTTTACCCCGGTTGTTTATTACTCTTTTATTGTCTACTCTCTATTGTCACTCAAGATCCCGTGGCATCGGTGACCTCGATTTTCAATATGCAGTAATAAAAGCTTTTTTTTCTTTGCACTTTTTAAAAGCTCGAAGTCTTGCAGTTTTTTTTTTTTAATCAGACTTTTTTATTTAAAACTTTTTTTTGTTGCATTTTTAGGACTTCTTTTGGAATAAAGATAAATTTTCAAGGGCATTTGTTTCTACCTCCATCATTTCCACCACTGGATCGGAGGTCAATTGAGATTACAGTCTTAGATACTATATTTATGGTAAAGTAGGTAATGTGTTTTTGCCTTGATCCTAAACCAAGAAAAGCTCTTTGACAGGAGAATGCTAAACATTTGTTAACTAATTATATTTTCTGGTAACAATAAAATAACCAACATAAGTAACTGATATTTAAGTTTGCAAACAACATGTTAACCCTGTCACAACGCAGCGTTTTACAGTGGTTACATTAAAATACAAAAATAAAATCCACATAAGTCCTTGAATTATGTGAAACAAAGACGTCCTTTTTTAGCTTCTGAGAGTCAATAAAGTCAAATTCTGTCATCAGAGTTTTTTGAGGGATTTGAGTAAAATTTGAATGTTTTAGCATTTCAGAGATACAAAGTTTAACAATCATAATCTCCTGAGATTGTAAACAATGTATTTATGCTTTAAAAAAAAGGATGCGCACAGATGAATGAGTGAATCCTTGGCAGATATCTAACACAGGCTATCGCTTAATAAAAAGTAGTAAGTAATGCAAACTTCCTCTGATTTTGAATTGATTTAAACTCTGTTTCAGAGACTGTGCACTGCGAAAAGATGCAGAAGTTCTGGCTGCAGAATACCACAGATGGTTACAAGTCATTTTTTCAGAGTCCAAGTCTAGCCTGAAGTCATCGAGGGCCAAGACAAGTCTCAAGACAATAATGACATAAACGTGTTCTCAGCAAGTCCACAGCATTTACCGCTGCTCTAACCCCACAACACTTGTAGGCCTGAAATGTGGCTGTTATGATTGAATCAGTGGATACAGTTTCATTTCTCAAAGTCAAACATTTATTGTTTGCGAACAGACCTTTCCTTTCTGAAGAAAAGCTGAAGAAGACATTGGGTAATTTTACTACATTTGTGTCGTATAATCTAAGTATATCTTCTAAAACCACGTTGACCTTAACACGATGGATCTAATGTTGACCAGTGGGGGACACATTTCTGCTCTGAAACGCCACCTTGAGTTCGAGTTGTTTTGATTTTGGACAATCGTTCGCCTCTCCTTTTTATGATGGCCGCTGTAACTCATCTCACGATGGATTCCCATCAGTCCAAACTTCCATCAAGTCCAAGATGCTCGCCGTGGTTTTCATTGATTAGACTCAAGAGTCCCCACATCTCAGGAGAAATACCTACAGCTCAGGAGGATTTACTATTGATCCCCACCTTCCTATGTGGTAATATACCTCTATCCACCCCTCCCCCCCCACACACACACACACTTACACAGCCTGTCTCCATTTTACCGACAAGGTGTGCAGCGCAGATAGACTCAAAACATTACGACAGAACTGATAGACTCGGAGGGAGAAGTTTTTCCAGGGGAGACGGCGCTCCGGGAGAGATGACCTCTCGTTCAACTAAGAGTGAGACGCCTCTATTTGAATTCTGTGTATGCTCTGATTGATGAGGCATTATGTTGCCCTGCCCTTTACTGTATTGTACTAGCAAGCCCTTTATTACTTTAATGCCTTTCCAGTGATGTCATCCTGAGGTCATGCTCAAGCAGGGGCCATCAGTGGGGCTTTGATTGGCAGAGGCGCTGCCGAGGCTCAGCCAATGGCTGCGCGGCGAGGCAGGTGGTTGTCATGAGATGGGGCAGGCAGGGGAGAGGCTTCGTTAGCGGCCCCAGTCATGCAGTGTAAATCGATATCTACCCCACTCCAAACTCTTCCGAAGCATCGCAGCGTTCCCTCGGCCATCCGGCGGAGAAGGGCCTGCGCTTTTCGCGCTCACTCTAAAGCTCCGATCCTGCAGCTCACAGCTCACAGCGGCTAAATGGGCAGGAAGACGGGGGAGGTGGAGGGAAAGGAGCAGCGGAGCGGGGTTCTGAAGAGAGAAGACAGAGCAGTCAAACATTTCAGGGCCCGCCATTCCAGAGTAATGAAGCATAGCAAGAGAATATACCTCTGCAACATTTGATAAAGATGGGCTGACACGCCAGTCCAAATAGGTTCCTCTGTACGCCGGCACGTGTCTATCCATCACTGCTAGGCATTACAGACAGGAAGAGGAGAGTGGGAGAGGGAGGAAGGGGGTGCAAATAGGAAGAAAAGTGTAAAAATTGAGTGACAGTGAGGGAACAGGTGGGGAGGTAAGGGTAGATAGAGAAAGGGAAGATAAAGAGGGGGGAGTGAGTGAATCCTTGGCAGCTGGTGGATCCTATCAAGGCCGATTGGTTGGTGAATGAGGCTCGGGAGGCCCGTGTCCTTGTACCCACCGGTTTGTTTTCCGCTCGCTCTGGTACTCCGGCTCCTGCAGCGGAAGACAATAAAGAAGCGAATGAGTAAACGTTGCACATTTTACGTCCTCATCATCCCCGCACTCTGTCTCTCCATCTGTTACCGCCTCACCCGCGCCGTAAAAAGAAAAGGAAAAAACAAAAAGAAGAAGGAGGTGAGGAGCGCAGCAAAGAAAGACAAACAAGGAAACAGTTGTATCTCCTGTTTTTGAAGTCTGAAGTTTTGGTCAGGTTCAAGGATGAACCGCTGAAAATTCAGTTGACTTGCCTGTGGTTTAGACATCAAAAGATGGACATTAAGTGCAAAAGGTTAATCTATATCATGTGACTTTACAGTTGAAGGTTGTAAAATTAAAATGCACTCTCATAAAAAGGAGAGGCGAACTATTGTCCAAAATCAAAACAACTCAAACTCAAGGTGGCGTTTCAGAGCAGAAATGTGTCCCCACTGGTCAACATTAGATCCATCGTGTTAAGGTCAATGTGGTTTTAGAAGATATACTTAGATTATCTCTAAGCTGCTCTACTCATATCTATATATAGTGCCAGATGTATGGCACTGTCGTAAACCTACTAAGAAACGGTACCTAGACTGACAGCGGAGGATTCATCAAAGAAACGGCCAAGAGGCCCACAGTAGCTCTGGACGAGCTCGACTGGACAACTATTGGTACAAAAACACTTTCAGGTTTTGATTTAATTTGAAACCATGAAACCGTCACTTTCCTCTTGAGTTATGCACTGCCTTATGTTGGCCTTCCTTCCATACAGCATCCCCGCAAATTCATTTAAAGTTTATGGTTATAATGTGATCAAATGTGGGAAACCTCAAAGGGTACAACTACATTTGCCAGGCAATGTAAAAGTTCTTCTTTTGAACCATCATGGCAAAGCACAACTCTATGTGAGGAAGTTTTATCTCACGTTTCCAAAAAGTAAACTTTTACACTGACAACTATGTTGTTTTTAACTGCAGTCGCTGTTTGCTAATCTTTGAACCCATGCAAAACGTTCATGCGTAATTGTGTTCTGTCTAATCTCACTGGCTTTGCAGCTCTGCTGCTGTATGTGCCGCGCAGTTGTGTCTGCAGGCATCAGGGGCGCCACAGATTTCCGCACCTGGCCGAATAATCGTTGAGTCAGTTGATATTGATCAACAACTTTACCATAAAATGCGGCTGCTGACATGTCGTAGTTATTTTTCGCTCTCGGACAGTAATGGCTTAACTTTTTGCTTCTTTCAGCAAATCCGTCCTTTTGGGAGGAACAAGGGCTGCTTGGAACCGTGCGAACACCGAGACAGGAAGAGAGAGGAGAAACAAATACAACAAATAAGCCCTGCCACAACACAACGCAACATGGCTGCTCGTTGTCCCCAGGAGGTAGCACGGGGGGGAGGGCCCCTCAGCCTGCCGGCCCGGCCAGGTACACAGCTTTGCTCTCAAGTCTTGCGGTGATTAATGAAATCTTAACGGCAGGCGAGACACAAATATTCATCACCTGGCTGCCCCTATTGTAATGCATGTGGAGAAGCAGGAGTGTGACAGAGGAGAGCGGAGACAAGAGCCCGTCCAGAGACAAAACACAACATGGGGCACGGGGATTATTACCAGGCCCACAGAAACAACGCTTTTTGTTCTACCCAACAAAATGGAGGCCTGTGATTTATGGACAGCCGGCATCTGTTTGGAGCAAGGGGAGACACAGATTCATGTCTGCTATTATGGGCTGTCCATGTAAGCAGTGTGAGGAGCTGAAAAGGAGGGAAGAAGAGGGGGTCGCCGCCGGTCGCGCCGGTGGCGGGGTTTGTAGTCGTTAAGAGCGCAACCTTCTGGGGAAAGTGCAGAGTGTCAGCTCCACGTCGTACCGTGAATCTGTTACTTCAGAGTGTGGGTGAGGTGCTGCGTTACATTGTATATCACAAACAGATGTAGGCCCTCGCAAGCCACACCAAGGGAAGAGGGCCTCGATGAGGCTTCCGCTGCAAAGAGGCGCGACAGTGAAACAAAGTTTGATACACCGGACGATAACGAACGTTGCCAAGCTGAATCTTCCGTACCATCGCGCCGCACAACGAATCCAGCTTTGTGTGCAAGACTGATACGATCGGTTTTGATTGATGACACGCCCGAGACCAGGCCGTGAAGCTGTAGCGTTCTCGGCATATTTTTTTTTTTTTTAGAAGGGGACGGAGGAGGGACGTGCAGAAAATGCAGGGGGGGTACGAGGTTGGGGAAGCCGAGATGGAGTGCGGCAGACAGAGAGGGGAGATTGCTCGCTGTCTGTGTGTGCAGCGTAGCATTGACTCGTGCATGCTCCCCAGTGATAGTGTCAGGTTCGGGTTGCTCAGTGGCAAGGGAAGAGCAAGGGCCCCCCCACAATGTTTTAACACCCGTCGCTGATCCCTGTCAACATCCACACCAGCTAGCCTTGACAACAGACGACCTGATACCTGCCGTTTGCACCTGACACATCCGTGAGCAGCACTCATATAGACGTACCGTACTTCCTTCTGGTGCACGACATCGCCCTTTAAAAAATATCTTAAAAAGCACTTAATATATCCAAATCTCAGCCTCAGAAAACAATTACACAGCCCTGTTTTTTTTTTTGTTTTGTTTTTGTGAGAATCTCTCTCTGTCTCGCTTTTTTTATATTCCTCCAGGCAGCAAGAGAGAGGGAAAAAAGGCCCTCATTGTTCTATTGTTCACATTGTGTCCTTCTTTGCCTTGGAACAGCGATTGTTTGCTGCACAGTTAGGGAACACAATGGTGTTCACATAAAAATGAGCCACTTAGCTCTCACACTAAATTAGCACTGCAGAGGGGAGTCGGGCTTTCCAAAATCGCTTATTCACATTTTCCGCTCCTTACCAGCCCTATAAAACCAGCCGCTTCTTGCTGAGGTGGACAGAAACGGTGACAGCCGGCGCGTACGCTCCATCCGTATCGCTGTGTTTTGATGGAGTAAGAGCAAAGGTATTCAATTATACGGGTAAGATTGTACCATCATCTGCCATAATCGTGTGAAATCAAAACCAATGGCCTGTTGAAATGAATGTAAAAAAAAAAAAAAAAAAGAGTGGGGATTGACAATTAAAGATGCAGTGGTGTATTTCTTTTCTTTTTTTTTCTACCACTAACAAATGTAGACTGACAATAAAACACAGCTTGGTGATGATGTAAGATTTCCAAAAAGTGTAAAAGTTTTAAAAGTGCACCAAAGGATAAGAGTGTGACATCTGTTTCCTGAGTACTTGGCCATTTACATTTACACCAATTAGGACCCTTATTTTTTTTCCGCAAGTGTTGCCACTTTTCATTCCCATGTGCTTTATGCTAATGAGAATCGCTTATTTAAATGACGATGGCAGTAAATATTTATAAACAAAATGCTCATTTTCCATCTGATTGTGGTTCTCATCGTTGTTTGGTCTTGATTATTACTGCTTACAGATTACAATTGAAGAAAATTACTCAGAGGGTTCCTCTGATCATAAATAGCATTTACTGGAGTCATAAAACCAGATTTTCCAATAGTAGACTTTGAGTAGGTTATAGTAATTAAAGAAGAAACATCCTCATGTCATGTACAGGTTTATTTACAGTCAGTATGAAACATCTGTTACATTTTGTATTCAAATAAGTTAGTTATAAAACTCTTATGAAAAGTGAAAATAGTACCAAATCGAGTTAAGAAGCAGTTTTTGACAGGTGTTAGTTAAGCATTTCATTTGCCTTTTATCTACAAATGATGACGTGTTAGAAACAGAGTTTGAGTCCCAAACTACGAAGGATGGTAAAACTGAAGCAAACTGTGTTGATGACAACAATCATCTTCAAAACTTTATTTCTGTAGTTGCATTTGAACTTTTTCTCCATTACTGAAATGAACTTCTGATTGTAGCTATTTATCATGTTAAATAGCCATGTGATTTTCCAAAGACTAGTGTTGTGGTTGTGATGGTTTAGAGACTGTGGATCCAGATACATATTTCTCTTAATATTTTTGAAATTATACAAAAATGACGAGTGTTTTTAGAAAAACATTTTTTCATGAAAAACATGCATAATTTTTTTTAATACAACAGATTGACATGAGTATAATAGGAAATATTTTTTATATACTTTTTTGTGTTTTATGATTTTTTTTGTTACTCTTCCATGGATATAAGATATCTTGATCAAGAGCATAAATTAATTTTTCCTTCATTAAAGTTTGATAGTTTTCATTAATTTTAAATTAAATATATACATATATTTATTTTATTAAACAAAACAAAATACAGTTATTTAAAGTCGTTTAGGTTTTGCGGTTTCCATACAAATTTTATTTAGTAGGCATAATGGCAAAAGGATGGCCTTTGGACACTAAAGGTCGCTGACCCCTAGAATAAGCTGGGTGCATGCATGTCGGGTGAAACCAGTAAAAGTTTGTCGTCTTGGAATCATTTTCAGCTGAGGCCGCCCATGGGCAAAGCAGCTGTTCTGCTGGGACTTGAATATCACATTGAAGTAACACATCAACCAGGCAACAGTTTTAATCTGACTCAAAATGATCCCTGAAGACTTTTGATGATGAAATCTGGCCATCCCATGTGTTTCATTGTTGCCAAATGTTCCTAGAATCTGTCCAGCTCAAACATTTTACTGCATTCAGACAGAAGACAAGTAAACACCTTTGAAGGAGGAATTTGATTAAAAAGAAGCAAGTAAAGAAGAACAAATATGAGTGGATGTAGTCAAAGTAACTGCTTTGTCTTTTGTGACGTCATCAGAGGAGTGGGAGCTTGTTTTTGAGAATTGAAGGCTATGTTCTTTACAGCAACGTAGCAAAACAAAAAGTCACGTTATAATGTGACGAGCTACATTCAAAGTAAGTTTGACTGATATCACAGAAACATCTGGCTTCTAGATTTACCGTGGGCACGGTGAGTCGTTGAAAGGAAGAACGTTCATTTATGCACCTTTTGGGGAAGCTGGCGCTGCTCCTTTAAGACTCAAACTCTCCCTTCCTCTGTAAATCAACCAATCAGAGCAACCGGCCGCATGTTGCACCTCTGCAGTTCTAAATGTCAAAAAAGGTGAACCGGTTGGGCTCCAGTTGACGAGTGGGTGTAAAGAGGAAAGAGAGAGAGAAAAAAGAAACAGAAACATTTCTAAAAATGTTAAAGAATTGTTTTGCATGGGCTCCTTTGCTCTGCTGTTAGCACAACACATGTCCCAGAACACTCCGTGACCGAAGAAATGAAGTACTCTCTTGGGTCAGACAAAAATCAATTCCTCACTCGGGCAAATTTCTCCATTACCTGCTACCACCTCTCCGTTTTTGCTTTTTTTTTTTTTTAAATGCTGGCATAGACGTATGACTTAGGGAAGGCATTTCTGCCAGACGGCAGAAGTCCTGCTCCTGACAAACATCGGCAGCCTCTATCTAACTTTCATCCATTTTTGTGTGGCGTCAGCCTCAACTTTCCGAGCCTTTGTTGCGAGAAGAGGCCGAGTTGTGAATGCCACCGTTTCTCAAACTCAGCGGACACCGTTCTTTTTCTTTTTTCCCCCCCTCAAGAATGCACACGTGTCTGTATCTTCCCAAAGCTGTCGTTTATCACCGAGAACTGTTTAGTTGAATGATTCCCCCTCATCCCCCCAAACCCCTACCCTGGATGATTTACCTAAGCCGGTACATGCGCAGCATTTGCAACAGATAGAAGGCTTCCTCCCACCACCACCCCTTTTTTTTCCTGTGGGAAATCAGACTCAACGATTCACTACCAAACATCCCATTAAATCAAGCATAATCCCGCGTTTACCACCGAAACTTCATCCCCGAGCCTGACACTCCTGCCATTAACCCGCGTTTCTCACTTTGCCACGATCGGCGTCCTCCGGGAGGTTTCCTCCGTTTTTCCTTGTTTTGAGGCCGCGTTTAAAAACTCGAGATAATCTTTGTACATTTTACGACTTTCTTACGTAATTTTAACAAGCCGTATGCAGAGCCATTATATCCTAACAACCTCAGCTGACCAATTTATAAGCTATAGATTTGAAATATGGAGTTGAGCGCTGGCACGAGAGGGAGGACCACTGTACTCAGCGCTGATACCATAAAAATCCCCCGGTGAGCAATCATCTCTGTGCATTTGGCCAGAGTTTGTTTCACACGCCTCTCCGGCTCCTCCTCTTCTCATTCTGCGCCGGCCCGGGGTGATTTCCATGAGAATTAACTTGGCGATTAATCACAGTGTTCCCGCACTCCCAGATGTCATTCAGGGCCTTTTAAAGACATCAGCGCGCTGCTATGTTTATGAGAGAGGAGAGAGATATGAGCTTTTGGCAGCCCGGCCCGCAGACCCTCGTTCGAGCTCCCTGTGGGACTCTCACACAGTCAGTCAGTCACTACCGTCCTGGATCATCCCGGGTCCGAGTCTCGACTTCAGGGAAAGAATCAATCAAGGAGCAATGGAGTCCTGATCGGAGTTGTTTGCAACGTGACTAATGCCCCCGCTGGACGGCTTCATTCCGTTTTCCAGGAAGTGATTAACTCGTTGTAAACAGTCGGAAGATTCAAAAATAGCTGCGCAAAAGAACTGAATCATTATTGCACTGGAGAGTTTTTTTTTTTTCATTCAATATCACGGTGCTGTATTTAGAAATTCATGGAAGAAGTGGATCTATTGCTGGTGCGCCTCCTTGTGGCTGTCTTTGTCAATTTGTCACGTTAGAACAAAAGATGTCAGTGTATTTTATTCCAGTTTTAAGTGATCAAGTAAGGCACAATTGTGATGCATAACTTTAAATAAGTTAGAAAATGAGAGATTTTCATTGGAAATGTATCCAGACCTTCCGGGTCGATACTTTGTAGAACCGTCTTTCGCTCCAACTCTTTGCTGGATGCACTTCCATCTTAAATATGGAAACGTTGCCTTTTCATTTTTGCAAAATAACTTTAGATCAGCCAGACTGAATGGAGAGCTTCTGTGGTTTGCAGTTTTCAAGTATGCCTCAGATTTGTAATAGAATTTAGGTCTGGGCTTTGAATAGGATGTTTTAGAACCTAAATATTTTGTGACTTTGGCTGCAAGTTTAGGATATTGGGGATAAACCTTCGCCCTAGTTTCCCTGTCCCCTCTGAAGAACAGCAATCCCACAACACAATGCAGCCACCACCGTGTTTCATCATGGGGATGGTGTCTAGAACATGCCTCATAATAGTTTTTACAGTGAAGATAACATTTGAATAACAAACTTACAGATTTATATTTTCTTAATTGTATTTGTTTGTACAATTAGAGTGGAGGACCTGAGTGTATACCTCATTAAATGTTAACTAATTATTTAATTATTTTGACATCGTATTGTCTAAAGCTCTCCTTATATTTGCAAGAGGCCACAAAGATTCAAACAATACATACGTTTTAAAATATCTGAGCCCACAGAAATGTACAGATTTATGATCGGGTCGGATTCGGGCAGGTTTTACTCAGAATTTGGAGATAAAAGACACGGTAGGAATGTGACCTTGTATTTTCCACATCTGCTTGGGGTTTGTGATGGGAGGGAAAGCGCGTTGGGATGTTTTATGAACAGATGCATTTCACATTTGGGTCACGTTGGGTGGTTAAGAGCCGCACATCTGACACTAAATGATGTCCACCTTTTAATCTGTAGAAAGACCTGAGATAATTAATCAATCCAGCCATCACTATTGGTTTTATTAAGGCATTTCTGCTAATAAGAATAAGAATGTAGAGCATGTAGGACAAAGAATATCTAACAGTCCAGTACATTAGACCTCAGTTGTTCACGTCTTTGCATTTTATTGTCAGAAACCATTTTTGTTTCCAGTGAGAACAACATGGTAACACTAAAATGTTTACCAGACGCTTGGTATTCAAATATTAATCACATGCTATAGTGCATATACTTTCATGGCAGTTTGCACCAATGAGGAGCAGTTTGCCCCTCATTGGTGCTGAAACTTGCTCTCTGTCAGGTTTCAGCATGTTTCCTTTTGCCTCGTAATGATGGAACGTGAGTCTTCAAGGAAAAACACATGAATCATCTGATTAAGAAAGCTTTGGTGTAAAGGAGTCCTGTGAGGAAAAGAAAGTACAAGATTTCTTTGATGTTCAGTAAAGACAGGATGTTTTCAATATCAAAGAGTAATGCTATTAAAAAGGGAATTATTGTATAAAAAAATGGCAATCTATTCAATGTCTATACATGTTTTTGTTTTTTTTGTCCTTGGAGGGTTATGGCAAGGACATTACCCTTGCTAGGTCAATAACCATTGACCTGATGCCCAATGGTCATTATCAACTGATTTAAATTTTTAAATTAGGGTTACAAAACTTGAACCAAACTTTATATGTTTCTCCTTTATTTCCATTTGGTTTTGAAGGCCCTCAAAAAAGCAAGTCAACACCTGTCGCTTTCTCATCTCGCCAGTTCCTGAAATGACAGCTATCAGGTCAGATCCTCCATCACAAATAAAGTTTTCCATAGGTTTTCCCAGGCTAGCAGGAATTAATTTTGTAACATATTTTTGGAACATGACGTGTTTCTGTGTCTGCTCTATCTTCTCAAACCACCCGTTGGTTAAATGGAAGTTTTCCTTTTCATTGTCACCACATACATGCTTCGCATGAGGTCTTAGTGCTGTCAATCACCCTCGTTCACAACAACAGAGTCTACCATGAATGCTCCTGCTAGTTAGCATGACCACCAGTTATGGCGGATAAACAGTTTTCCTGTAATGGTAACTTGTTTATCTGCCAGTAGGACATTTAGCAGCATGTACACAAGATTGATTGACAGCACTAATGACTCAGAGGACGTAAAGGAACTCAGTGTTTTGGCAATTTTGCAGTTTTCTGGAAGTTTGTTCCAGATTTGTGGTGCGTAGAAGCTGACTGCTGCTTCTCCATGTTTGGTTCTGGTTCTGAAGATGTAGAGCAGAACCAGAACCAGAAGACATTGGGTATTAAAAGTATGTATAATGTTGCCAAATTGCAAGAGGCACTCTTAATCCCACTGTTAAAAGATCCTCATCGGAACGCACATTCTAATTTACTTTTCGGCCTCTTAAAGCAGAACAGTTCATTCAAGAATATTGTGCAAAAACGGAACATCTTAAAAGAAACGACATGAATCTAAATATCAGTTTTTACATTTACAATCAGAATCATTCAGTAAATGCAGTTTCAGGCAGATTAAGAAGTTCAAGCAGAAAAAGTGATCAAGACGAAGTTGTGAATTCCCCTGCTCCAACAGGTCGCTGATGATGAAAACGAAAGTGGGGGACGTGTGGGAGGGCGCTCTATGCGACGTCTGAATGAGGGGGATCTCACTTTAAAGAGTCTTGTGAAGTCAAAGACGTGTTAATAAACACTAGGAGGAAGAAGGGTGAGGGGGCATTTGGGTGGGCTCACCCAAAGGGGGTGGAGGGATGCTGGCTGGGTTTGGGAGTGGGGGGTCAGGATCATGGTAGTCAAATCGCTGTTTCCTCTCAGGGAGAAGAAAAGAGTTAATGACACCCTAGAGCTTCCCACCCCCTCCCGCCGCTCTACCCTCTCCTTTATGGAGGGTGATCGGCACACGCACACACACACACACACACACACACACAGTCATTTCAGAGGTGAGGAGGCCAGGGAGACAGCAATCCCGTCCCTCCGCCCCGTTGGGAAGAGGCTTTCACAAAAAAGAAGGAGGAGGAGGAGGAGGCGCGATAGCTGTGATTATTATTACTAAATATAATATAAAACAGTCAGAGTGGGAGCCCGGGAAAAGGGATCCACCCATCCGCCCACACGCTCGCTGTTTAAAACTCTGCTGAGGACACAGGGACAGGTTTAAAGACAGCGCCTTTTCAATGCCAGGGGAAGAGGGAGGGGTTAATAAGGGGCTTGGTGAAGGAGCTTATGGCAGGGTGAGGGAAGCGGGGAAGAGGTGAGCGGGGTGGCAGGGAGGGAAGCCTGGCTGCCACGGTGTCAGCGGAGGAGACGGCGGAAGCCAAGACCTGGAGACAAAGCTGAGACAGGCCCCACTGTGAGCGCGTCTTCCTCACACACAAATGAGGGACAATCAGTAACAAATATGTCACGCCGTTTTTGAGCTGTAATTGTAGCTTCCTCTTTCGGAGCAGAAAGTGTGATGTTTTTTTTTTTTTTTTTTTTTTTTTGAAAAGGTGAGGCTCATCATTTCAGATTCTGTCAAAAATGCGAAGGCAGAAGTGGGAAAAAAAAAAGAGAAAGAAATGAAATGATGGAGAATCCGAAAGCTCCCCAAGTGTCATTTGAATAATTCCAGAGTGGAGACGACGTCGTGTGTGTGATGTTTTCAACTGTTTACTCCTCTGTGACTTGATGCCAAATTCCCCCCCCCCCCCCTTGAGTTTTGTGAAAGTGGAACGCTGGTGACAAACCAGCGAACAAAAAGATAAACTGACACAGAGGTCTTCTTTGAGTCACAGATGAAAGAAACCGTTCAACTACTTATCTCGTCTGCTTTCAATAAAGCCAAAATCGGAGCCGTCTGACACAGACTGAGGACGTGTTGACCAGTGGGAAGTGACCTTCAGGCCATAGGCTGTGTGTTGTAGACGTGTTGGACCCCAAACATTGTGGATAGTAAATACTTTACTGCACTCAGATCATTTTGCAAAGACCCTGAATATTTTATTTCTCTTTCAAATATTTCCTTAATGTCACAAGCCTAATCTAGCATTTTTGGCTTAAAAAATGACATGAAAAAAGTTTCCCACATGGTTAGTGAAGAACTGGGGGTAGGCATTAAACTAGCTCATCAAACTTGCTTGTGTCCATTCCAAACGTACCTCGCTCTATATCATCTTCATATACTTCTCCAGTGTACTGCGTTCCCCTCTTCCAGCTCAGTGCTTTCCGGTTGGATTTTTGACCCCACCGAGGCACTGAGACTGAATTCATGCAAAACCCACCCAAAAAACCCACTTGATGCCAAATACATTAAAATTTTGCTTTATTGACCAAAACTACTTGGTTTCCCTGCACAGTTTTACTTGTGCTGGAAGAAAGATCATATGTGAGGTTCCACAAGGCTCCTTTCTTGGGTCACTTCCATTCATTTTTTATTAGCTAACTCATATTACAAGTATTACAAGTATTACAGCATCTTTCTTTATGTGTATGCTGATGACACAGAGGTGTATGTTTTTGAGTATGCACTTGACAGTTGTTCAGTACAGTCACGGAGTACATGTCAGTAGTAGATGTGTCGGATTTTGTTTCATATTGATGCAAAAATAATAATAATAATAATAGGTCATTGGGGTTTATTTTCTCCAAAAACCGAACAGTCAAGATCTGCACTCAATTAGATCCCAGTTTTGCTTTCACATGTGGTAGCATTCCTGAACAACAGCAGAAAAAAAACAAACAAAAAAATCTAAAACGAAACAAAACAGACACTACATATGTGATCCTCCAGTTTGTGATGTTATGGCTACAAATCATCTTCTGCCTGCCCAGAAGTTATTACCAGCCACACAAAGTGGCCAGCTTAAGCAGACGGAGTGAGGAGGGAAAAAACATAAAAAAAAAGGCAATAGTTGTGTTTACTGGTAGAACGTGGAAAAGGTGGGTGGTGGGGGGTTAATGCCTATTTTCGGATAAAAGTCCAGGGATATGGGATAACTGGTTCTACTCCATTGTAGTGTGAAATTATAAAGCGTTACCTGCTTTAATTTTCCAAATACAAATTAAATCCTCAGTAAGCTGACTTTAAATCAATAGTTTCATTTAAGAGGCCACGCGATTTAACAAAAATGAAAACTAGCTGGTCCGGTCAATGGAACCCGGTCATAAATCAAAGGGCTTTGGGAGGCAAAAAGCCAATTTGACTTGTATATGGAGCAGCCGGTGGCCAGGGGGGAGCGCAGCAGGGAAATGAACTCACGCTTTATTAGGACTCATATTGACCTGCGTCTCCTCTACCAGCACCGCCGCCCCTCTCTGGCATTATAGCGTCATGCCGTATACACCCCCCTATTAAAAACCAAGAGGTGTTCAAGTGGAAAACAGTTTTTCATATGCAACCCAGAGTAAAATTTCTGTTTTCTATTAGCTTTCTTGCACAAGAAGAGGAAGGAAGGAAAGAGTGGGGAGATGAGGAAGGGGAGATTGGGCAAGAAAGCAAAGATAAAACAATACAAACTTTTAGAGAGATGGGGAAAGGGAAAACTTGAATCGAATCTGGGAAATAAAACAACAAAAACAACAAATGTATTGTCAAAATGCTGGAAAGAAAGAAGGGGGGGAGAAAAATAAAAAATAACGTCTCAACGGTGAGGATTTTATTTGTACATCAGTTGAGCACGCCAACATCAAACATTTAATGTCAGCCGTTCTTCAGAGACGCAGACGAAAGGCAGCGAGATGCAAGGCTCACATTGTCATCAAACAATCAAACAGTCATCCGCTTCTCCAAACAGCTTGCAGCTCCGCTCAGCTGGCACCAGACACTCACATTACAATAAACATTTCTCCTAATGTGGTGCTCACACCACGCCATGCTTTCACACACACACACACACACAAAAATAACACTCTGTTTAACAGGGCGGCCTGACAGCTGGAAAATGGAAGTCGGAGGAAGACTTTGCGCAAATCCCAACGCGAGCAAACACGTTACGATCGGGCGCTTGGTTGGGGTCGCAACATTGCGCTTGATTGTGAATGAATGGTTCTGAGCGCCGCAGTAAATCCATTATCAAGTTGTTATGTCATACTTAAATTCTCCTCCAAAGTGTTCCCATATATCTTGTCAGCGGTTCATTAGCCGTTTGGACAGGTAGTGCTTTCTGTGCGGCCCACAGCTGACCCCACATTCTGCCTCTGTGTTCCACTTAAAATAATGGACATCCCCTGTCTCGCATCCATCAATCACGCTGCGTGAATACCCCCTCTCCCCCACATACACACACACCCCAACCCCACCCGGAAGATACTTTGGAGGGGTTAGGAATCCCACTTACAGCAGCATTCTGACTCAGGATAGATTAGCCAGGCATTAGCGGTGTTTCATTAACCTTGCGTTAAGTGACATCCTCGCATGATTAATGGACATTATTAACAAAAAGGAGATTGTATTTCCGAAAATGAACCTTTTGTGAGACGTCCGCCGCAGCGTTAATAGGTTTGTTTATTAATCATTCGTAGCAGAGGTCCTTCATTTTTGAGCTAGTGATACATGGAATGGCTACGAGGGAGACTGACAGCAGCCCTCATTGAGCTCCACGGAGAATGTGAAACATTTATCTTCAAGTGCACGTTGCATTCCAAGCGTCTCGCTGCTTCCTTCTGGCAAAGGCTCATTTGGACATACATGAGTGCGGTGACTTAAAGGGACAGTCCATGATTTTTTTTAGAAGATTATAGGTGGTCAAAATCTTACAGGAGTTAGCTCTCTTAGCTGTTCCAGGAGATTGAAGCTAATATCTCGCCTTAGAGGGGGCCAGAATTAAAGTGTACTTCTAGTGTCTTAAAATTTTAATAGCAATTTAAACACTATTATTGGCCTCTTAGCAGTGGTAATGTTTATTTTTACTGGTTATTTTGAGCGCTTTTGCCTTCGAATAAAGAAACTTAAAGACAAAGATTGATCTTTTTCTTCTTATTGAAACAGATTCTCATTCCTTGATAAAAAAAAAATCTGACATTATTTACTATATAAATTTTAAATGTTCATTCAAGATCATATTTGATCTTGATTTAAGGTGGCTAAAATAACAGCTGTGTAAAAAAAATAAATACCGTATTTTCCGCACTATGAGCCGCACCTAAATACCTTCAATTTCCTCAAAAGCTGACAGTGCGCCTTATAATCCGGTGCGCCTTATATATGGACCAATATTCAGCCACAACAGATCTAGCAACTACGGTAAGCAGCCGCCGACTTCATTTTCGGCTGTAGAAGAAGAAGCGCGCGGTGCATGCTGGGATAGTTGTTGGAACGCTGGTTTGTTAATAAAGTTTGACTGACCTATCTAGACCGTCTAGAATCAGGTCGTCTGCAGGTCATTTAGCACCACGTTCTCCACGAACATGCTGTGTGCAAACTGAGAAGGGTGACCATTGTCCGGCCACGCCCCAGCCCAGTCCCGGAAGGCTCTCCTTGCCGACCGGAGTCGGACTGTTTTGTTGACATTCCCTTTAGTGCAGCTCCATCTAGTGGATGTGTAACGTAACTCCAGCCTCTACTGTAGCTTCTATTCTATGCGCCTTATAATCCGGTACGCTTTATAGTGCGGAAAATACGGTAAATAAATTTGAAAATATTCCTTACCAAAACCACAACAATATTTTTGTTGCTGACATACCATCACTCAAATCTGATGCTCTACATGTTCCATTCAGTATCTGTTTCACTCAGGAAGATTACTGGAGGTGCACCACCTCCAAACTCAATTTCCTGTGTTAATAAGAACCTTATTTTTCATAAGTAACCACCAAATGCAAACATGACGACTTTGCAGTGTTTAAGAAAATAGGATGTTCTGATTTTTTTTTTTAAACTATAGTAATTTTAAGGTGAGAAAAGTCCACTTTGGTCAAAATAACCATTAGCTCGAGACTCCACAATCAACTTATCTGGATTTATGCCAAACTGAGATCCCAACACAAAGTTACTAAGATATTCTCTTCTTATGACCTTTGAATAGAACAGAAACTCTTAAACAAGAAATAATACTTGGGCATTTTCAATTTATACAAACAGTTTTCACTGTAAATCTGCCATCCTATTTTGATGTAAACACCTTTACTTGGTTTTACTTTGGGTTATTTCCAGGACATCATTTTTTAATGTTATTGCTTTAAAGAAATAAAATATTTTTCTACTTTTACAGGCAAATCAGAGGGATTTTAAACAGCTATTGGCTCCCTCAAAATTAGCACAAAGAAAGGAAATGGCAACAGCCTATATGATGTACATCCAACAGCCTTCACTATGTATCTATATAAAACTTTGCTGTCTTTGCATGTCTCTCCATGACGTCAGTCGGAGAGGGCGATGGGTTCACACCAGAGACAGCCTGTCCATCAGCTCTCATCCTGTCCAGACTCTTCTGAAGCCTGGGTGAGGCTGAAAGTGAGGAAAAAGGCGAGGCTCGAGCGGAGTGGAGGGGTTGAGGCGCACGGCGCGAGACGAGGTGGGGCTCCAAGGTGCTGCTGTCCGCGCCCGCTGTCCTGCTGTCTTGAAACCCGGCGGCCACAGGGGAGCTCAAGGTGCTGTCAGATGACCTGACAAACCGGGCTGCCGTCAACATCTTCTGTGGACATAGGAGGCATGAGGTGCAGCTCGGTTTGACTGTGCACCTGTGTTTCCCCCTCTTCCTGTGTGTGTGTGTGTGTGTGTGTGTGTGTCCTTAACTGTCATATATGATTGTTAGTAGGCAGCTTTTATCTGCCCTCCTTCTGGTTTGACATTCTGCTCTCTCCCTGCTTCTTAAAGCAGCAAGAAATGAGATAAAAATTCAAGTCTGAGCGACAGGTCTGACAAAGTACGGAGCTCAATCATCAAGGTGCCAGCTGTCGAACGTGCAAACCAGACAGAAAGACACACCTGAAGGGGTTTAGAAAGCCATTCGAAGGTCTCTTTAATGTGTTCAGATTTGCAGTATTTTCTTTTGAATGTAGAAATATGAAACTTTTTCTTCTTTTCCTTAGTCTAAATCTTATAACTTTTTCCTCATTAGATTTTTAAACTACGTTGTGTAATGTATTATTAGTTTTACAAAAAAAAAACACTAACGTGTTTATGTCACAGAATATTACACCTTTTTTGCTGTTCTGCCTTGCTGTAAAGCAACATTGTATCTAACAAGTTAGCTAACCAGCGGGGTTATTTTCTCTGGTAGCCAGCTATAGCGGTCATAATTACAGACACTCAGGTTTATGTTGCTGAATGCAGTTGTGAAATTATATATTTTAACCAAAAAACACACACTAAAGTTTTGAATCAGAGAATATTACATGTTTTTGCTGTTCCTTCTTCTTATAATGCAGCATTGGATCTAAGCTAGGAAACTAGCGGGACTACCAGCAATGATAGCTAGCTGATTTACAGACATGCAGGTTGTATGTTGCTAGCTGACGTTGTAAAATAATGCTATCGATATGAGTGCTGGGTGGAGCTCCTTTTATTTCCCTGCCATAAATGTAGTATTTCCAAACAATTAAATTTGTCTTTCACGTAAGCAAAGATAAAGCAGCATTAAATCCAGCCAGCTAGTAGTGTCACTGGTTTCTTGTTAAAAGGACTTTCAACCATAAAATTAAATGATGGTAAACTGTAGCAGTTTTGAAATTAAGGGTGTGACAAGATCTTGTACAAGATATTAATGAGTCACTTTATTTCTTATTGAGGTGACTGCTATCTCGTGAGCGCTACCCATTTGCAGTCAGTATGGCTTCACCTGAATAAACCTAAATCACTCGCTTGGAAGCATTTTCAGTTCCCTGTATGAACTATAAATGGCAGTAGTGGCAGACAAGACACAAACAATGTATGAAAGTTGTTCAGAGGCTGAAAGAGGCAGAAGCATCACTATAACAACCAATGAATGGATGTCTATGGGTATGTTGAGCTACTTAACAATCACAACCCACTATAGCCACTGGGAAATGTTGTACTGCAGACCACAATTCAAGTAAACTCTATAAAAGTACAGAATTAAGGCCTTTATGAAAAATATATTTGATCTTCGAAGTTTTCTTGAGAACATTATTAAAATTTTGTGAACTACGTATCGTGTCTCGTCTCGTGAGCCACTAGAGGTTCTGATTGAATGAAATCTATATTCTTTTGTTTCGAAAGTATGAATGTAAAACTTTTCTTTTTTTTTTTTTTGCCCTTTGTCTACAAATGTTGAAGACGTATCATCCATCACAGCACATCTTGTGGGTTTGCACAGATTCCTGTCACTCTTCCCCTGTAAGAGCAAGACTCTGGTGATCAAGGTCCGCCCGCCCGGCTCCCCTCCCTGCTCCGCTTCCTCCTCCTCCTCATCGTCGTCCCACCACCCGCTGCCGGGCCTGGGAATGACTGACGCTGTCAGAACGTCTGGCACTCAAACATGCCGGCTTCTGACGGGTGGCGGCAAACGCGATGTGACACAGCCAGCAGTATCTGGTTTCTCCTGCGCCGACTCCATTTCTTATAGCTCAGAGGGGCTTAGAGCGGCCACGGGGAGTTGGTGTGTGTGCACGAGCGTGTGTGTGTGTGTTTGGCTGTGGGAGGTAATCGAGCAGATGTCAGGAGAGACTCTGAGAGGGGATGTGTACACTGAGGGACGACTGAAACCTGTCACATTGATTTTCAGTGCTCTCGTAGCATCCGGGGTGTGCTTGCGCGTGTTTGCCTTTGAGGAGTGTGTGTGATGTTCAGAGTGTGTGTTTGTGTGTGTGTGGCTGACATTCGCTTCCACAATGTATGTAGACAGTATGAAAACAGAGAGCTGATAATACGTAGAAGTAATAATTAAAAAAAAACAACGTTTTTTAAAGTATTCATATCAGCTTGTGCTCATTACATGTGTGAATATAAACTGTAATATTGGCACATCACGAATCATAATCTATTCAAAGCGAGCCTATTTCACATTTTTACACTTTTTTTTTGTTGATGATGATGATGATAATGTAATAACTACCAATTAATTCAATCCCCCCCAAAAAAGACATCCCAGTTCTTTTAGTGTGTTATAGAAAACGTGTTTCATACAGACATAAAACTGCTTCACAGGTGTAAAGGAGAAAAAAAAGAAGAAAGATTAAACAAAACCAGAAAAGAGACAATTCAGCTCGGATTAATGAGGATCACTCCTGGCAGTTTTTCCTTTAAAGATGATGTATGAAATGATCTTTTTCCGCTCCTCCTCCTCCTCTTCCTCCTCCTCTTCTTCTCCATCTATTTTAACCACCGAAATATTAACACACACTATAAGACGCGTCCCATCTGGTTAGTCGGTGCATTTGTTTCCTCCGCGAGACGCTGAACATCAGAAGAACCATTACTTCTAGCCGTGTGTTCACAGATTGCTCTGCAGCTCCACATGTTCTGCCAACACAATGAACCCGGGGCTGCGAGATAAAATGTCACAGCTATATATCCTCAGGCTTGTTTAAGTGTAAAAAAAAAAAAGAAAAAAGAAATCGAAGGTAGTCACGCCAAGGGTTGTTGAGCAACATGAACAGAAGCGTGACATCCGTTCACCTACCTGACTGCTTCTTCTTCTTCTTCTTCTTCCTTTTCTTCTTCTTCTTCTCCATCCTTGACTCCTAGAAGTAGCAGAAGATTCCCAGCAGAGGAGACCCAGGATGCTCTCCAGGTTCTAGGTTAAATACAGACAACCACAATGCTCGTCACAACCCTCCATGTTGCCATACAGAGTGTGCCATCTTTTGGCTGTTTTTAGAACTGCCTCTTTCTTTCCCTTTTTTCTTCCCCCTCCCCTCTTTTTTTATTTATCTATCCGTCTGTGCAAGGGAAAGATCATAAAATCAGTGAAATAAAGTGAAATGGTTGTCTGGGGGGATGGATATGTCCCTTGCAACGTGAACTGGAACTTGAGGAAATCACCGGATCTCCTGCAGCTTTGCGGAGGACGATTGCTGTGGGGGCTACTTTCTTTCTCTTTTTTTCTTTTTCTTTTTCCAAAACCGGTGCAATTTATGCAAGCTCTCCAGCCATAAAGAAAGAAAGAGAAAAAAAAACCCGAAACACACATTTCTGCCTTCTGATGTCGCTCCTGATGAGAGAACTGGATGAATGAACGAGCCCAGAGCTCAAAACTAATTATGCCAGTTAGAAACAATTAGAGATAAATAATCATAAGTTTTTCTGTAAATGCACGAGGACATGTGTGCGTGCATTCATTGCCATGCAGCAAAAAAAAAGAAGTAAAACAACTCAGAGAAATAGAGATATTCACCTTCGAAGGGTCACTCTCCTCTTCCTGGCTCATTAAAAACAGCCCCATTAGCGCTGCTCCTTCAGAGGCTGACAGTTATGTGAGCGAGCGCGCTCGTACGCATGTGTGCGTGCGCGCGCGCGAGAGAGAGCTAGCTAGCGTGTGTGTACAGCATGGCGGTGAAGACGCGCGGCGTTTCGGAGGCCTCTGGGCTCCAGAAGAATACATTAAAAAGCAAAGAGCCCCTCTCCTCTTCCTGACTGACTCCTGCTGGGACTACTTAGCATTTCTGGGGTGAAAACTTCTCCAGCAAGGTTGTCAGACACTATATACAAATTACGGCAGAGCTAAATTGCTCCTGTATGTAGTTATTTAACATTTGCGTGTGTGTTTTTTGCGTGCATGTGTTTGCCTTGGCCTGACGAACGCCGTATTCCCTCGACACACGACGGGCAACGCTGTCGCTGCGAGGGAGACAGGGGGAAGAAGAGAGAGAGTGAGGGGGGAAAAAAGAAAGAGAGATCACTAAAACGATTTAAAGAAGGAGAGAGAGAAAGAAAGAGATTGGAAGCTACAAATCCCTCAAGAATCCACAACAACTTCACACTCTTTAGCTCATGAAAATTCTAGCGGTTTTAATGTGTTTTTTGGGTCACAGATAGTGAGAGGAAGTAAAAACATCTCTCCTTTCTGCACTTATTCTATCGTCATCCATTGAGAATTAGGCAGAGAACCTTTGAAATTAGATTAAATGCTAATTACAGTCAAGACCACATGCGGGGTCGGACCGAAAAGTTAACGAAAGGCCTCAGATCAGGGCAAAATATCACCAAGAAAACGCGTCTGTTTTTAATTTCGTCTCCTCTCCTCTTGACCTGTTCCTTTGATAAAATATGTTTTGAGGTAAATATGTTTTGGGGTAGTTTTCATGCGTGTTTTGTAGATTAGAGCTTTTAAATAGAATAGGATGTAGTATAGTTTTAACCTAAACTCTCACATTCAGATGGTACATTACAACAAATGCACTGTGGTGGAAATATGGACAGTTTTTAAGTAGAGTTATATATATATATATATATATATATATAAAAGTAGATTACAAACTATGTCGCATGTGACAGCAATCATGCTGTAAAGTATACTCAGTTGTAGTTAGAACAGCATTTTATTGTACTACTACATAGTTCGACTTCTAGTTTAAAAACATTTCTGAGGACTTTTAAACCATTAAAACTGTTGAAATGTTTTAAAATTCTGTCGTTAATCCAGACATTAATTGAAATTCAACAAACAAAAAAAAATTGGTATTAACAATTGTTTGGTTTTTTTAACACTTTTTTTTAAATCCCTATAATGACAGTTGTGATTTTCAAAATGAAGGCTACATGTAGGGTCATTTCACAACATTTAGATTAATCTATTTTGCTTGGGTGAGTTTATTTACGTTTCTTACACAATCCATAAAAATGTAGAAAAAAAATTAAGTTGGAAACTTAAACTTAAAGACATATTTATTTGATTAATTATGAACAAACTCATTGATGTTTATTACTTATGCTGATTGAAGCATTTTTCTGTTTTTGACATTAGAACTGCAGGCTTGATGCTAACAACAACAAAAAAACCTTTCTAAAGTTGGTTTTGTGTCCATAAACAGAAACCGATTTTTTTTATCAGCATGAATCATAATTTCCAAGTTGTGGCGCCTTTGTTAACTCAGTTACTTTCATGACATAGAGATATCTCTGTCACGTCACTTTGTGAAAGAGTGTCTGTAAGCCAAGGAGTTTGTATTTGTCAGAAAAGAAAACTAAAAATTGTCTAAATGTTGTCAGTTCTTGTGACACTGTGACATGAGCACACAGGCAGACCTTGACTCAGATGTTAAATCCACGTTGTTTTTTTATGCTCTTGTCAAGCTCACCTGGTTAAGCTGGTTTGTAACTGTGATCCTGCAAATTAGATCACAACCCCAGTAGACCTTTTATTCCTTTTTCTCTCTGATAAAACATGTCGGGTTGTTTGTATTGATAGACAAATAACCTGTATTTATGATGTATATCTATGAATTATATCCTAATTTTATCCAGTTTAAAGCTACAGTGTGGAAGTTTTACAGAAGTGTTTTTTTTTTCATATTTGTTAAAACTGTCACCAAGTCGTGACAATATGAGACAGATAATTGGTGAAAAGACTGATTTCCTCTGCTTCCTCTCAGTGATATTATTGCTGTCTAAAAAAATTTACTGCTTCTTAACAAAAACGACTAATCAAAACCAGGAGGAGGGTCTTAGTGCTGTCAGTGAATGCAGCTAATGGTGGAAAAATAACTTACCGTTCTAGGAAAACCGCTTGTATGCTGTTATCGGTTATGCTATGCTAACTGAGCAGGCTGTGTTATGGTGAACCAGCTGTAGCTTAGCAAAGAGCAAGCAAGCGAGGGTAAGCACGAGAGTGATTGACAGCGCTAAGGCCCTCCTCTTGGCTCAGATTGGTGGTTTCTGACTGAGTGGTGTATTTCTGACAATTTTTTCACAGATTATCTGTTTTGTAAAATAAACTGTCACGACATCAAATATGCAAAAAAACATATTTCTTAATAAGTTACATACTGCAGCTTTAAATGTTAAAAAGAGCAAAAAAGAAAATTGGTAATTAATGGAAAAAACAAGGTTTTGTACAGCTAAAATTCAGATTTTTACATTTTCCGTCGTCATTATCAGTTATTTCCATGACTTAACTTCCTAGCTTTTCCTGGGTTGAGCATCGGCGGATAGGCTCGTGAACATACGCGCGTGGACCTTACTGTCTCGTAGGAGTGATAACAAGTCGCCCGGCTGCTCACCGCCACCAGCCATCCATTTAAAGTGAATTAGGACTCAAATACTCGACCCATCAGAGGTGCCAATAACGAGGAGCGCCGTTGAAAATTACAGGGGGGAATTTAAGTCTGCTGGCTAATGGCATTGGCACCGACACTTTGCCAATACACATTTAGCTGCGTGTGGGTGCGCCTGGCCCGGGGTGCCGGCAGAGACTGACACATCTCTCTTGAGCCTGTCCAGACAGAAGATTGGCCTGTCTGTCAGCGGCCAGGCGACCGCCATTACCCCACCATGACCCCCAGCTCTTCTTCCCCTGTTAACCCACACCACATCCACACCTCCACTACTGTCAAATACCCCGCTGCTCTTTCTTTTGCCTTTGTATTTTCCTCTTTTACGGCCAACTCTTCCTTGATATTGCACTGCAACCATGTTTTAGCGGTAAACAACAACAAAAAAAATTAAGAAAAGTTCCTCAACTCTACCCTCAAGTCGATGACCTTAATGAGACAAAACATCTGACTAAAAGATCAGCTAAACCTGCAGAAACAGCTTTAATTAACGGGGCTTTTGTGTGCGTGATCATGGGCTATTGCTTTTAAAATTTAAATTGCCCTCAGATTCCAACTAGCACCGCTGGTTTACATTTAATATTAAATGAACTTCAGCAAAAGTGTTGGAACTTTTCTCCACGTCCTGGAAAACATGAAGGTCCAAATTGAATCAATAGTAAATTAGCTGAAACTAGTAATAGTTGTTGAGGAAACATAAATAAATGCAACAATGAGGTTGTGCATGATTGATTTTAACGTGTCAAACATGAAGTCTTTAGTTCCTGTCAGTTATTAAAAAAGCAACATATATCTGATTGTGTAAACAAATTACTTTTCCATCTTCATTTTTATGTTTTTGGCAAGTTAGATTCATAACTTTGTAGGATCCACATGATTTATAAGTTTACTTGCCTACTTAACAACTTGAGCAGTCTGTTTCCTGCAACTTCTAAACAGCTTGTTGCGTAACAGCAACTTACAAATAACCTGAAATTTACAATAAGCAAGTTTCAGAAAAAGAATCATTCTGTTGGTTTGACCGTATTACTAAAATATCTTGATGTATTTGAGGCTTTTTCGGAGCATGAAGAAACACATTTCTTCATGCTCCGAAAGAATGAAGAAAACTTGACAAAAACAAGAACAAAGTTTGTTCTGCTCAGGACAATGAGAAAAGAAAGTGTCAGACTCTCAGTAAATCCACGGTAACAGAAAAGCAGGAACAATTGTTCCCGATGTAGAGATTTTGTGGTTAAATGTACCATTAGCAACTCTTAAAAAATAAATCCTAATGTTTCTCGGAATTTATGTGAAATCAGTTTCCCGAAACACTCGCAGGCTGCCCGGTCCATGTAGAAAAGTCAATTCCAGAGTCCCTCTCCTCACCTGTGGAGTGTTTGTGATATAACATGCCCCTGTTGAACAAAACACACTGTTTTTTTCTGGTTGGTGGCCAACTTTCCAAAGTAGCAAGATGCAGAATATATTTACCTTTAAACTGAAACAATTACATTTAAAACTTTTCAAGAAGTTGTGGAATGTTTGCAGGAAGTCAACAACTTTTTCTTCAGTTTTAACTCACATTTTTAAGTGTTTAGTTGCCACAGAAAAACAGGCACAATATCGCTGAGAATATTTGAGCTGGTAACCGTGTGGCTGTGATGTAATTACAATTCACGCAGTAAAATAATTTGGCACTGCTACTTTAACTTCCTGCAGCCCTCTCTTTGTTTACCTCCCTCTTCAACATGTCCTGCCATTAAATTGAAGTCACGCGGTAACACCTTGGGGTGCTCCTTTTGAGTCCCGGTAGCTGCCGAAGGAATTCGGTGACCCTCCCCTAAGAAACACACGAGAAAATCCCACCGCCCTTGAGCAAGGTTGCAGACCGTCACTAATTGCCGGAGAGAGGAGGACCTCCCCGGCCGGCTGAGCTTGTTGTTTTGATAGAAACAAAATGTTCATCTTTCACACAATAATCTCCTCGTCTTCCTAACGCAGGGATCAGAGGGAAGTGTATAAATACCTCCCATTCTTTCCTTATACAGTGCTTGTTTCGACAAGAGGGGCTCGGGTTGACGGAACGGCCGTCGAGCAACAAACGGCTTAATCTCCCGCAACGCGTCGTGTCAATTGGTGCAAAGGGTGTGACCGATAGAATAGATTTCCAACTTAAAACGCTTTATTACACCGCCCTCCCTCCCTTTCTCCACTTTGATTCTTTAATTCTTGTGTTCTCTGCAAAGAGGCTGTGAAAAGTGAAGATTGGAAGAACGGGGAAAAAAAAACAGGCCAACTGAAAGATTTCTGGCAAAAAGTGTAACGTGATATTTAAGCTGCGAGCGGAAGGCGCCCCGGCATTAGCTGCTTAACTAGCAGCAGAAGAGAAGGAGTAATGAATGTAGAAAGGGGGGAGACATATGAAATGTCATTAACGTTAATTCTAATAACTTTTTGGCTATTAAGCACAAATTAGTGAAGGCGATGTTAAATGTCATGCTCTGTCCTGGGATTCACATGAGAGAGGGTGGGGGCCGCCGAATAGGTTCTCATTTACATCCTTAAGATCCAACTTAATTCTCAAAAGGGGCGGTCGGAAATGAGGCCGAGCCGTGAACCGACGGCGATGACACGCGGGCATCGGGGAGTAAAAAAAAACAAAACCCAAAACACAAACGTTTTCTGGCGGCTGATTCCTTATTGTTCCCGCTCAAGGTTATTTTCTTGAGTCGAACGTCATTCCCTTGAATAATTCTGCTCAGGCTTTTTTTTTTTTCTCCTTTCTGTTCCCTCTGGCTTTTTAAGGTTTGTGCTATTTAAGAGCAATCATGTCAATGCGGAGAAGAATTAATCCTGCTTAAAAATATGTTACACGACTAGAATGCATGTTAACAGCCTGCCACCCCACTAGATTCTGCGGCTGGATATAGACTTTCAGCCTGGTGGTGGCGGAGATAGTTGGAATAATGACCGTGTGGGTTAGATATCAAGAGCTCGTTGTTGAGTTTGGTTCTGAAAACACTGCACTGGTTTTCATCTGTATAATAATGAAATTGTGCGATACAGGAGAGGTTTTTGATAATGTATATTTTGATTTCAATATCAAGTAAATAATTAATTAGTATCCCCGATACTCATACCGATACCACTACTTTTTATTGAAGTTTGACATATCAAACTTCTGACATTTAGATCTTCTTTTGGGTTTTTCTTTGAAAGATTTTGTTGGAATCTAGGACAGAATTTGGGCAAAATTTCTAGGTATCTACAAAATACCTTTGTAACCGTAAGAATGAAAAATACGAACAAGAACTGCAGTGCAAATCGAAACAAAATCTTATTTGAGATATTCTTGGGAAACTACAATTAAAAAATAAAACAAAACTTCAAGAGGGAACCTGAAACTTACAAGTATCAGTCTTACCACACTTTTGTCGATTCCATACTGATACCGATATCGATATTTTTGATTGATCCACCCACGTAGGCCTGTCACGATAAACAATAAATCAGTTGCATGGTAAATTAAAATGAGATTGATAATTTTAAGTTGGACAGCAATTGTTAGAGATGGTCCCCTTTAAAAGTCAGCGTTTTGAAAAACCCTGCAAATATTTGTGCAAAGTTTGCACTAAGGTCCTAATTCCCACTTTTTCCTGTATACTCTAAGATTAATTAATATTTTTTTAATTTCAATTTTAGTTGCAGACTCCTCATAATCCATTTTAATTATTGTTGTTTTGTCTTTTTATTTTGGAGATTTAAAATGTTTTCCAGATCAAGTATTATACATTCTTTAGAAATTATTATTCTTATATCTTTGAGTGGGTATTCTTGCATTTATACCACGATTATTGTTGCTTTAGTTGAAAACGATCTGAAAATGACATTATCGTTTATCACGATAATTTCTGGGACGATTTATCGTCCAGAAAAACTCGGACATCGTGACAGGCCTTCGCCCACCTCTAGCGAACAATGCAGCAGGTCGATGTAAAGCCCCACAAAAACCCATGTCATGTAATTCACTGCGATGGATAGATTAACCTCAGCGTACCACAGGCCTTTGCATTTCTGTCCACATTGTTCCAAAGGCAGCCGGCGGTCTTTGGGAATATCCTGGTTTTATTTTTATTCTTTCTTTTCTTTTTTTTTTTTTTGTGCTGCTCTTTCTGTCCTCTTTGGCTACAGTTGACTGTGCGAGAGTAAATAACATTTGATATGCATAAACAGCCCCTTCCTATTCATTACTGTCAGAGCGTTGGAGTGCAGGAGGCGGAGGTCAGCATGTGAAGGTCCTCCTCAGGCAGGAGGAACGCCTGTGGTAGCTGTCACTCCTCCTCCCTCCCACCTCCACCACCACAGCTCAGCCCCACTCTCCCCCCCAAGCCCTCCCCCCTCCTCCTCCTACTTCTCTTCCCCTCTTCCTCCCTCCCTCCCCTATTAGCACAGGCTCCAGGTCATAACCTTTCCGTGGCATTTTGCGATTCCACAACCCTTTGATTAGTGCAATATTTACATATCTCACAGTGGAGAGGGCGTTCTTGTGTCGCAGACACTTGAAGTGTTGTAAATGTGTTTGGCCTTTTGCCTGAGAAATGCGGAGGAGTCAGACTCTCTGGTGGTAGCTGTAGTCAGGGCTTCTGCGCTGATATGTGCCCTAGTGTGTTTTAAGTATACTTACTCCAAACTGCCATCCTGCACGTACAAGTGCCATTTGGTCCTCTCAACGCGAACCTGGACCCTTCTAAAAAAAAAAAGAAAAAAAGAAAAAGAGCATTTAGGAAGCCATTAGAGAGGAATAGTGCTCCCTGGTGGCAGATTGAGATCAGGCTCTCTGACTTGGACATAAGAGCTAAGAGATAATAGTCAGATTTAAACTGGACTTGATTTGACTAGAGAAAATTGAGAAATACATAAGGAGCATAGCTCAAGATTTTTGAAATCAGGCTTTTTCAAAAGATTATGAGTAGTAAAATTCACCTTCACTAGAAATTCTTAGTTTGGTTTTAGTATCAGCTGTTAAGTGCCAAGGTCAATATTTAAAAAGAAATGTTATTTTTAAGTTTAAAAATGTCAGGACACCACCTGTGTATTATAAATTGATAGTCAAACAGCTCTCTGTAAGATACAGTATTATTTTATGAATGCCATCCTGGTCAGGTATGGCACGATACAATGGATGATGCTTCAACTTCCAGATAAAGTACATCATTCATCATCGTTGAATGCTACTAGGTTAGTAACATTCTTCTAGTAAAAATGAAACAAACTTACAATAACTGTAAAAAGAGGCAAAGACAAACATGAGGAACTGATAAAGCAACGCATTAGCATCAGTTTAGCATGTGTCAGAACTACCAAAAGGCAGTTCAAACGATCCTAGCAAACCATCTGCTGTAACTACAGGTAAATTAAAGGTCAAAAAGTCAGAATACGTTACTAATTTCAAAACCACAATTAGGCCATTTGAATCAAGACATGTTAAGTTTTAAAACTAGCTTATTTTAAATTTATTTTCTCAACAGTAGCCTGGTGAAAACCGCAAAGATTGCGGTGAAAGGTGAGTATAGATTTTCAAGATGGCGGAACAAAACTTGTACGGTAACCAGCTTCACAATCAGCTGAACATAGTTAGGATTCACGTTTTTACTGGGCCGGGACGATTGAGAAGATTGAAGCAAGTGTTTAAAAGTTTTCTGGTCGGAATGCCTCTCTGATGAAAAGCAAAAACATTTATCATTTTGGGGTTCAATTTCCTGACTCACCTACAGAATCACTCAGGTGAAGAGTTAAAGGTTTATTTACAAGAATATTCACAGAGATTGAGAAATGGGATTAAGTTCAGTTTCTCTCCAGGAGCCAGGAACGATCACGTCTGGAGGAGGAGAGGCATGTTTTTTGGAGCTCAAGTGGGCAAGGTGAGTCTGATGATGATATTGTCAGAGGTGGGTTGCTTACAAAAAGGGAAGACAGTTAATAGCTCAGGTTGCTAATCGAACCTGAGCTAGTCGAAGGCTATCCTGTATAAACTGTCTAAACTATTAGATCAAATATTGGTGTCTGAAATATCTCATCGTCACAAGAGTGGCAGCTACTACCCACTACAAAAATAAATTGGGAAATAATTCCCCAAGTAGTACCAATTAATAGTAATTAAAAAAAAGAAACTCTAAACATGTTCTTAAAAAGTTTTCAAAATTCCCTCTGCTTTGGGAAAAACCGATGTCTAGATCACCCCTGTGGTTATACCTGCAAAACAAGACTTCCTCTAAGAGCAGCAGCTTTCTTTTATGACACATAAAAAAATCACACTATAGTGTTCTCTAATGCACCTATCCATCAGCTGAGAGTCAGCCTGGAGTTTGGCGTATTTTTCCGCCTCAGTCAGTCATTCAGTCAGTCAGCGTCTCTCTGCTGTGTGACAGAAAGAAGAGATGTCAGCCAACAGGTTTTTTCCAGGGAGCTCAGGGCCTTCACGTCTGCCTTCGCAGTGACTGATGAGGTCTGGGAAGAGTGACGGGCAGCTGCAGTCTGTTCTCAGCCCACGGGGCCTGCCTGGCATTAACGCGGTGTGCCATGTTCTCAGAGGGAACCTGTCATTCAGGCGTCACTCAAACCGACAGGCGCGCCGCGCGCACACAGAGGCAGAACATGAAAGGGACTGGCAAAGTAGCAGCCGATCCCCAGGTGGTCGCTCAGAGCTGAAGGTTGTGAGTTTCTTATCATCGTTGCTGGGCAGCTCGACTTCGGCTGCGGGGCCACACACGGACATGAAGGTGGCGGCGAGGCCTGGGCGAACATCAAAGTTGGGGTCCGTCGGTCGTGTCACCGCGGTATGAAAGGGAGCGGCTGCTTGCGGTGTGGTTCAGGTTTGATCTGTTTTCAGCTCACCGTGGATCAGCAACACTCGCACTGCAAGTAATTATCAAAGTTGCTTCATGTTTTTAAAGACATCAGAACATATGCAGGAACGGGTCAGGGTATGAGGGTTTGATGATCAACACATGCTTCACCAAAGTAGTCATGTGCCTTGAACTTTCTGTGATACTACAACCTCAAAGTTCAATGTAGCTTATTGACAATCTTGACGAGACCAAAAATTCAATTTTTACTAATACATTTTTTTTAAAAGTCTCCTGTAAGTCCATTTAGGTTTGTCTGTCTAGAGATGGAAATATCCGTCCATTCATCCGTTCTTCCGCCTGTTATCTTGTTTAATCCAGAAGATAACAGGATCATGTCTTGGGCCAGTAGCCTGAGTGAAGAGGCCCAGACTTCCCTCTTCCCAGCCACCTGGGCCAGCTCCTTGGGGGGAATCCCAGAGCGTCCCAAGGCCACCCATGAAATACAGTCGCTCTTGCATGTCCTAGGTCTTACTCCAAGTCTCCTCCTAAAGGGATGCGTCTGGAATTCCTCACCTGGGTGGCATCCCAATTATATGATCAAGTTGCCTGAACTGGCTCCTCTTGTTGTGGAGCAGCACACATCCTGTGAAAGAAACTTGTATCGGCTGCTTGTATTCAAGATCTCTTTCTTTTGGTCATTACCCAGAGCTGACGACAAGAGATAAGGGTAGAGACGTAGATCGACTGGTAAATGGAGTTACCACTTTACCTTTCTGCCCAGCTCTCTCTTCACTACGACAGACTAGTACAGCTCTTGCATCATTACACCAATCCACCTATCGAGCTCTCACTCCATTTTTCTGTCATTTGTAAACAAGACCCAAAGATACTGAAACTCCTCTGCTTTGGGCAGGACCTCATCCCCAACCAAGAGGAGGAATCCTTTTCTGATTCAAGACCAGGATCTTAGATTTGGAGGCACTCATTTTCATCCTGCCTGCTTTACAGTCAACTGCTCCAGTGAAAGTTGGAGATCACAGTGTGATGAAGCCAACAGAACCACATCATCTACAAAGTTCAGATACCTTTTCCTGGAGCCATCAAAACGGCTCCCCTCAACACCTTTGCTGTCCATAAACAGAATTGTTGACAAAAGGCTGGAGATGTTTGCCTGTTATTCTTTGCTCAACAGTTGAAGCTCAGTCAGACTGAATGGATCCATGAACATCAATTGTTAAGTCTTGCCAAATATTGGATTTAGCTCTGGACTTTAACTGAGCCATTACAACCCACCAGTATGCTTTGATCTAAATGATGTCTTTGTTTCAGGTTGTCCTTTAGACTGTCCCAGTCTAAAGTCCTTTACAGTCTAACAGATTTTCTATGTTCAGGGTTATCCTGACCTGTACATAGTAAAAATCATATTCCTACCTGTGCCTACTGAACTAAACCAGAGCCACACTATTATGCTGCCACCACCATGCTTCACTGTGGAGATGGTGTGTTCAGGGTCATGGGTGTTTTAGGTGTGGAATTTCATTCACTGGCCGAAACATATATATTTTGGTCTCAAGTGCCCAATGGAAACATTCAATACCAGGCATAGAAATGTATATTTTTGTGTTACTTATGTTATTTTTCTGCTTAATTAAATCATAAGGAGAAATAACGAGAAAAAAAAACATATAATTTCTTTAATCTCGTCTCGCTGCTGTCCTCTCATACTGGTTTTGATAAATATATAAATTCATCATTGGTCCTTTAAAGTATTTCATGAGAACATAACTATTCATTCATACTGATTTTGAATAGAAAATAAACAGATACAATTTGACGGGTTGCTAAAATTAAATGCAGCCTCGACACAGCCCAGCTGTTTAACGGAACCAAGAACAATCATCATGAAGGCTACTGAATATCAAACAGGCAATGTGACTGGCTATAATTTGAGATACTCCCTGAAATGACCGATTTAAAAAATAAAAAACAAGGCAACCAGGCGCCATATTTGTGTATTGATCTTTATTGTGGACATGATGTTACATCTTTCTGAAATGATGTACAAAAGTGTAACAGAACTGAGAATGGCTCAGACGAGGTAGAGCTTTCACGACGGCTTGCTGGCTTCACAAACAAAACAAAGAAAACAAAACAAAACTACACGGTAGAAAAAAACCAACCTGGAAAAATCAAATGAAAACAAACGCCCCCGTCTCGCTGCTGTCCTCTCATCGTTTTTGAAGTGATAATAAATACAGATCTCAACCAAGTACATTTGGAAAAATAATGATTCCTAGGGTAAATTAATCATAGACCAAAACAAGTAAAAAAAACCCAAAAATAACACAGAATATAATAGGCATGGAAAGAAAAAAAAAAAAACCCAACCAAAAAGAAACACCTGCCAGTCCCTCTGGGGTGGCTGCTTTGACTAGCTAATGAATAAATCCTACAGTTTAGAGAAAATAAGCTCTAAAACAAAAGAAAAATTACATTATTTTAAAAAAGCACAGCTGTAGCTAGCAATATCCATCTTTTCATAGAGAACACACTAAAAAGCTGTGCTGTACAGCCTTCATGTGATAAATCTTTATTTCATTATTTTTTTCTAATCATTGGAATATCTGGAATCATTCTAACAAAAACCCCTAAAAAAGCATCTATATGAAGGATGACATTGAAGTTTGTTAGCCGGCACCAA
Organism: Poecilia formosa; assembly: GCF_000485575.1. Lineage (NCBI taxonomy): Eukaryota > Metazoa > Chordata > Actinopteri > Cyprinodontiformes > Poeciliidae > Poecilia > Poecilia formosa. Next base: position 4,601,921 of record NW_006799939.1, read on the forward strand.
TTAAAAAAAAAAGAAAGAAAAAAAAAGAGGGAGACATTCTCAAAGAAATCTTAACTGTAAGTGGAGACAAATGAAACTAGTTAAAGCGCTAACCTAGCCTAAGTGCACTAGTAATGCCATTTGGTTTCTACTGCTGCTTATAAAGGGTTTGGTAAAAGTGGGTTACAGATATACACTTTGTGTTTTTACACACACTCACTCCTGCTTTACAGTTTTCTAAGTCACACTTTGGAGTACAAACTCTGAGGAGTTGATCTTAAAGGGAATTCTGTACAACATTGGTATTAGTACTATACTACCCCCAAAGGCTAGAGGATCCAATTCAAGTATTTTAACTACCCACGCCTTCTGTACACACACACAGACACGCGCGCACACACACACACACGCATATGCACGCACACACACGCGTGTGTATAAATTAGGCAAATTCAAGCACATGGCATTGTATGCATTACAAAAAAAGACAACCTACAAGCATGTAAAAAGTACTGCCGTCTTGAAACAAGAGTACAAAACGCCTTTTCATTAGCTTTACAGTTCAGATTTCTCGGTCCAGGAAGTCGGCTCTTTAAAAAGTCTGGAGCTGCTTTCGCTTTTGTCGGTGCCTCGTTTCATCCAGGCATGCCTGATTTCAAGTGAGGGATTTTGTTGTTGTTGTTGTTTTAAGGGTGAGAAGCGAGCAGAGCTAATGAGTTCAGCTTTCATTGCGATAAACTTTTAACAGGCTGTCATTGCGAAAGGAGGTAGGATAGTATATAGAACATCGAGACGGAGATGCAGATAATAGTAAGTTTGGAAAGGGGACGATCTAAACCCCACACTAACCCCCGTTAAGGCTGTGACAGCTCCATGTCTCCGAGGGCTTCAGAATAAGCCTCCCCCCTCACCAACTCCTGATGTATATATCCCCAAAGTCCCAAGAAATCTCATCTCCTGACCTCTGACTGCTATCAGCAGAATACAGATCTAGACATCATCATTCACAGAACTGGACCGACAGCATTGGAGAGTGGCTCTCTTCAAATCTTCAACATGTGGTTACGGATTGGCATGTTTATACAAGTGCTCGTTTCTCATGTTGACATTAGCTAAAAAAAATATATATTTTTTAATATTGCGCAAATGAGGCACGGTTGAAAGTAAAATTGAACAAAACACAGCTTATGTAGGGGTTGAATGGTACTGAGTTGTATCTGCCGTAGAGATGCACTGAATGACTGGGACTGGATGATTTTTAGCCTCCATCATTCATCAGCTTGTAGGAAAATCTTACATTTTCGTTATGTGATGTAACAACAACACTCTTTGGTGTGGAAGTAAGGAAGAAGTTTCAAAGTAGGCTAGGTTCAGTATCAGTGAGCGCTTAAAGGTTTTGAAAGAGGGTAAATTTTCACCCTCTTCCTTATTTGAGTAATCGATAATTGCTCCGGCCAGGAAGGGTAAAAACATTTTGAATGTATGTATAAAAGTATGTAAATTGAAAATTTCAAATGCATCTTTTCACTAATTGGTGCATCTCTAGTTTAACTGTTACAACAGAAATACCATGTTTCCTGAAATAACCAACGTTGACTGATTGAACTTTAATAGTTTTACCATAGAAGCTTAAACCTTTCACTGATGGTTTGTTTTTAGATTGCTCTTCTCCCGTATCAGATATATTCTGTCCATTTTTTTTTTACTTTTGACACAAGCTCACATATTGTCACTACTTGTCACCTTCCCAGTATAACCAAACAGGTTATGTCCGGTCTTATTCATAACCAGCAGATTAATCAACGCTGCGTTTCTCCAAACTGATGGCACAAATCATCAGATGAAAGTGTGATTTGTTTTAAAAACCAGCATAACTAGATTATGACCATGATGTCATCACGCAGGTCGTTTTGCAGATCAATATGCAGAAAAGTCCAAGTGTATCTTGTAGGAGAGTTTTTTTTCCCCCCCCAAGTACACACATTGCAATAAAATCTGGAGCCAACTCCTCCCGGCTACTCTTTACGCTGAAGCCTCGGTCTAATTTAGAGCCAGAAATTTTTTATGAACAGGTTATAAAGGAAAACTCTTCGTTTTAAATGGACAATAAATGAATGACCTTAAAAATGGGATGCTCATTTATATTGGCTATTTAAAAACACATCTTGACTTCTTTTTTTCTTAATGAGCACTTAAGCACACGTCACCTTTAGCGTTCTCTCTTTCTTCCTTTCTTATCCTGCCCCTCCATGCATCTTCTATGCGGCGACTTGCGCTCCTCAGCTTCCTGCAGTGAAGAAGTTGTAGGTGAGCGGATTGTAATTTGTCCTCCTTTGAATTCAAGTCCAGAGGGCGTCCTCTTCTGCTGCTGATTGGTCCATACTCGCGTACAATGAAGCCAAAAAGCGAGCGTTTGAGGGACAACTCTGGCCCTCAAGTACTTCCACTGTTTCTGATTAAACCAGCTCCGTCTGAGTTGACTTTTTCCATCTTTACAGTCACTTGACTTGTTTCTTTAAGGCTGCACTTGGCAACTTTACACCTCCAACACAAAAGCAAGAGAGGGATCTCAATTCTGACAGCAACAACAAAAAAGATTCAGGAATCCTTAAAATGACACAAGCATTCATGTCCAAAAGATGACCAAAACGATGCAAAGGATTTAAAATTTGTTGAGTCCAGCTGAGAAGACACTTAAGATTTTTCAATCTTCATTTTCTCACAGTCAGCTTGTACGTCTTTTCATGTCGTCGTCAAAATTCTTTTCTGATTCGTGTTTGTTTGTTGTTGTTGTTTTGTTGTTTTTTTTTACATAATTTTACATATCTTGGCAGGCCTTTTCACAAAAGAAAAAAAAAAAAAACATTAAGAAATCCTAAAAGAACCTTCATTCCTCCAGAATCACGAGTCAATCCAGAGTCTAGGTTCAGATTTTGGGTTTCAGGAGTCGTCTGTGCTGAGGCTGCGGTCCAGTTAATCACAGTAAGGTCTGTCGTCGGCGTCACTGCAGATTTGGTACGTGTTTGGCAGCCGCTGGTTTCCGCTCCTCCTGGCCCAGGGACGAGCTCCTCGCGTCGGGGTACTGGCTGTTGTCGAAAGGCATGTGGTGGACGCTCTGCACGTGCGTCTTTAGGTTCCCTTTCTGAGATGCTCGGTATGGGCAGAGCTGGCAGCAGAATGGCCTTTCCCCTGGAGAACAAACACAGGCAGAGAACAGGTCAGACGCAAGCCACACGAGACACCGTAAAGCAGCAGCGGAAGAGCTTTGATACGGAGAGCAGCGAACGAAGCACAGCGACGTGTATGACGAACGAGGCGGCGGAATGTGACAACAAGCGACAACAAACACAAGCGAACGTGAACGGATGCACGAGATGGCACTGAAGTTGGAAAAGTGGAATGCGCATCAGATGAAGCTTTCGAACACTTTTTCTGTACGTGTTTTTTTTTCTTTTTTTCTTGCCTTTGTAAATAATTGGTAAGTAAACGGCTGACCTCGTCTGCAAGCGCGAGAAATTTCAGCCTTCTAACCCACCGTGGATAGCAACAGGTAGGGGCAACTTCGCGATCAGCTGAATATAAAAAGTCACTCCATAAACTAATAGGAAACAACTTTAAAACGTAGAATGTCTTCGATGAAAAATGTCAGCGCTTTCAAAGCCAAGACATCACAAAAAGAACAAAGTCAGCACACAACACAACGGTGTTTGAGCAATGGACATAAAAATGTGCATACATTTTTTCAATACATGTTGCTAATTTTAAATACATGTAATGAATCTTTCTGCACTGTAATTTGAGCATAATTCGTTTGCTCAAATGAAAACTTGTTCTATTTCTTGTTAGATTGTGACAATTATTCAGTTGCTATTTTCTTTATTGATATTTTTTTTAGTCACATTGTTGAAATATTTCATTCTTTTTACCTAGTTTAAACTTTTAATTACTTTTGATGTCAAAAGTTAACAAAATAATCCAAGTTTTATATGATTTTCTTTTTGTGGTTTCAAAAAACACTCTTCAGTGGGCAAGTTGTTACTGTGAGAAGAAGAATCAAAGTTAGCAGAAACAGATTAAACACTTCTGCCTGAACAGGCTGTTCTTTTGTCTTCCTTCTACTTCACTCAATCACTGGGGCTGATGCATGCACCTTCCTCCCACTGAAACACACACACACACACACACACACACAACCCTGTGCACTTTCTTCTAATTAGACTGACCTACAATGGCACAGACACCTCTGCAAGGAAGCAAAAAAAAAGCAACACACACGTGAGCAAAACAAATGAGAGTGCCATTTAATTGCACCTAATTATCATTTTGATAAATGGAAGAATATCAAAGTGAGAAAACAAATGGCTCCCGCCACCCCTCCCGTACCTTTCTCCCTGAAGAAGAAACAAGAAAATATGGCTGTTATCATACATCATCAGAAACGCAACAGAAAGAAAAAAAAATACGGGGAAGGTGGGTGAGAGGGATAAAAAAAAAAAAAAAAGGTGTAATTAATCACAAAAAAAAAGAACGTGGAAGAAAATAAAAATCGTCGAGGCAGAAGAGACGTGAGGGGAAAAGCGAGAACCTAAAAGACATCGTCCTGGGAGGAAACATGGCTGACGGGACCGGTGCACTACATTATGCTAAAGGTTATCGTCGTCGTAAAGCAGCGTCAACAGTACATCTAATTGGACCCCTCTGCTGCGCCTGCTCCCATCACTCAGAGTGCGAGGTAAATCTGAGTCTGTGTGATAAATGATGACGGAGGCACAGTCTTAGAACCCGGCTCTGTTTGAACGAGAAAAGCAGAACAGATGTAGATCTTTTATCAACATGACTAACTCCAAAAACATTCAGAACGCCTAAGTGTTCAAGGAAATGTTCTATTGGACTTCTTACGCTTATTTGGACATTCTTAGGAGGTTGCAAGAACAATTTATCTGATCTTTCGATGAATTTCAGATGAAAAGGTTTTATTTTTCTTTAATTGAGCTGAGGGTTTTTTTAATACAAAAAATCAGACATTTGAAACTAGAAAGTTTCAAATGTCAGATTTCTTTTAGTAGATTGATAAAATTCTTCATTCTTAGTTAACATGAAACCAAACGGATGCTCAGAAACTCAGCTTTTCTAGATGGCAGAAGAGGATTTTATGCCACGCACACATGCACACTAACTTGTGTGATCACTTTTGTGTTGCACATGTTTTTAAGTTAAGTTTTTTTTACAGGCTTGCTAAGTTAGCAAATATCACAGTCGTGTTTTCTGTGAGACAAATAAACTGGTAGTTGTTCTGTGGTGCTAACAAGTCTGCAAAAATGCACCCCTCCCAGTCAAAAACAACCAATCAGAGCCTGGAGGAAGGTCACAGCACTGTCAATCACTCTCGTGTACGCGCTGCTCAACGAAACAAGTTACCGTTCCACAGAAACAAACGGGACTCTGTACTCCTGAAAAATACAGAGTCATGGGTAACAAAATCTCCACAGCAACCATTTTTAAGGCTTTTCCAAATATATGTGAAGGGAACTATAAGAGACTGAAATTTTTCTTCTGGTACAAGATGAGGTTATATGGTTATTGTTTTTGCAGTATTGCAGCTGTCATTGCCTTAAATAACTAAAACTGAAGCTGGTTATAGAATAAATGTTGAGAAGAATGATCAACGAGCTTTTTCTACCAAAACATATATGGACAAATAAAATAAAACCAAAGTTGTCATAATAAGCTGTTAGGCTGTTTCCATGTGTGCAGGACACACACACACACACACACACACATACACACACACACTGGCACCAGGTGTGATCCTGCTGTGTGTGGGGTGAGGATGCCTGATGTTAATGCCAGGCAGCGAGGTCGCCACATGTGATGGTCACACACGAGCAAAGACAAATAAAAAAATGGGGACCAAACATGCACAGGACATGAAACACACACATAAGCACACACACACACACACACACACACATGCAGGCAGGCATGCATGAGGTGAGACAGCGATAATGAGAGACATGCAGAAGCCATGATGGAGCCCAGTGATTAGCCATTGTGCCACATACTTGTTTGGGAGCTTCAGAAGCGGTGGTGTGAGCGTCAGTACCTCGGTGGAGTCCGTTATAATCAAACCCAACTGTGAGGGGGAGAAGGATAGAGGAAGAGGAGGAAAAGGAAGAGGAGGAGTGGGGTTGGGGCAGAGGAAGGAGGAGGAGGAGGAGGAGGGCATTTGGTTAAACTCTCTACCACACGTGTCAAACTCAAGGCCCGGAGGCTAAATTTGGCCCACTATAGCCTTCAATGTGGCCCTCTAAACTCCACAGGGACACGTAAACAGAACCTTCACGATAACAGTCGTGTGCCTAAATATTGTTTTATCAATCAAATCAGAGAAGTGTTTTCACCTGAATCCTGCCAAATGACATCAGTCAGTCCCTCCGCTTTTTCGCGATTCCACGATATACCGCGGAAAATCACGCAAGATCAACAGGTGGTGCGCTCTTTTATGCTGACGTATAACTGTGGAGGTGGCAGAATTTCTTACTTCTGCTACACTCACTTGATGTCGAGTTATACTTCACGATCAATGAGGCGAGTAACAAAAAATTACCGTCATCCATAAGCGGGAATATCGCAAATTTTCTTGCAAATATTTCTAAATCAGCAACACAAAATCACAAAACAATGGAGGAACTGATCAATGTGAAAAGATGATTAATATTATGAAGTACTTATGGTTAGTAGACACAGCTATATTTAAAAGTTTGTTCAGTATCAATATATTCTGCCACATTTTTTAGATAACATTTGTGATATTGATATGGCCCCAAGATCAGTGTTGCCAGATTGGACAGGTTTTCACCCATCTGGGATGCTTCTGAACACACTGGGCTTGACAAAAATGGCTTTGGGCTGGTTGTGAAAATTTGGGCAGCATTTCACAAAATGGCGGGATTTTAGACAGTTTTCAGCAGAAAATTACTTTTGAAATAGTTGTCATGGTGTGGCAGAGGAGCACAACATTTTTAATATTGCAATTATCGTATTAGTTCATCTGTTTTGAAACGTCTAGAATCTCAAACGTGACACCATCAGTGATTAGTCATTGATTAATCAAGTGTATAATCCCACACAAGTCGAGTTGTGTTCGAAGTCCTTTGCAGTCCCTGTAAAATCCAGTTCTGGTTTAAATATAAGAAATAACAACCAAAAACTTTGTGAACTGTCACAAGTCTAAAAATGTAGTCAATCAATAGGACATATAAGATTATATTTAGGACTTTCTGAGCTTCATTAGAGGTTGCAGCTGGGGTGATATATATATATATATATATTTTTTTTTTTTTGTTTGTTTGTTTGTTTGTTTTTGAGTTTGGTGGGTTTTACTTTGTGTTTAGACTGTAAAACATCAGTCAGACCTGGGAACCCCCACCCAAAATGAAAACGAGTCCGACACCCCCGTCTTCCACCAGGTCCATACAGGCATTTACTTGTCGTTCTTCCCCTTCTCTCTCTCTCTCTCTCTCTCTCTTTCTCTCTCTCTCTCTCTCTCTCTCTGTCCCACCCGCGTGAACGCCACAGCCTTTTCTTTTCGCCACCAGCGGCCCTCGTTAGCAGAGGGGGTCTGGCAGTGACGATGACGGCGACGATGGCGGTCGAAGACGGTGACGGAACCTGGCGGAGGCGAGTCGGTGATTTAATGTGACGCATGTTAATCGAGGGCCTCGGGGTGGCTGGCCTTTTCCCGCGCGTGCACGTCCGCGCCGAAGACGACTCTGGGTGACAACATTAATTACAGCCGCGGCGGAGTGTTTACAGACCCCTCTGCGTGGTGTGTGTGTGTGTGTGTGTGTGTGTTTACAGCGGGGCTTGAGGGGAAGCTCGGCGCTGCATCACTTACCATTTGGCCTCTGTCACTTAGAATCACTGGCTGTGCCACATATCATTCACACTCTCTGTAAAGAAGCTACTTATCTCCGTGTCGACCGCGATCACGGCCGGCCCGGCTGATGGACATGACAGGACAGGAGAAAGAGAGAGAGAGAGAGAGAGAGAGAGAGAGAGAGAGAGACGGAGGGAGGAGGCAGGCAGCCGAAAGGAGAACAAAGAGAGAGAAAAGGAAAAGAAGGGGAGAAAGAGATAAACTGCAGACTAGAGGAAATGAATAAGAAAAGGTAGAAGAAGGAATACACAGCTATGAAAAAGTATTCATACACTTTGACCTGTTTCTTGTTTTTTGTTGCTATGGAGATGGTGCGTTCAAGGTGGCGCTTTGCCAAAGTTCAGTTTGTTTGGTCCAATTTTTGTGCAACATTTTCTTTCCCCATAATGTTTTCTGTTATTAATCTTTTTTTTTTTTCTTTTCCTTGAGTTATTTGGTTTGGGGCGTTGGCTGCTTCCTGTTTGGGCAAGATCACAGGTCTTTGACAGCACAACGCAGCTCAACTGGACCAACCATGTGCTGGACAGCAAGGGGTTAAAGTCTCAGCTGTTCTGAGATAATGTTTTACTTTTCCCCAAACCACTATAAAATTAGACTCCTGAGTCTAATTTTGGCGGTTCTCTGGTGTTCACCAACAAACTGCAGAATCCTTCACAGAACAGCTGGACTTATACTGGGATCGAATTACACACAGCGTAACTATTTATTTAATTAGGTGAACAAATGTTTACTCTGGATTTAATTAATCAGAGTTAAGAAACACCAGATTTGTCAGATATACTTCTTTTTTTTTGTTTCAAAATCATTCCCTTCAATTTCATAAACCTGCACAGCTTTGTATTCTTCTATCGCATTAAATCCAAATGAAAGTTTTTTTTGTGAACAAATTTCTGAGGTATGAATCATTTTGCAGAGCAAGACAGAGACAAAAAATAAACCAGAGAAGAAAAAAAAGATAAATAAATGAAAGAACATGAGTAGGGAGAAGAGAAAAAACAAAAAACAAAACAAACAGGGTGTCCAGATCAAGCTGTTTGTGGTGAGTGGCACTCAGAGTCAGGCAAATCCGTTTCCCCCAAAGTTGGCGATGACTTAACGCCGTTCCGCTTCATTAGAATGCACAATTCCATCTCTCTAATTGACAAGCGATTAATAATGTATACAATTTGTCACAGGTCAGGTGTCTGCGGCGAATCAAGTCTCCGTTTCAAGAACAACAACAACAAAAAAATAGAGACAGCTGCCTGGCTCAGGGCGGGAGGGACTCACAGCTCCGGCTGTCACGCCCGGCCTGAACAGGGAAAAAGAAAAAAAAGGAAAAGAAAAGTGGAAGACGACTCTTGATTTATTTCTGCTCAACGCCAGCGACGGAACGCGGCGTCCGACAATGAGGAATCGCTGGGAATGCGAGTTCCCGTGCATATATTCACCATCCCTCATGCCGTCCGGCGGCTGGATGGAGCTGTGGGGGTTGGCCATGTGAGTGACTGATGAAGAAGTGGCGACAGAAGTTCGAAAAGCGCATTAATAACAAGAGAATGGTGCATTTGTAAAGAAGCAGGACGCCGTACGGAACATCATGCTGGTCGTTATTAACGTTCCTCCTACTGTTGCTGCGATTAGTTTTTTTGGAACTGGATTAGCAACTAAAACTCTCATCAAGTTGCTGAATGTGACTTCATAAACTCACAGAGCAGAGCTTAATAGCAGACTTTTTTAATATCAGTGTTGTGTTTCGGCTCCTGGAGGTGCAACGCTTTCTTAAGTTCAGCATCTCAAGAGCCTAATAAAGATGTAAGCGTCTAATAAATACCGAGCGGGAGCGGATTCTCATAAGTTTAAAGAATGTTTATTGGAGCTTTGATCAAATCCATTAAGGAAATTTTAATGCGTTTTAAAGACCATCTACTCAGGAAGTGACACCTTAATTACATTGCTATAAGAAAAGTGAGTTTTCTTTTCTTTTCTTTTTTTTTTTAACTATGCATGATATTAACAAATTACTGTAGATCTGCAAAGAACTCTCTTGCTAACAGTCGGAAAAAGGAATGTTTTGCTGATTTGTCAGATGAGTGGAAGTATTTTTGTGTTCCTGTTTGCACTGCAAAAACACAAAATATTACCAAGTATTTTCTCTCTAGCTTCTAGTGAAAACATCTTAGTACACATCCCTAATATTGACGATAAAGTGCTAGTTTCACTGGCTGATTATTTCACTTATAACAAGACATTTTTCCCATGTTATAAATGATACAATCTAGTACCGTATCATCAGTACTGAGAACTTACTGACTTAAAACAAGCTCCTTATATCTTGCTTAAAAGATACTTCTGAGTTAGTTTTGTGTTAATCCAAGATATTTTCACTGGAAGCTAGATTAACAAAAAAAAAAAAAATAGACAAAAAAAAAACACTTGGTAAGTTTTTGTGTTTTTGCAGAGTGGTGAGTCCAGGCCGTGTTTACCTGTGTGGGACCTCATGTGCGTGCGCAGGTGGCTCGGCTGGCTGAAGCTCTTCCCGCACTCGCGGCAGAAGCACTGGCCCGGCCGCATCAGAGACCTCAGCATGCCTGGTCCCGGACACAAACAGGAAGGAAAGGGGAAGTTGGTCACGACACAGTTTATGCATGTTTTACAAGGTTGATCAAAACAGAGTAACTAATAAAAAAGAGGAAAAGAGAATTTTGTATTCAGACCAAAAAAAAAATAATAATAATCTGAAAAGTGTGGTGTGCTTTTGGGTGGGCGATAAATCAGATCTCTAGATCTGATGTTGTAGCTGCAGCAAAAAGTGTTGACTGAGGGGAGATGTATTACAAACATGTGATATTTTTTAGATATTTTGTAAAAAGAAAAAAAGAACATAAAATGAAATCCATGTATCCATTTGTGCTGGTCCATCACATCAAATCCCAATAAAATACGCCGGCGTGTGTAGTTGTAGCTACAGACGTTAAAGGTGTATGTAAGCCAGTCACAATAACACATTTTCCTGAATGATAAATTGTCCCAGAATTCTATGCAATAAACAATAATGTTATTTTGACACCATTTTCAAGTCATATAACGGCAATGGCATAAGAATGCAACAATGCATTCTTACAGATCAATAAACTGTAAATTTTAATAAATATTTAACACTGAAACTGGAAGATATTTTAAATAAAATGAATTATGATCTCTATGACTTCATAATTCAGTTGTCGTTCAATAACAGGGCCAGTTGAGCCCAAAGTACAGGACTGAAGACTTTTGTTTTTGGTAAAAAGAAAGTGAGGAGAAAAATAAATAAATCATGCAAATGTAAATGATTGAGCTTGTTTTAATTGATTTATTGCTTACTGCAACAGGCCTAGATATATGAATACTTTTGGGAGGCACTGTGAGAATCAGTTCTTGTGAATCAATGGATCTGACTTTAAGATATATTTTTTTTCAACATGAAAAAAAAACTGGCGTTTCCCTAATTTCCGTTGTAAAATGCCACTTTTTGGAGAACGAACAAAAAAACCCAAAAAAAATCAGGAGCTACCGTAAACTTACAACCGATCCGAACACTGCTACAAGTGGGAAGGCAATGTCCACCATGTTTGAAGGAACCAAATGAAGACATAAAGGTCAGTAATGGACTCAATGTGTGTGTGCGTGTGTGTGTGTGCGTGTAAAAGCCTGGGTGATGCAGCGGACCTAGGTAGCATCAGCAATGGACTCGGGGAGGCATCATTAGTATGTCTAATGTGTCATTATGAGCGGCTCGCTCGGGGGGCTGGACTGCAGCTGTCACACAGCATCATCTCAGAGGCTGACAGCAACACACACACATACACACACACACTGCATAAATTACAGGCAATTAAAACGCCCCGGCTGTGATGTGCCCGCTCCGCTGCCCGCGTGTCACATGTCAGGTGTGTGTGTGTCGGTATGCGTACGTGTTTCAAGAACTGAGTGTGCGTGTTTGGTAGAGGGTGAGGCACATGGTCTGTTGCGCTAACGCTCACACACACACACACGCAGACAGTAACACTGATGTTGTGTGGACACGCTAATGGACTTAAGCAGCAAGGAAGAAGGAACTTGAGAGAGAAACTTTATGCAAAATGCAAAGTAAGAGGTTATGTACAGTTTGTAAGGCTCAACATGTTTGCTTGAAACTTGAGTTGATCTAGGTGAAGAGTGCAAACCAGAAGTTTAGCTTATAGCATCCAGTTAAGTTCAGTTGACATTCTCCCACCTGAGCTGCGGGAAATCAGCAACTCCTCCAGAGTAACCATGAACCTATCTACTCCCAGCCCGTCAGTTCAGGTTGACGCTCTCGGCAGGTTTGCAGTTGTGCTATAGTCTTTCCATTTTGGCATGTACAAAGCTCAGGAGGTTGGTCTTCTGGTGCCGTTTGTTCTCCAATGCTCTTTAAGGATGCTTTCACACCTGATAGTCCGGTAGACTTGGCTCGATTGGGAACCGAAATTCTAACATTGTGGTTCTCTTTCACACTGCACTGTCAAACACTTTCAGCAACCAGTTTCCCTCCTCACCTGTGGTGGCGCTGCACCAAAAACCTTCAATGGTTTTTGCACTAAAAGCTATCAAAACCTTCAATGGTTTTTGGTGCAGAAGACATAAGCAAGTCTTTCTTCTTCTCGAAATGCAGGCAAAAATGGAGTGGTGTGACATTTTAGCAGTCCTTGGCAAAAGACTGAGACATTTTTTCTTGCTAGGCGTTTTGTTTGTTTTGGTTGTAAAATACCCACAATTCCCTTTGCTTTAGTCTTGCTTCCTGTGTTTGAAGCGGAATCCTGTCTGCTTGACATTCGCACATGAATTCAAAGTTCACCTTCACTGAAATGGGAGCTAGGTTTTTAGGTGGACCAGACTTTGCTTTTTGGTTTGATTGCGCATACACACTTCCCCAAATGAACCGGACTTTCTAGACAAACAAACCGGAGTTCTATTAAAGCGGACTAAACAGAGCTGTTGTGAATACGCCTTACAAAACCTCTGAGGCCTTCACAGAACTATTAAATTAAACAGAGGTGGATTTTATTTTCTCATTTCACAGCATTTGAAGGTAAATTGATTGCATCTGATTTTATTTAGAGCTATGGGAGTAAAGGGAGCTGAACACACATGCACTAAAAGCTATCATTTTCCTTCCAGTTTGCAGCTGTGCACTAATTTGTGCTGACCTGTGTCAATACTTTTGCCTGGCATTGAACTGACAGGCTCCAGGAGTCGGTTTTCAACATGAAGTAGGACTTTTTTTTTTTTTTGCATTTTCAAAACCCATTTTGATACCTTTTGTGTAACCAGCTCCATTTCTGCAACCAACGCTAGATTCTTATTTCCAGTCCGCTTTCAATATTGGAAGCAGAGGCAGCATTCGCATGGGGCATTTTAAACTTCTCGCATCCATTTAATGACATTCTGGACGTAACAGACACACACACACCCACAAACACACACACGTACATTCCTATGACCTCTCTTGCTGACGGATAACAAGCCTGAGGCTTTGTGGCGCTTAATGCCTCCAAAGCCTCCAGCGGACGAGGATCGCCCCTGTGCGCATACCTGGAAAAGTACCTAGTAGCTGTTTATGAATGTTTCTGTGTTGGTAGGGGGCAGCGTGTGAATGGGGAGGGGGCACAGCAGGAACAAGGAGGACAGAGAGGTGGAAGAGGTGAAAGAGAGTGTGTCTGGCAGCCCGACTGCTGGCCTCTGGATACTCCACTTCTACTCTGGGCCGCCAGCCCTTCTCACTGACGCACTAATGAAAGACAAGACAGAGCTGGACAGAAAACACAAGCGCACCAACACATACACACACACACGCACGCACACACACACACACACATGTACATGTCGGCATGTACTACAGAGGGAAACAGGAGAAAGACTCAGTTGCTCAAAAAAGGTCACTTTATAGCATGTGACTCAAAGGGCTAAGGCAGATGGTGACGATATGCGCCTGGACGGGTGACAGCGATGTCACACGTCTGCTCTGGGGCTGTTGTCTCTGACCCCTGGCTCCGTACAGCCCTGCTTGACCTCGGAGACACAACCCAAACTGGGCAAATATTACGGATGTTGAGTAATGACCATTTCCAAAGCAGCTGGTGGGGTAATTATTCTGTCTCATCTCTCTTGTTTTTTTTTTTGTTGTTGTTTTTTTTGGCCTCCCTTTTCTGTTTGTTCGCTTTCCTCTGCGCGAGTCTCTTCGTCAGGTGGAGAGCCGTGACCCAAACAGTTTGTGACAGCTTTCTGGAACAGTGGAGCGGGGGTCCGTGAATGCCTCGCAGACCTGAGAGCAGAAAAGGTTCTCTCGCGTCTTTCACAGTTAGAAAAAAAAAGACAAATGTTATCTACGCACTACTACTGCTTTTACATCTTAAACCCAAGAACATTCAAGTCCAACCAGGAACTTCAGCGCGCTTCATGGGGGTTTCATGTGATGGAACAACACAAAGGCGCACATTTCTGTGGAGTGGAAATGAAATGATGAGACAACCTGAGATTTTCATAGTAGACTTCAGTTACTACAGCTGGAAACCCTTTAGTCACATAAAGACAGTTACACAATCCACCTGCTATCACCTAAATAACCTTTCCAGGGTTAAATGATCAAGATGTAGAGAAACTCATCCATGTGTTTCTTTAGTTGCACTGATTACAGCTGCAGCTGATCCAGAACACCACTGCTCATGTTCTCACTAAAACTAGCGAGACAGAACACTTCCCCCCAGTTCTGAAGTCCTTCCACTGGCTTCCTGTAGCTCAAATAATAAACTTTAAAATACTTTTATCAGTTTAAAAAAAAATCCTCCCAATCCCTCTAGGGATAAAGATGGATGGAGTTTAAAAAAAAAAAAATCACTGAACGGCTTAACACCACAATACATTAAAGATCTGCTGCTGCTGTATCAACCTTCCAGACTTCTCACGTCTTCTGGTTTTGATCTGTTCTGCCTCCCCAGAACCAGAACCAAGCATGGAGAATCAGCATTCAGCTTCTATGCACCATAAATCTGGAACAAGCTTCCAGAAAACTGCAAAGACTGAACCACTGAGTTTCCGTTTGAGTCCTAGTAACTGGAACGTCAAACAACATATTTGATGTGTATTTGCTTGATGATGGTGTTTGACAAAGTGTAATGGTTATTGCTTGTTTCATAATTGGTGACTGAAATAAGTGTCAATGGTGTAAGGTATTTTCCACTGCCTTGACTTGATAGAACTGTGAAGGAGATTCACAGCTCAGCTGGCAGAATCAAAGAAAGTCATTTCTGAAGGAAAGTCATGAGAGTTTCTGCTTGAAGTTTGCCACATATCATGTGGGGGGACAAGTGGGTCAAAGCGATGCATTCAAAAAGTGATCTGGGCTTACATATGGATCGCTACGTCACCTCGTAATACCAACCCACCATGAGACACGTTGGTGGTGGTATTATCCTGAGGGTATGTTTTACTGCATCTACCAGGTAGAGTTTAGCTCCTTTCTGGTTACACCCACCATTTCCATCATGTTGACAGGAGCTGCAAGAGAGAAGCGCATACACCGGTAAGGTCTGCAGGAGGCGGTGTCGCTTCATCATTCGTGCACATCTACATTTTTGTAAAAGCCTGAGCACGGCGCGAGTGGCTCCTCGCCAGAAGGGCAGAGCAGCAAGGTAGCGGACTCTCTTTATAGATTTTTCTTCTGCCAGCTATTGTTGTTCGAAAGGGCTCAGAAGCAAGCCATCCAATTTCAGTAAACATTGCTTTATTCCTTCTGACACTTGACATTTTCTCTGAGATCAGCTGCTTGAAGCAACTTTTGTGTGAGCTGATGATGGGGAATTTCATGTGAGAAAGCGCTTTTCATCGTAGAAGCATAACAATTTGGTGTAAATGTATGAACAGTGTGTGGTTAATGAGTAATTTCTACCTGTGGGGTCCATCAGAGAGTTGGCCGCACCCCAGTGGTGATAGAAAGGAGCCAGATCGTGCGGGTTGTATTTCTTAAGGTAGCCCAGGACGTCGGTTGACATGTCTGGTGTCTCTCCAATCGGCTCTTGCTTCACATCCCTACGGCTCTCTGATGGTATCGATGATGATGAGGGGGAGGAAGAGGCCTGCGCCACGGCTCCCTGTGTCTGGGAGATGCCGTAGCTGTGCGTTGTGGGCAAACAGTGGTTAATGGCGTTGGGTCTTGAAGGGTTTGGCCGACTGTGGATTTGGGAACTGGGGAGCGGTTGATGAGAGGAGCCCCGGGCTCGGCTGTACTCCGAGAGGCTGTGTTGGTTGGTCAGCATGAAGCCCAGACCCTCCTGAGGCATCATGTAGCGGTCTGCCATCCTGGATGCTGTGGAAGAGCTGAGGCCTGATGCAGGCGGTCGAGAACGGCTCCCGGTGTTCTTCTCCGAAGAGCCAGAAGGTGCCTGAGTGCTGACACGGGGATAGATTTCCGCCTTGGGTCTGAAACGCTGACTTTGGTCCTCCATACGTTTACTGGTGCTGCTGCTGCTGACTGGCCGAACGGGGACTCTCCCAACCTGCTTGCCTGATGCTGATGAAGAGATTCTTGAGGATGGCGTACAAGGAGTAGAAGATGATGACGGGGTGACTGCGTGACTGACAGGCCTGCTCTTTTTTACAACCTCACTGGTGCAGGTAGGAGGCCGCGTCCGCTGGCTCCGCACCGTCGGAGGGAGCGGCTGACATTCCTTCCCTTCCAGTACAGGTGGAGGCCCGGTGCGTCTCTTTGAGGACGAAGAGTTGTCCCTGGAGGTCTTAGAGTTGTTCTTAACAGCCCATTTCGGAGCCAGATTGGAGCTACTGCTGTTGATGCGGTGAGCCACTGTCTGATGCATCCAGAGCACCTCTGGATAGCGGGTGGAGTGAGAGCAGAAGGAGCACTTATGGCTTGGGAGGTTCTTTTTATCTAAAGTTATAGAGGCTACGCCCCTGATCCCATTGGCTCTCACACATAAATCCATCGGGATCATGGTGGGATCAGATGAAGAAGGACGAGCAGAGAGATAAGCATTCGGAGAGGTTTTTAGCCCTGGAGTAAAAGCTTTCTTAAGTTTGGGATAACTGCTGAGGAACCCTCTGTCTGAGCTGGAGCTGGGACTGGGGACAGGGCTGGGTCTGTCTTTGGAGGCAGCCTGGTGTTGGACACGAACATGGGTGAAGTAGGCCTGTGACTCTGCAGTGACAAAGTCACAAAGGCTGCAGATATATGGCTTTTCATCTGTGAGGGGAAAAAAGACATAGTTACTAAAATCAGGCACTACAAACTAAACAATGTTTAATATACCATCTAACTCCGGCAACAATCCTCCAGATTTATCAGAATTTTGTCTGGATGTAGTTATAGTAAATAACCACCAGGGGTCAGTGTAGCCCAATATAAAATCTGATTTAAAGGTCACCTTAAGATTAGTTTCTAGTTCAACGCATAAATCAAACAATGAACACATTTGTTAGGTTTGTTGTAGCATGATGATAAATATTGATGGATATGACTTTGGATTTTTACTATATTTTTATCATTATGACTAGTAGTCATAATGATAATGACATTGTAATAATAATTATAAATATAATAATATAATTATAATAATATAATTACATTGGCTATTATTATAACAGCCATTATAATTATTATTATTAGCCATTATAATAACATGTCTTATTATTATTATTATTATTATTATTATTATTATTATTATTATTATTATGTTTTTTAAGATCCTCTGCAGAAATTTCTATTGTTTTTTTGTTTGTTGTTGTTTACATCTGTTTCATTGAACTGATCAATTTCTCTGATGTGCAGCTCCCTCAATTGTCCACAAGGTGGCATTCACAGCCTTGTAATTGAAAAAAATGGTTTTCCACATTAATCAAAGTTTTCTTTAGACAGGAAACAAGTTCTTGTCAGAACTACAAAATACCAAGAGTAAGTCATTTAAAAAATGTCACTCATCAATACAAAAACAAATAGGAATATCAGGACATTGTGCACATTTGTAGACATACAGAGATAAACCAAGAAGAAAAAATTATCTACACTTCAACCTACTACTAGAAAGGAGATGCCCCTGCCTGGGAATGCCCAAGTGCAACAACCCCTTTTGTTTGTTTCCTCTCATGTTGCTAACTCTCTCTCACAGCAGTCTGTTTTAACATTAACATAAAAGGATGCTTAAGTAGCTGAAAGATATAACAGTAAGTGAAAAGCACATTCACACACAGATCTGAAGGGGGAGAGAAGGGGGGTTAGTTTCCTGAGACAGGAAGACCTGAAATAGCACACAGCTCAATTGGGCCTGAAGAAATGTTGCAGCTATTTTAGAATGTCAGCACCAGCTGGGAAGAGTGGAGACGATCGCTTTGTTTCTTTGCTAATATAAACAAATGCATCAGGTTATGCAGAAATATTAAGAAAAAACATATATTACAATCCATCGTTGAGCATTTTTCAGTAATGGTTACGTTTTCTTTTGTCTTTCCTTCTTTATTTTTCTATTTACGCCGTAGTGTCACTAGGCTACAAAGGTCGTTAAAAATGATTAGCATTCCAAAAATGCCTTTTGTGCTGCTGAAGTGCCATCAGGAAGAAGAGCCTCAGTTAAGCTGTGAAGTTTACAGCAGGTTCATATTACATAATAATGTCAACAAACTGTCCAGCAGGACTGGAAGCTGTGCGATCTGTTTGATAGTGTTTTTAAACAGCACTTTTTTTTTTTAAATGTAACTCACACTGATGAAGTTTGGACATTTCACCACATGGTGGCTCCAGTGCCCACTCCAAAGAGACTGATAAGCCGAGCATTCTTCATCATTAGTTGTTTACATCAGAGTGACAGAGGTATCGAGTGGGAGACTTAATGAGGTCTACAGTCCTTTCTGCAATTAAAACTGCTGACAGAGTTTGTTCCAGTTTCAACAGCTAATACAAAGCACTAGAAGCCATAACTTAAGGCAAGTACTTACTAGCAAATCCTTTTTATTCATCTGTAATGACAGTGTTATTTTTCTCGTTACTGTTTTCTACCACTGTAATGTAAAGGATATTTGTTGTGTATAAAGGAGAACCGAAAAAGTCAAAAGTTACCGACTAACCTGCAATTTCCCCAGAGTTTGAGGTCCCCATCTCGGAAGCCTGATCTCCAAGCGTCGACGCAGGTGGAGAATCTCCATACCCTGGGGTGCTGGGTCTGCTGGGGGAACCGGACTCCGGGTCACTGGTGGGTCCCCACTGATCGTCCCTTCCAGTTCTTTCCTTGTCTCCCGCTGGTGCCCTGCCGCCATCCTTCCTATGAACCCGCTGGTGAACGATCATCTGATGGCGGCTGCGGAACATCTTGCCACACTCGAAGCACTCTTTGCCTTTGGAAGAAGACTGGGATGGTCGCCGTTTGTCCTGTCGACTTGAAGGGCGGTACTCTGAGTCGCTGAAGCTCTCCGGTGTCCTGTCGCCTGAAGATGTGTGGCTTCCCAACCCTGAGCTGCTGCGTCTCCCTGAGCTGCGTTTTTCTTGGCCTTGCAAGACATAACGGCTGTTCTCCTTCTCATAAACCACTGCGGCATCGGTAAGGGCTTCGTCCTCCATGCTCCCTCCACTATATGAAGCTTTGTAACTTGGCTCCACTGGCTCCACAACTCTTCCTTTAGTGGCTAATTGCCAAGCCTGGTAGCTGCAAACTGGATCTAATTCTGGAATCCTTTGACCAAGAGTCCTTTTCTCTCTGTCCTCTTCTTCACCCGGCGTCTTTCCCTCAACGCATTGTAGGTTAAAGTATTCCAGGAGACGTCTCTTCGCAGCTGGTGAATCCTCATCATCAGTAGACCTGCAGTGAACTGGGGATTTTCTGCCACAATTAGGACTGTGAACTTTATCGTGGGCTCTCAGGCTTTCTTTGCTGTGGAAAAGGTTTCCGCATTTCGAGCACATCTGATAGACAGATGTAACAGAAGTTGTCGTTATGTCGGGATCCTGTGCTACGTCATTTATAGTGGTGGGAGGCTCTGCCGAATCTGCTTTAGAGCGAGACCTGGACCTGGTATTGTGGGTTTTCATATGAGACTTGAGAAACCAGGCTTCGCGGAACCTTCTTCCACATATTCGGCAGCAGTGGTCAAGGATTCCGGCGTGTTTCTTCATGTGTGACTTCAGAAACCAGGCCTGGCTGAACACCTGGCCACACGTCTCGCAGGGGAACGTCCCATCGCTTTGCGGCTGGACGGTATCAGGCTCGGTAATGACCTCTTCCTTAACCGTGACCGTGTCCTCTTCTGCGTCTGCTGTTATGTGGACTTTCTCAATGTGGCTCAGGAGCTGGTCTTCCCGCAGGGCCTCGTACCCACAAAGGCGGCAACAATACGGCCGCTGGTTGCTGACAGACTTTTCTCTTTTCATGCTCCGTGCAGGCATTTTCCTTCGACTCTCCTCTCCGACATCCCCGTTGACCATCTTGTTGCAGGCAGAGCTGCTCTTAGTTGGACTGGTGCCTCCGTCCAGACCCTCGGAAACCTTCATCTCCTCCTCCTCTGCTCCGCCCTCTTCGTCCTCATTAGAGTGGTGGCTGGACAGCGTGCCCAGTTTGTGGCTGCGGATATGGACTTTGAGGTTGCCCTTCTGAGATGCCCTGTGGTCGCAGTAGGGACATTTATAAGGGCGTGCGCCCGTGTGGCGTCTCATGTGCTGCGAGAACGAGCTGAGGAAAGGGAAGCTGCGTCCACAGATGTTGCAGTTGTATGCCTCTGGGATTTTGTCATCCTCACCTTCAAACTCCTTTTCAGTGTTGGCTTTTTTGCCAGTCAGCTTCTCCTGCGTCTCCATCACCTCTACACTGTCTCTAGGATTCATGGTATGGATGAAACCCCCTTTTGTACCTGGTTGTTCACAGGTTCAGAAACATTGGAAATCACTGCTATCTAGAGAAGTACATCTAGGGATGTATATCTGTATCAGTCCTGTCAGCTAAAACGCCACACTCAGATCTCAAGATACTAATAAAGTCAATGAACTGTGTACCTCACTGCTCAAGTAAAAACTCAACATATCAGTTTCTTTTTCAGGTCCTGATGGTCATTGTCGATTAAGGGGATTTTTCTCGGGTTCTGCTGATCCACAACACTTTTTGTACTCCTTGTTCTGGTTCCGTTAGCCTTAGTTCTAGTGTATTGTGTATTTCCACACATGTGTCACAGTGAAATTTCCACCACAGGACCTGCAGAGTTGAAAGGAGACAAAAGAGGAAAAAAACAGGGAAAATTGTTAGTAAATCTGTGTCACTTTAGCTTCAAAATCAATAAAACTAATCTGATATTTTAATACGGAGAGAGTTGGACCAAAAATATGTATTGTTGGCAAAATCTGCAAGCTGTTTGCTTAATTCTAGGTAGATCAAAGAGCAAAACTTGAGAATCACTGTAGGTCAAAACACACATTTGCAGTGGTAACGTAAAACACGGCCAATAAACACCAAGCAAACATACAAAGCCAATAAAACGGAGTTTAGACAAACTACTCTCAAACTAGTGTTGTGCACCGCTGCTATTCAGGTCTACGTGGTGGCTCTGTGATTGTGCCTTAGTGGTGCACAGCCTGGGGGTGGGGGGGGTTGGAGGGTCTTGATGCCACAGCGGCTGAGTCAACACTTTACACAATCAGGGTGATGGCTGAGGTGAGGGGGAATGGTAGTTGTGTGCACATCAGCAAGATCAGCAGCAGTGCCACCCTATTCCCTCCCCGCTCCCCTCCCCTCCTCGCACGCCTCCATCAACTGACGCTATCACATGACAGGGATCTTAAGTACACAACAGGAAGTGGCTCTTCAGACAGTTTGCTTTGCTCCGTTTCTCAAACGGGAGTCTGAATGAGGTCGGGGCACGAGTCAAACAGAAAGAGAAATACAGATAGGCATTGAGACTTCAACAGCGTTGACTAATTTCACGCCACCAGAGCACTTTTTACTCAGTAAACGGTCGGACTCCTCAACACCGTGTTGTGATTCGTGCATTTTTTTTTTTGGTCTGAGATTAGCCAGATTAAATGTGAATCTCATCATTTTGCTTCATCTAAAAGTTCATTTATGACCATTCAATCGATCAAAACAGCACATTTTATTCGTAAAGTCAGCAATTCTCATCACTAAACAATGGAAACGTTAAAAGAAATTTCCACGGGAAGCCTGCCTGTGCGCGTGGACTATATGAAATGTGACTGACAACATTATTACAGGCTATTACACAGAGTGTCAGAACCCATAAGCTCAGTTACTGCCAGGCTCTAATTACAAGTGGATAATTGATCATAATCACAAGAGGATAAGGTGGGGGAGGAGAACAATCATATGTCTTAAATTCTTGCAATGAAAATGACTACCCTTGCACCAGAGCCTCTTATCTATCTAGTCTGGTACAGGCTGCTGGAAAGCGCCTCAGTGGCATACTGGGATTGTTCCCGGGAAGCTTACTTCCAACAGGCGAGAAGCGCCACCGCCAGGAGTGCAGATGTGGCTGACATTCTTTAGAAACAAAGTATGTTATCAAATCCAGACCTCTTAAGTTACTGAAGAAAAAAGATCTAAAGAGAAAAGAGTCCAGTTTAAAGCTCCCTTTAAACTGTCAGTGAGTCCTAAAAGAGCGCATGAATCGAACTGGCTTTCAGATTTTCACCTTCGTCCAAAAGAATTTCTCAACTACTATCAGACTGGTTTGCTTTTCACTCTTTCAACCCAAATTATTTTCCCAAAACTGACGAATTGTCACTCAGGTGTCCCACAAAAACAAAGTGATACGAAGAGACAGCTCGTTGGTTTTCAAGTATGTGGTTCTGTTTAAAGGGTCTACGCAGGTGATGCATGCAGTGGATAATTTTCTCTTGTCTTCATTGAGATTAAATCTAGATTAGCTTGTCCCAGAGTCTAAAGCCAACACCTACTCACAAGAGGAACCAAGACGAATGCACACTTCTTGCTTCCTAAAGCGACTCGGATTTAACAATGTTATAACAGTTCATGTGGACGCCACGTCAGGGAGCATTTTAAAGTGATGCCATGTTTGCATTGGATGGGTCTTTGCAAAGAAGCCATCAATTATTTAAATGGGAATTTGAGGTAGGGGGCAGTGCACCACAAATGATCTTCCTGTCTGAAACACATAATCAGGACCAAAAAAAGTGAGGCGTTTTCAGTTACATATAGCAATAAAAACAAGGTAAACAGCAAAAAAATATTACAGTGGTTTAAGTTATTGCTGGTTTTTTGCTTTCGCATCAGGGAGCCAGCGTGATCAGAAACAGTCTGTGTTCTGTTCATGCTCCACACAGGAAGATCATCGATGACGCATCACCTCCAGCCTCCGTTTTCCATGTGAATAACTTTTGGATTCGGTGTAAATAAACACGCATGTCGAACTTCCATTAGCTGGTCGTTTCTGGTGGTAGAATATTTATACTAATGCCAGGGAAAAGTCAGAAAAGCTGTTTTTCTTCTGCATTGTATTAAGATCCATATTTGTGATCTGACCTGCTTACAATTTCCAACACAAGTGAAATAAAGTTATAAAAATGGCCTTTAAAGGAATAAGTGGATCTGTCCATCTGTTTCATATGCCAAATTACTAATTCTGAGAAAGCAAATGGTTGGTGGCATTTTTACTTCTGCATATGAGAGAACTAAATATATTTTTACATATTTATGTATAACCCTTATTAGGAACACATAATACGCTGCCATATGTAATAATATCCAGTTTATGGCATATTCTTACACTGTAAATTTAAGAAAAAAAATACTTTTACTGGTAATACATACTTAATAAATTCAGAAATAAAGTATCTTTTGCCAATATGGCTACATTTTGTCAAATATAAAATCTCACAGATTTTCCATAGGCGTTAGGAGACTCAGTTGGTTTTTAGAAGAACGTTGATTATTTTATGTCTCTGCTTATTTGGCAATTTTGAATTCTTATACTTTTAAAATGAAAAGTCCATCAGAACTACGTTGAACATGAGCTGATCAAAGAGGCCAAAGTTTCAAATAAGAAGAACCACTGACTCGTCCACAGCATCACATATGTTCCCCAGCATACGTAACAGTGGGTGTTAGGTGCTTTTCTGCATCGTCGTCCCAGATCCACTTTGAGTTTTTGTTCCTGAAAAATTCACCCTTCGCCTCAACTGTCCAAGCCACAGTCTTACAGTGAAATTCCTGGCAGCGTTTGGTTAACTTCACAAGTTTACATTCGTGATGGTGGGGCAGAGAGAGCTGTTTTAAGTTTTCCAAAACACAGAACTGTTCTCTAAAAGTGAACTTTAGGGATTTGTTTTACTTCCCTTATGGTCCTGCTCTCTGCGGGTGGCGACAAGATAAAAATGGATCCTTGTCCGTCATTATGTTTCAATTTGCTTTCAACTTTTAAATTTTTTTCAATGAGTAGCTTTTTTTCCCCTCTAATAATAATTTCTTGAATCACACACCTCGCTTTTGAATGGCATGTTTTCTTGTGCTTCCCATTTTGAAGAGTGCCTAAGACAGACAAGGTTTAACAGTCACTTACAGACTTTAACAGACTTTAAAAATTTCCATAATAAAAAAAAAGTGTATTTCCATATTTGTTTTATTAGAAGTGGTTCAATAACTGGGCATAAAGAATTTTATAAAAAAAAAAAATAAAAAAAAATAATCTGGGATTTTTCTCTCCAACTAAATGTTCCTAAATTTCAGATTTTTCTTGCATTTTCAGTGAGATTATGCTACTGCAAGAAATAACATACAACAGTACAAATAAAAAAAATAAAAGAATCCAATCACTCCCCATTCCATCTGCTCTCTGTCTCCACATCCTAATGTTACTCGTTTCCTCTGCTTCTGGTGCTAAAAAAAAAAAAAAAAAATCAGGGGATAATGATCTTATTTGCCATTAAATGGCCTCACTGACCAGTGTTCAGACGATGCAGCAGTAAGCCTGTCCTCCACCAGACAGTCACGTGCAAATTGAAATGTAATCAGATTATCCACCAGAGGGGAAACAATGTGGGCCCCTGAAAACTGTGGCTAAAGAGAGAAAAAATAAATAAATGGCTTACAGAGAGTGTGTGTGGGGGGGATTGTCCAGGAGAGATGAACAAGATTACTAATCACTGGAGTCATCAAAAACGAGAAGATGTTT
Organism: Poecilia formosa; assembly: GCF_000485575.1. Taxonomy (NCBI): domain Eukaryota; kingdom Metazoa; phylum Chordata; class Actinopteri; order Cyprinodontiformes; family Poeciliidae; genus Poecilia; species Poecilia formosa. Next base: position 4,627,005 of record NW_006799939.1, read on the forward strand.
CAAAATATTAACTAAAAACAAAAACTGCTGGGAAACCTGTTTTTCTTTTATTAAAAAAAAATAAAGCTTCTTCGGAAGTCTTCCATGCAGAGACAGCCTAAAGAAAAAGGTAAAATAAATAAATAAAACCGGCCGTGTTTAACCCTAACTGGAGCGGCAATTGGTCTTTTACTTCGGAGTGTAAAGGTTCCACCCATCCCAACATTTAACACCTGTTTCTCTGAGCCTGCAGGGAGATAATCATCCTGAAACACAGTGACCTATCCAACCTCAGCCGAGCACCTTGTCACTAATGGACACTTGAGCAGGCCTATCATGAGTCACCGGGAATGAATGGAGCCCTTCGCTCAGTTGATGATGACTGCTGTGTCAAACAAAAACAAACCACAACCCCCGGCCACCCCGCCCCTCCTCTCCCTCCCCTGCCCCTACCACCGCCATCCGAACGAGCTCAGGCTCTCTTCTGCCCCACTAGTCGAGCGCCGAGGCGCAGTGGGCGGAGGAACAGGAGAGAGCAGGAAATCCGTTCGGATTTTTCCCATCCATAAGTGGGCCGATACGAAGCAGGCCCGGCTATTTCTGTTTGGGGCGGACTTGTGAGGTCCACATCTGGAGAGAATCTTGAAACGAGCACCGTTAAATTGTCCGTGAAGCTCAGAAGAGGACCCGTTTACAGTGTTACGTTTGTGTTTGTTTTTACCTACTCTTAACGCTCCGGGCCAGTTTGCCCCTTCACCAGTTCATACAACTACCCACCATCTCATTCCCTCCTACGTCCATAAACAAAACTTCTCATACCCATGTAATTAAGGCATTGCTTCTTTCTGCTTCAATAAAACAATAAAAAATAAAAATAAAAAAAAACATTACATTACACACTCTTAGGCCTGTCATGATAACAAACAAAAAATCGGCCCAGAAATTATTGCGATAAACAATAATATTATTGTTTTGAGATCATTTCCATGTAACATAAAGGCATAATAAAGCGAGTACACCCTGTGAAAGAGCAACCAAGGCCGAAACAATAAATACAATACATAGTTAAGTCTCCCTAAACAAACTTCTTCTGAGGCTTCTGAGATTCAGCCTTTGGTAGAAAGAGAGAAACACAAGAAAAACATGCAATCATGCAAATGCAAATGATTGAGCTTGTTTTAATTTATCATGAGACGAACTGATTTATTGCTTATTGTAACAGGCTTACACACTACTCCCATTTATCTTGGTTCTGATCTCTCGTAGGGACCAGGTAACTCTTAGAAAACATCACGAAATCAGACTAGAGATGGAACACTCAGACGTTTTGTCAACCAGAAATTAGTCAGAGCCCGTTGCAACCTCCTGCTGACTCTTGTCTGTCCCTTCATGAGTCACATTTTCCAGAAACACAGATATTGAACTGCTGAACACATTCGCCTGCATCAGATTCCTTTTCACATCGTGGAGAAACCCGCGCTCCAACTAACTGCTCAACTTAATCCAAACTACATACCCCCATCAAGGACATTAACACTTGTAGGAAGGGTTGTCTTGTCGCCTGACACCTACTTCCATACGTAAGTGCTTAGCTGAAGCAGAACTTCTCAATAAGGTTTTCTTTTTTGTTTGCAAATTTCTGCAAGAAAAAATATGGCCAGACTGTTACTGATTTCCTTTACGAAATCTTTAACCAGTTGCCCTAAAACAGCTCATTTTCATTTCGGAGCCACATCAAGATCATTAGTGTCCTGAGGCAGAATGTGTTGAGGTACTAAAATAGACCTTTCTCTGCATTTGATGTGTACTTCTAATGTTAGATATTTAACACTGAAGTAATTTGGCACTGATTTAGTTTTGGCCCGCTGGACTTGAGTTTGACACGTACCCTAAAAAACCTCTGTAGTACCAAAAAATGCATATCAAGAATTAGTCTTGGTATTAGAATCAAACTATTAGCTTTGTGACAGTCTCACTTGTCAGAACACACACAAAAAAAACAAGTTTTCAACATTTCTCTACTATTATTATTATGAGAGAAGCATGAAAACAACTTGTTGCCAAAAAGAAGTAACATGACAACCAACTGCTTGATAGTGCGTTTCCCTCGAGGCATAAACTCGGGGAAAAAAAACCTCTGCTGACTCAACAGCTCCCTCTAGAGGGTTCAGATTTTGCTTCCATATGTTGCAGGAAGTTGGCAAGAGGACATCCCAGTACGGACGTCTTTTAAATGAAGTTTTACTCGAAAGGTTTCTGAAAGTGAAATTCTCCTTTCGTTCTGTTTGTTTGTTTTCTGATAAAAACTCTGTCCTGCAGCCAGGCTTCGTCCTCCATCATGGCAATCATCTCAAAAGGAAGCTCTGGCACAAATCTCCTGCACCCCCGGGGTGTGGGGATTGGCTCTCATAACACACTGGCTCACTCACTCTGTCACCTTATCATTGGTAACGACTCCAGGTTGTTCTCGTGGGGGTCATCCTTTAGCCACGACGGGATCTTTCTTCCTCCCACACGCGTCAGCGCGGAGGATGAGGAACGCTATAAAAAAGATACGCAATTGTGGGTTGAGGGGGGGGGTAGCAGAGACTGAAAGCTCTGTTGGAACAGCAACACAAACGCACGCACACGTCTGAGGGAGCTGAAAAATCAAGATGTAAAACAGAGGGGGCTTTTAATTTTGTGCGTGCACGTCTTTTCAAAGTCCACGAACACACACTGCGGGCTGTTGACAGTGTTTCATACAGGCAGCATTGAAAGCTTGGTCAGCTGTACAGAGGTTCACACACAAACATGCATTGCTACATACATAGAGCACTTCACACACACACACACACACACACACACGCACGCACGCACACACACACACACACACACACACAAAAAATCCTCGCTCTACTCTCTACAGTTGCTCATAAAGTGGAGACATTCACAAAGACAGAGGGGATCTATGGAGTATGGAGCACACATACGCATACACACGCAACAACTCAGTGCATAGGCAGTGTATTCTCAGACCAATCAATAATCCATTATGAACAAACTGCTCTTCACCTCCCGCCCCGTTCAAAACCAGCAGACAAAGAGGTCTGCTGTACGCTCCGCAATGAAGAGAGAAAAGGAAAGCACAGCTGGAAAGATCTGCCAAAAACACACACAAATACACGCCTACAGGCTGTTGGCAAAACACACACATGCACACACACGCACACATGCACTGAAAACTTTATTAAGGCCAACAAATGTGTCATGCCATGGAAAAAAAGCAAAATACAAGGAAGGCAATCTGCAAATGTGGCTTTCAGAGAACCTCCTGCATCTTTGGTGTTGATTCCCAAACATCTGACAGATTCAGAGCTGTTTCTGTTTTGCAGTAGAGACGCATGAAGTCAAACTGCAGGGAAGCGAGAGAAAGCAAGACTGCAATATTAGAGATTCTTCCTGCCCACAGCACTGCCAGCACCAATGACTCTCCGAAGATATTTGGATGCTATGAGTTACAACAGCGTCATTTGGGGTAAATAAGCTATTTTTTGACATTCCGCAGGTAACAGGAAGGCTTAATGTAGTACATCAACATTTCATGGTTTTACCTTTTAGAGGTTTCAGCTTCTGTCTCTTGTGGCAGATGTTAGATTTAGAAATGACTGAGACTTTCTTTGAAATCTCAGAGTAAAGGTATCCAGACGGCAGCATGTGGCGACCCGTTGATAGAGACTATTAGCCCTCGACAAAGTTAACAGAATTGTGCAAAGGTAAGATATGATATGAAACATTGTACATTTAATATCTGTCATAAAAAGCTGCTGCATGTTAGTCTTCCATTTTTATTTTTATTTTTTTTGGTAAAAGAAGCGATAAAACCCAACAAAATCAGTTTTTTTGTGTTTTCCAGAACAGGAGACCAACAGCAACACACCGAGGAGTAATTAGCCTTGATCAGATCTGATGGCGATGGTCATATTCTTCTACTTTGTTTTATCACAGAAAAAGCTTCGTGTTAAGACTCAAACTTGACTCCTACACAGGTTCCAGTCTTGAACTCGATCGTTGACCACTTTGGATCCACTTTCAGCCGAGTTATACGATGGTTTTCCTCCTTTACGCCCCGCTGTGTCAGAGCAGGTCATTCTCAGAAGCAGGAAAAGCAGTGGGGGGGCTCTGTGGCATTGTTGGGGTCTCCATTTCCCATCCCTATTCCTGGTCTCATCTCTGCCTACCCCCACCCCTTAAACCGAGCCAGAACAATGGAGTGAGTCCACGCTGTCTGTCCCCCCCCAACCCGCACCCCTCACGCCCCCGCCCCGATAAATAGGCTGAGAGGGGATCCTGCTTGCCCTGTTCTGTTAGCGTGAGAAGGGAGAGAGTCCATCAAGTCTCTGTTTGTGTGTGTGTGCATGCGCGTGTGTGTGTGTGTGTGCGTGCGCGTGTGTGTGTGTGTGTGTGTGTGTGTGTGTCTGTGTGTGTAGAAGATGGCAGGTGTTTTAGTCAACCCTGTCCTGTTACATGCTGGTGGGTTTGCTGGATGGATTTAAAGTACTCGACTCAATACCATAAAAAGTGAGTAAATAAAGGACTTTAGACAAAACAAAAAGTCTGAAAAATGTTAAGCTGTAAAAAACACAAACTTTTAAAACTTTTTCTTTTCTTAAAGTATTTTTTCTATACCTCCAACATTTTAGTAATCGAGCCTGAGCGATACCTGCCGGGACAATTCTGCTTCGTTTTCAGCCGACAACCACTGCCTTTTCTCAGGGGGCAAACCATCTTCAGCTTTCTCTGGGATTCACAGTGTGTTTGCATATAAGTGTGTGTGATGTGTGTGTGTGTGTGTGTGTGTGTGTGTGTGTGTATTTCCCTCCCCCCTCCTTCTCAAACTCTGCCTGTTTTTCTCACACTGCTCGTTAACCCCTGGTTGCTCCTAACTAAAAGGACTCTGCGCCACAACAGCCACCCCACTCCTGAACCGCAGCACTTTGTCTTTTCTCAACTGCATAAAATTCAAAAGTCATTTTTAATTAGTTTGGAGTCCAAATGGCAACAAAACCCCACACCCTTAAATCTCACCAGCCAAAAAAAAACAAAAAAAACCAACAACAAAAAACCCCCAAAGTCCAAGAAATCTTAATCCTGAACTGCTGGGCTGGATGTTCTTAACCAACTGTGTCTTTTCTTTACTTTCTTTACAAAAAAAGACATTTCTTGGATATTCATACTCTAAGTGATGAAAAAAGTATTTACCCCACCACAGATTTCTTCTTTTTTTTTGTTGTCACACTTTAACGTGTCAGAGTGTTTGACGAATGTTAACAGAGATGGTTTTAGTATATGATTTTTGAAAGATGGTGTATTTTCGTAAAATCATTTTTCTTAGAAAACGACATTGTTCTAAATGTTGAAACTGTCACTATGTCCTAACAGTACGAGAAAGATAGTTTGTGAAAAAAATAAAATAAAATTGAGTTCCCCCTGCCACCTTCCTGTGGTCCTCCTCTCATCTGTAGGTAAGATATTCTTTTTCTCGAAGCTCATTTTAGTTTTATGGCAGATGTAATGGGACTTCAAAGGATTTCCACTTGTGCCAAGTCAACAGAATCTCTTCCCAGAAGTCTAAGGAGTCATTAAGATGCTTTTTCTGGTAAATGTCAGAAAGACCTGTGTGTTCGTTCTGGTTAGCAGTGCTTAAAACTGTTTAATTGAAGCCATTTCTGTCCATTCTTCTGAACCCTGGGCACTGAGTAGTTGCAGGCGTGGTTCCCAAACTCTGGAGTACAAAAGCCTCAGTAATGTTATTATAACCCTTTCCAGACTTATAAATGTTAATAAATTTATTTCTCATCTAATCTTGAATTTCTTTGCACTGGGGCATGAAGCGTCACTTCATGAGATCCTTCAGTCTACTTCGAGTTGTTAGCGATCTATCAAGGGATTTCTTGATTTTACAATTGAGGTGCTAACCAGGCCTGGTTATGGTTTGTGGAAGTGAAACTAAACAAAGCGATTATTACTTATTCACCCAGGACTGAATTCGTGTGGATATCTTTTTCCCTTTCATAATTGCTCAAAAACAATGTTTTTGTGTTTTCACAGCACTGTAATGGTTCTGTGTAAGGAAATGTTAACGTTTTCTTTTTCTTATTATTATCCTACATTAAAAGTGAAGGCAGTACAGACTGGAAGAAGAAGACGGAGCATGAGCAAGAGCGCAACAAGAGTCCGGTTAGTGGACAGGCCGATCCTCGTAATAGCTTCTGATTTAAGTCTAAATTGAAACACCTCCTTCTGTTTTCACATCACTCCCCGCTGTCCACTTTGGTTTCGGCTGAACTTCCTCCTCTTCTTCCTCGGTGCGCCTCCTCATCTGTCTGCTGCTCCAAACGGCCCCTGCAGCTAATCCTAAATCAGTCTTTCTGAAGTGTAATTAGACCAAAGACCTCAACTCTGGCCACTGGTTTGTCAAGCTGTCGCACTTTCTGATGAAAGTGCTTCATTTTGTTGCTTTCTGAGGCCGGATTGTGAAGTTGTGAAGAGATATTATACATGGTATAAAGTCCATGGATACTTTGTTATGTAACTGCAACTTAGTGGCTCATTCGTGTCATTTTGTTACACCTGATTCTCATTTTAAAAAAGAGACCAACCTAAATTATGCTGTATTAATGAGAATGAAACAAAATTTTAGCATCATTCTTTCTACTAGAAAAAGGATGGGAAGCCCCATTTTATGTTTTCAAATATATAAAATGAATAATTTTACATACATACCATAGATCTTAAGAAAGTATGTTTATACTTTCTCACAAATTTAAGTTTGAATTCCACAAATTATGTTTTATTTGTGCTTGTCTCAGCATAAAGTGGTCCTAAAGCCAGAAAAGCTTCAAAAATAACAAAACCTCAATTTAATAAAAGTTTTAAAAATCATAAGCTGCATTTTAAAGAGTCACTGTTCATTGTATCACTTAAAGTTTATATTCAAACAGTGAAAAGCATCTATTTCAGATTTTAGCGCATATATTTCAGCTGACTGATATGAAGTGCTGAAGCATTCGCATTAGCATTAGAGGCTAACGGCTAGCTTGTCATGTCTGCTTCTTTCTTGTCTGTCACCATTTCTTTTCTCTCACAAACAACTAAAAGGTAGTTTTGTCCGACAGCACAAGACATCTTGGTTAGCTAGCTCTGTTGACACATTTGGGCTACGTTAGAGCCACTTCCTTTTATACTCCAAAATAAGACGGCGTGTCCAAATTCGGGGGTTGAATCCTTTGAAGAACCCGGCCAGCCCGGTCGACAAGTAAAGACCAGAAGTGAACGACTGTAAAAATTGGACGGTCTAGCCCTCAGATTTATCCCGTCACCTAGCAACTGCAACAGTGCTAAACACAAGCTGGTAAAAACGGAGCTTTCATTACATATTTAATCCTTTTTAATTCATTTATTTCGTTATCTAATTTAATTACATCAAAACATGTATATTTGTGCACTTCTGTAGATCTCAATCATAGATACAGCATACTGCTAATCTTAAAAAACTCACCTTCATATTCTGCACTCGTGATTTATTGCACTTTTTCTACCAGACAAAGTCACATGTTGACACCAGCTGGATTCAACTATTAGCAAGACAGACTTCACCGTGCTCAAAACGTTGGTACCACTTTAACATCGCTAGCGCTCACACTCCTAGTAAGATACTGTCCTATCAATAAGTTTGCAACTGAAGGTTTCTGGTTCTGCTACCTACAAAAAACTAATTTGGGTTGAATTTTCAATTACATAAACAAGACAAGACTCAAGCGATATCTCAAATACTTCCTTCCAAAGGATGTTGACGTGAAGACACTTGAGTTCTCGAGAAAAGCCAAAAACATGTCTGCTAAGTCGTACATCACCGCCTGCATTGACAAAAAGGCTGAAGAGCTGCATTGATTCGCATCCAGCGTTTTTATCGCTGCACGGACTATAAAAATGATGAGTGAAAACACTCTTCGCCTGCCCCATTCACCGGGAAGCCGTGCCGCGCGTCTCGTTTTCAAACCTGCCTCCACCTGAGGAACACACATTACAGGAGCTGACAAGATCAGATAAGAGAACACAGATCTGCTTCGGAGTCTTTCTTGCCGCCTGCGCTTGTACAGGCGAAAAACACAGCCAGGCAGGATAATAGGGTTTCCAGTGAAATCTCCTAGTGACTCTGCTACAGAAAGAGTATGTGGGCAGTTGTTGAGAGAGGTTCACACACTGCTTTTTTTGTACGTACATACTTAGAAAATGTAAAATATAAATATATTTTTTTAAAGGGAAAAAAGAAAAAATGCTTACAGACAAAAAGTCCTGGTACACAGATCAAGTTATTTTCACTTTTTAACAAAAAAAAAACATAACCCATGTGTAAATTTAAGGCAGGATTGTGGGCTGGCCACTTCAGCCAACTAAACTATCCTCCAGTTTGAGCTACACGGTCCCTCACATACTTTATATGAAAAAGAAAATGCATTATTTTATCATGCGAAAAACTGAAGCATTTATGTTTTCATATGAAAGTAGAGCATACCACTGTTTCACTTCATCGGGGCCCGGTCACATGCAAACGCTTAGAGGCGTCTTTCCGCTACAGGAAGCTTTTCTAGAACTGGGCTAGTTTTATGGGTTCATTATCACACTCTTATATTTGCAATGCATTTAACAAGGTAAAAAAAATGTTTAAAATATTTACCAGCAACACACTTTCCTCAGAAAAAGGCACAGTATAGAGGTAGTGCTTTTTTATTTACCAGGAACTTGTGGATAGAGAATTGTGTAGGAAGAGTCCTAAGTAAGTCCAAGGGGTTGATTTTTTTTTTTCAACGTTTAAATTCAGTATCAAATTAAACTAAACAACAGCTCATGTATTCTATCAACTTTGATATTTTAAGATCTAATATAGTTAATGTCTGCTTGTATTCAAGTCTGGGAAAGACTTGAAACTTTGATCTTAAAATATCAAAGTTGATAGAATACATGAGCTGTTGTTTAGTTTAATTTGATACTGAATTTAAACGTTGAAAAAAAAATAAATCAACCCCTTGGACTTACTTAGGAGTCTTCCTACACAATTCTCTATCCACAAGTTAACAAACTTGTTTTCTATGATTTTGATGTGATTTCACAGTAGCTGTGTTTCCATTATAAATGTGCACAAAACTCTGTCAATATTTTGCTAACAAAATCGTGTTTTGCAATTGCAAAACACGATTTTGCAATTGCAGTGTTCCCATTAAGTACAAAAAAAACAAAACAAAATTCACACGTGAATAACTTGGTTCACATGATAAGTCATTACAAACCATGCCGCTTCATCATCATCCTCAAACTACTTCCTGTTGTCGTCTTCTTCATGGTTTATGCCAGCGGCAAGATCCGATCATTGAATGTGTGACTTTTGTGGGAAAAAATGTTTCTTGGCAGTTTTGCAAAATAAACCAATTTTGATTGGTTGATAAAAACCACCTCATCGTCTTGCCAAAACTTTTTATCGTAAGACAATTTTTTTTTTTTTTTTTTTCCAAAATTGCTGTGTTTAGCAAATATCAAATTTCACAATTATATGGTCAGTGGAAACGCGGCTATTGTACATAACTATTGTTGGGAGACTGAGACCAGTCAAAAAGCACAGTCTCAGTGAAGTCTCTTTAAAAAGTGGCTCCAGCTACACCTTTTCCACAGTTTGTGATGACTCTGTAACTTCTGAATTTGGAGTTAATGAGACGGAGTCATCAGTTACAGTTTAGTTTCGTAGAAAAATCATGGTTTTCAAGTCCATGATGTAAGCGTCTCTGTCACTCTCGGTGTCTGAGTAAGACCTTGGCTGACACAGCTGCAGTGGGGAAGGGGGAGGTGGGGGGGCTACCGCTCAGCTTCTGCTGCTGCAATGGCCCTGTTCCACAGTGGGGGTGATCACAAAAATAAAAAATAAAAAAAAGGCCAGAACAAATTAAAGTTCTGGGGGGAAACATTTCAGATCTCGTAGTCGAAAGGGGTCGTAAAATGCAGTTTAGAACTTTAAAGCATCTTCCTAGTAAAAACACAAAAGAAACAAAATAATAAACATTTTATAGTAACAGCGTTTTAATGCCAACTGCCCTTTTGCTTAACAGGCTAGTACAAGTTTAAAAAGTAGTGTTTCTAAAATAATTTGCACTGAATAATCACCCTTTTTTCTGTCTCCACTGCTGCTATAAAACCTCCTTTGTTACAACCAACCATCCACATCTTTGAACATCTGCGTTGCCAGACTATTCTTGCATTGCTTTGTGTGTGTGGAGTGCTGTAGACGGTAACTTCATCTATTCACTTAATGCCATGATAATGAGCACATGCCCAAACAAATACCACTTTTCCAACCATTTCTACCACACTAACACACAAATACATGCAAGATGGAAATACATATTGCTTAGTAATCATCATCATAATAATATTAATAATAATAATAATAATAATAATAATAATAACAACAACAATAATAACAGCCCTGTTTTACTTGTCTGACCTAATGTGTCCATATTTACCACAGTAAAGGACAACAAACTGCAGAAAGATGGCAGAAATGTATTTACATTTAACATTTTAAAGGAGAATTTTGACTATTTTTGCCCAATTTCTAACTCTAATTAGCTTACTTTAGATGCTGGGTGAGTAAGTCTAAAAGAGAATGGAAACGTTGACAGAGCTCCAAGTCTGCCCTCAAAATATATCTTTATGAATCGTAGCTAAAGGTCAATTCACCCCTTCACCACTTTGTACTTTTGAATCTTAGCAATAGGTTTCATCTCTTTATATTTTAATTAAATTCCCGTAAACAAGCTGCCATCTCCTGGGGTACTTCAACCATTATCCCATCACAGTTTATTTTTCTTTTCAGTTACGTATTTTTTATTTTTTATTTTTTGTCAATTATGGAGATAACCGTCATACAAATGTTAAAATCTAACTTTTACTTTAAATCAAATTCTCAGTGTATTTCTAAAAACTTTGTATTACACTCAAGTTTGGTTAACATTGGTTGTTATCATAACTAGGGATAGTTATTCCTAATGAAATATACAAGATTAGGATCCCTGATCAGTTACGTATGTTTAGATTTCCTCACAGAAAACTACAAGACAATAGAAAGCGTCTTTAAACCATTAGCTGTCAAGGCAATTATGAAACGTCCCTCTCACAGTACAAAGCAGATGACTCAACTTCTAACCAAAAAATATTGAGTAAGTAACAACCAAAGCCACACAAGTCCAAAATTGAAAAGAGGTCAAAAGGACAAAGATGACACACACAAGCTCAAAAAGAGAAGCTTTTAAAGAGCGTTTCATTTGAGAAGTCTGAGAAAAATAGTTAGGATTTTCTCTGTGGCAACAAATTTTATCTTCCTAAACTGCTTCAATTTGATCTTTCTTTTAACGTCTTATAGTTAAAAGACATCACACTCGATGTCTTTTAACTAAAGACTTCTCAAAACCTCTTCAACCACAGCAGACTAGTTTCTCTAGTATAATTCTAGTTAGTTCAAAGCTGCAAACTAGACATTTATTGCATAAAAAAAAAAAGTACAGCCAAATGTGATTTAAAAACATCATATTTCATTTGTATCTGGTGATTACATGTTTTTTTTATGTGTGTGTAAGATTTACTGAATATATCTTGGCAATAAAGAGCAACATTCCCTAAACACAAAAATGTAACATCTGACGTACTCATGAGCCTGGAAAGTCATCTTTACGTCATCAAAACATAGTTTTAGTCCTTACAGAAGAATTATTGAGGGAATTTGAGAGAGGAAGTGCAAAACGCCAAAGTTTATAAAAAGTAAAACTAATTTATAGCTGACCATTAGCAGACCCTAAAGAAATACTCAAGAAGTTACATGTAAGCTCCACATCTGCCCAGGAGTTTAGAGCCAATAAGCAGAAGAAGAAGAAAAACAGAAACTGCACAAAAAACTAGGGCTCCTAGAAAGAGGATAACAAGCATTGTTAGTACTCAAGAGTTTTTCAGGCAGTCACATGACTCATTATCTTGAACCTTGAGTGGGAGCTTATGCGTCTTGTTATGATGGACAGATGTGTAAGGAGACGGAGATCCCATCTGGGTCACATCTTATCAGGCCAACTTATCCACACCGATGAAATCATAGTGGCTTGTCAAACCCACCCAGTTAAAAGAAAAAAAACAACAACCATAAACCAATAAACGGAGCAAAGCAAGGCAGCATCAGAACGACGGGAACAGATGCACGTCAAGGACTGCAGAGAAGGCAGCGCGTATAATGAGAGGGAGGGCAGCAAGGCGAAGATAAGTGGTAAATAGAGATGTAAAGTCGGCAGGAGATGGATGGGGATAATAGGAGCGGACTGGGAGGGAGAACGAAACGGAGATGCTGCAGATGGAGGGAAGGAATGGAGGAAAATGTAGGTCGTGATCCACACGCCACAGAGCTAACTCACGTAGCAAGGCCCTGACTCCTGAGGTGTTTGGAAAATTGATCAGTAGCATTTAATAAGAAGGTACCAGTGCCAAAATGGCTATCAGCTGTGACTTAATGTTTTCTTTATTCTTATTAAATAAAAATACTTAAAGTAGAGATGTACTGGTGCTTTTTTTTGTTGATTTTGAATTGTTGAGAAGCTGGCTGAACCAATTTCAAGTATTCACTTTAAAAGTCGCCGACTTTTTGTGTGATGAGCACATTCAGCATAATTAAATTCATAGTTTGTGTTGAAAAAATTGGGAAGGAAAAGAATAAAAACAAGATCTGTGCTCACTTTAGCCTTTTTGCTATTTACCTAAAGTCTTGCTCTCTCTCGCTCTCTCACAGCCAGAATGAAGAAGACAAATCAGACAATATCTTTGTGCCTCTTTAATCAAAGCAGACCAACAGAGACCGTCTTTTGTTACAGGTTTGCTTTCAGTTGTTTTGTTGGGTTTTTTTAAAGTCCAACTGCAATGTAAAAAACAAATGAGTATGTTTGACATAGGTGTGTTTGTAAAAGGGTGGGTGTCTGGGTGCAGCAAATGACAGGTTGCCTCTTTCTCCTTCGTAAATGAATGTTTTAGTTAGGGAAGCTGAGAAACGTCCCGCTGAACTATTAGCTGTTACAAACTGAAAACGGATTTCTTATGACGGAGTGAAGAGATGCAACACTCGCAAAGTCAGGAAAGCTAAGAAGAATGATGCACTGAGTAGCTTGTGTTTACATCAGTTAAATGCACTTCAAGAATTATTTTGAGACTGATTCAAATAAATTCTGCAGGTCTGCTTTAGTTTGTTCTCTCAACTCCTGAAAGTCGGTTTAAAAAACCCCCCAAAACAACAGATTGCACCATCCTGTTGGTAAATAAGGAGCATTCCTCAACCTGTCTGTTTGCAATAAAGCTTATCAGCTTGGCCTGATGTGTAGCTGTGATCTTACAGGAGAGCAGCAACTGGATCCGCATATGGCAGGACCTTCACTGATGGCCTGGTAAACGGTAGCAGGCCGTAGCTAATCACCTAAATAAATGGGAAAATACCATGTTACAGTGAGGATTTTCCCATTGATTATTTTACAAAGATATGAAAAAATTATTTGATTATAATCTATGAAATGGATCAATGCGACATCTGTCACATACCAATAATAAACTGTGTGGCTGAATGAAAATTGCTTTAAAGTTAAAACTGCCAGGAGTGTGAATAATTTCAGGCTGAGCTGTGGAAAACGTGGAAGCAAGAAACTGTAAAAAAATAATTTTACTTAGAGATATATTTAGCCAATTATGCAAATTAGGCAACTTTTGGTTTTGTTTTGTTTTTTACTGAACCTGGAATACTGGAATGCATTCCCCTTTAGTTCAAACCTTAAAATATTTTCTACACTGAACACAGATTTTTTTGTGATTTATGAAACTGTTCTCCATTTGTGAAAAATAAAAACGTCTCTAAAACACTCGCCTTGTTCCCAGATCTCATACTATACATGTGTTACAGCCTCAATGCTAAATTACACTGTTGTTCAGCTGCTTAGACTACATCTGCTAAAGCTTCTAAAACCTGCAGTCTTGTTATTATTTAGACAAAAAGAATACTTTGTCTGATTTAACATTGATTCTTTACTTGCAGTCCCCGGCTTATTCTTGTTTCCTTTTTTGTCTTAGCTGTTCATATGAAAGTTTAATTCAGTTAAAACGTAATACTTCGGTCATTCTATGCATATCAGCCTTTTGTTTCAATGCCGTTGACAGAAAATACTTCCAAATCCTACAAGTATGAAGCTGCAGTATGAACAGCATGAAGCGGTCTGGCACACTTTCTGACATTTTGACCTCAACATAAAAACACTTTTCAGAGCAGGAGCACATCCACTACAATGGAATATTAGGATCATACTAAGAAAAAATAAAAAACATACAATGATGAGAGTAGTCGTGATTTCAAGAGAATACATTTGTAAAAATAATTTTTTGACAAAGTAATACTACTACGAGAATGAAGTCGAAATAATGCAAGAATAAAGTCGTAATAATATGAGAACATATTATAATTTTATCACAATACTTATGACAAGCACATTGTTCCAAATTTATTATGACTTTATTCAAGTTTATTTTTCTAATACTATGAATTTATTCTCAGAATTTTATGACTTCACTCTCATAATTATATTTATTTTTTTTATTTTCTAAGCGTGGCCCTAATACTCCGTCATACATCCACAGTGACACGTATATTTCAAAATCAATAAAATAAAATCTACTTTATTATCTCACATTTAAACCTATTTGTTTCTAAGAGTGTCAGTGGCAGCGGCTTGACCTCTGAATGTTGATGATTTGCTTTCCAAAATTAAATCCATTCCCCCCCCCCTTCATACTACCAGGGTCGTGAGGTGAAGGATTTCATACAAGCTTCCACGGGGCAAAGGTGGGCTACATCTTGAATGAATCTATCACAGGGTCAACTCAGACATACGCGAGATAAACCACAACGCATGGCCACGCTCATTTTTAGGATGTCGATTACCTTTTACTTTTCTTAAAACACAGTGTTTACGAGGCAGGTATGCTACCGGTCACCAGTTCAGTTGGCAGGTTGAGAGATCCATGTCCTGAGTCGTTGCTTCCATCCACTGCATTTCTACGCCCACTTAAGTCATTCCAGGGTCATGGGGCGAGGCTGTTACCCATTTGCAGCAGTAAATGAGTAAAAGCCTGGATACACCCTTGAAAGATCACCAGCCCATCACAGGGACATCATACAGACAGGAAAGACAAGCAGTTTAAGTACTCAACTCAAATCTAAGGGTGATTTGGAGTCTACGGTGGATCCAGCGTCTGATAGAGCTGCTCTTGTGGGTTGAAACCGGATCATGCCCAGAAAATCCACCCTGCATTTGAATCTAAGCAACATCTTAGTTCCAAAAATATAGCCAGAACAAATAAAACCAACTTCGTAATAAAAAAAAGAAAAAAAAGATGAACTAGTCAAAGGAAGCACCGCCATCTGTTTAGCAGTAATCTATTCCTTTCCTTTACCATCGGAGTGATTTGCGTTACCAAAACAAGCCACTATGACAAAGATCAAGCAGCCGCAACAGCTCGACTCTGCACTCCGCCTAATGTCGGCCTGTAGATTCAGAGCAGAAGGTGGAGGGCAACAGGGAAGGCAAATGTTGCATCAAGCAGCCATGCCTGCCCTGCTTTCCCTGGAGGGGTCAGGCAGCTCCGGCGGGAGTTGCCTTCATCAGCTACTGCTGGAAACCAAACAGGTCTGCTAGGCCAGAAATCAGCAGCAGAAGAAGACCGGGGAATTGCTGGCAGCCACTCCCGCGCCGTTCCCGACTTTGCACGGTTTTTAAACGACGTCGGGTGCCGAGCGAAGGCTGGATGTCGGGATAATGAAAGCGGCGATGAGTCGGTTCAAAAAGACAAAAATAAACACATGAAGTCAAAGACAATGTTGGTTCACTTGCATGAATTTGCATGACTCCTAAGATAAACAGCAATCAACAATCAAACAGCTGGGAGTTTGCATTGCAGCAACCACGGCTTTAGTGTGACAGAGAGATGGCTGTAATAACAAATATGACTACATGTAAAAACACCTTTGTTTAAAAAAAAAAAAACCGATCTGATGAAGTGTTGAAGTGGAACTTATGAGATGCAGTGTTTGCAAACTGCACTACATGAGGAAGAGATTGATTTTCTCCAGCGAGTCGAACATGGAACGCTACAGCAGACTGAGAAGTCAACACACTGTCCTGAAAGTGATATTGTTAAAATGCTGCTAGTTGATAGTTCTGCATATTTTGAGTTGGACTTCTGTTTAAAATAACAGCATTGGAAACCTTTTGTTGCTCTGGTTGGTACTCCACGAAAGATAAAAGAAAAATGAGAGGTTTTTTTTTTTCCTTTCTTTTAAAGAAAAGAAAATTGGCACAGGCTGCTCTGCTGCTCGCTGCTGGCAGAAACAGTTTTCACAAATCCTGATAGGTACGAGGATATCACACAGATCTATTTGGGACAACGGTGCCTGCCGCGCCTGCTGCCCAGGCACTTAAATCCAAGCTTCCCCAGTGAATCTCAGATTCAAAGTTGGCTGGCAAAAAAAAAAAAAAAAAGTGTTTTTACAGAGAGTCCCATCTGTATTATGTACAATGGACAAACAATAATGATGTACTGCAAAATTCCTTATTCTAGTCTCGGCTACCTCTCTGTTTGGGCTTAAGCATTAAGAGCCAGAACTGGGTCAAATTTCTCAACACGATTTTTCTTCATTCTCCTCTTTCTCGGTAAGATGGCCTTTTGGTGTCTTCCTTAAGACCACTAATTGGGTGATTCTGTTGAGTTGGTCAGGTATAATCTGATAGGATTAGCGGCTGCACTCTTTAAATAGAGTTGCACAGCCAGGGATTAGATAATCACAGGCGGTCGCACTTAAGAGTAACAGATTTTCATCTATATGATGTGGGAAGAAGACACAGAAGGTGTCGCTACGGTGGGACACGTACATATGCTACCGTGCTTATTATATGGAGAAGATAAACGTGGGATCATCACAGAATTGTTCAGGATGTAGCACCAATTTGATATCATACTTTTATTTATGGATGCGAATGGGTGTACTTCCTGTTAACGCAACATTTGCAACCACTTCTACTTTACAGAAGTGTCGTTTTCTCAAAGGCGACGCCTTGTGACGGCAGCAAGCACGAGCTACAGGTAGCAACACTCTCGGCTGATGACGCCTCAGCCTTTTTCACAAAACGGCTCCATCATAAACGCATAAAGACAATCGAACCTCTCCCGATTGCTTTTAGTAATTTAGAAATCAATAATCCAGCTGAAGATATTGGGCAAAACGAGCGAGTCATCATAAATCAAGCCTGCAACGTGGAACCAAAAGGAAGGTGGTTGATATAAAATCAAAAGACAAATGTTTAAAACAAATGTTTGTTATACTTTTAATCAGGTTTCACCTGAAGGAAGAACCTATGGCTGAGATCTCCGTTCTGTCAAAATGAACTGTAGAGCAAGAAATAAACCACACAAGTCCTGGCCAGCTCGTCGCGTGGACCCCCTGTAATCACTACATTACGCACAAAAATGCTGGTTTATTCTTGCACCTCACTGCCTCACTTGTAGAGTCATGGTTATAATAGTGGTGGGTTAACTTTAACCCATCTCATCACCTCAGTCAAAAAGATCGCCAAGTCAAACCTTATAGGGTTTTATGAAAGGCGTTTGGCATTAATATATTTATGTTTTTAGTCAAATAAAGTCATATTTTACTGACAGAGCATCTTTAAACTAAAAGCCAAAAGATGCACGAGCTGAACCCCAGTTTTTAAAGGACAAACAAGAAGAAAATGCTGTGCTGAAAGGACGTTAGTTACACCTCCTTCCTGCCATGTCCATCTTGAAGCAAGTCTTTTGAGCTGGAAAACTTGAAACCTGAGGAGGAGAACAATGCATATGCTAACCTCAACCCAGAAAAGACTCAACTAAGCCAGACTTCTGTCATATCTAAAGAAACTTGGTTGGCAGTGGGAATCACATTAGATGAAAAAGAAAGGCCAAATTAGACCAGTAAGCTGACACAGGCTGATCTCTACAAACGCTGTCTTTACAAGTAACATGTTTATTTTATGATCTTCTTGCAGTGGTAAGAAAATAATATATTTTTGCTGTAGTTGACTTTGTTCCATGATGCAGATCCATCTGCAGTCTAACAAATTAAAGTGAAAAATCTTAAGAATGCCATAAAATCAAACATTCCTAACAATTCACGCCTGTCTTGGCTGATGGTAAAACACTGTACAGTCTTCTCCCAAATATTCACTTAGAAGGGCATGATAGCAAAATTAGTATTGCCTGACCTTAAATGAATCTATAGATTCAACTTCAGCATTTCCCTAAATACCGGAAGCTAAATTCATTAGTTTAGTTCGCTTCGTCTTCTTAGGACTGGAGGTGTGAGAGGTAGACACGAGTGGGACTCGCCCTTCTCCCCTCAACTATCTGGATGCAATGTAGGAAGAAGGCACTGAGGACATGAGAATAGCTGAAGGGAGGGTTAGTTGAAGGGGTTAGAGGGGGGTGGGAGGGGATCCTCGCAAAACATCAAGAGTGTTGCTGCTGAGAGCAGAGGTGGATGTTGGGGCAGTTAGATTGAGTTTATTGTGATGGAGGGAAGATGATGGGGGCCGGGGGGACTTCAGATCCTCCGGTCTTTGGTCTCCTTCCTCCCTAGCTGACTACAAGCCCCCCGAGCAACAGACGGACAGAGAGGGGCAGGTGGGAACTGAGGTGAGCAGCAGACTGCAGCCCAGGAAACACAATCAGGAGGCATTGTCCCAGATGAAGTACAACAAATCAAGTGTTTCTACTGTTCACCAGGCTAACCCAACTGGGTTTAGCTAAACAATACTAGACAATGGTTTATCTCACTCCAAACACACTGCATCTTGTTTTCCTGCCTTCATTACCCACGGTGGCACAACCTAACAAGTCTAATACAGAAGATTCCTTGACTCTGTGGTCTAAAAATGAAACAGTCTATAAAATTCCTAAGATTTCTTGTGTTTCTTACTTCAAACTGATGCATTTGGCTAAAGATGCAAAGTTTGAGCATGATTTTACACCCCCTATGCACACAATCACTTTATGCTAAGAATTATGAAATATGAGGACATATTGCATAAGTTTGAGAGCGAAAACAATTACATGAATCTGTTGTTACCACAACTACTACATGTATGTATTACTCGCAATCTTGACAGCAGTTTTTCTGTTTTGTCTGTGAACTACAATCAGGGATCAGACAGGCGTAAGAAAGGGATCCCTGAACACAAAGAAGAAAGTCCTTTCTTGTACTTTCACAGAAAGTATCCCCAGGAACGCTGTACACGATGGACACTGACTGCAACCTGCGCTTGCATTCCCAGATTCCTCCTGCTTGCTGCTGAACTGTGTCTCTGATACATGTGTTTATTTTGGGTGAGCGCTGTAGCCCCTGGGCGAACATCCTCCTCCTCCTTCTCCTCCTCACCTCTGTACTCAGTGACCCCGCAGCCTGCTTGACCCCACAAGAGTGCCTCCAGTTGCTACTTCCCCCAAGACCTGGTTCTCTGCACCTCGACTGGAGGTGCAGAGAAATGTCAGATAAAAACTCAAAAATTATTGAGGGGTTTTTTTTCTGCCGGTGGTAAAAACACATGGTCACTTGGTTCTTTTAAAGAAGGATAACTTTTGGGTAAAGAAAGGAAAACCCCAAAATACCCCAAGTTTCCCTAGAAATGAATCTACCCTTCCAGATGGATGTTTTTTTGTTTTTCCCCCAAGTAAAAAGAAAATATATATATACATCAGTTTTGCTCTTATAGCACAATCATGTAGTTTGCCACAAAACTATTTTTTTGAGAAATGCCCCTTTATATTGTCTTGAAATGGGTTGCTGGGAATCCAAGAAAACGCTTTTCCAACCAGAAAATGCATCACTCATATGCTCTACCTGGCAGCAATAACCACAACACTCTTTGGTGTGGAAGTTGTTACCAAGAGAAATAGACAGCATAACAGTATTTATGTTTAATATTGTCCCAACAGACCGCCAGACTTTGATGGCTCCTTGGTTGATTTGTATTTTTGCAGTTTTGCTCCTTTCATACCCACGATTTGGTAAAGGAAAAAAGAAAAAGACCTGAAGCTTTATTATTAGAATCTTTATCTTTAGCACTCTCTCTCTCTCTGTCACAATACTTGCAGGATTTAAACATGTGGCCACCATTTGGGAATCTCAAGCAAAGTTGGACTCTACATCCTCTTGGAAACACACCCAGAGAGATTGATGTTTACAGTTAACAATGCTAATCATGCTAATCCCAAATATTTGAGGCTGAAAACATCCTAAAATGTAAATTTGATCTTATCTGTGTTTTGTGTTATAAAAACCGCGTTTTGCATCGACTGCACACTCACACCAAGGGACTGTATCTATGGCTTTAAAAAAATGAACGCTGTTACGTAAAATTCTTAAAGATGGTTTTAATCAGAAGGTGAAAGCTTCACATAAGCTTTACAAAGGAACAAAACAGAATGAAATTGTTTCACAGTCTTGTAGCGATGTACGCCAAATTCTTGTACTAAATAATGTAGTTTTGTGCTATATTCCTAAATGAAGATAAAAAGAAACACTGCTATTTATCTTTTATATGCGCCATATTTTTTTTTTTGGCAGGATACGCTCCAAATTTCTATCTATATGTATCTCCATGTCCCCCATCCATGCACACACAACTCACTAAAACACACAGTGGCAAGGTTAGGCTGACATCAGCGGCTAACGATCAGTTCCTGAATGATTAGCTGCAGTAGCCTGGAGACATTTCCAGCTTGTTTCCCTAAGTTAGTCAGACATGCAACATCACTGGCCTTCAGTCAGAACCAACCCCCCCCCCACTACCCCCGATTCTCTTTGATTCGGCACAATTAAGAGAGTAAGCAGTAATGAATGAGAAGCTTAAGTATATATAGCGAATTTGGAGCAGTTGGGATGAATGAGGTGAAATAGGGAAGGAGAGAAGTTTGTTGTGTTTCAAGTTGTTTTTTATAGTAAAATGGAGTCAGATCAATAGGTCTTTGCGGGAGATCAGGCTGCACTGTTTGTGTCTTTATGGTTGAACGTGTCCGTTTGAGGGGGGAGGTTATATGGCAGGAAGGTATTTGCATCAAAGTGAAACCAAAGTTGGAATGACGGATTCCTTTCAAAGTGTAATCCTGGACTTCCTCTTTTTTTTTATTTCACCCTTTCACCTCCCACTCCCCCCCCCATTTTTCATTTTAAGTTATTAATATCAACTTCAGTTACACTTCTGCTCTGTCAGGTCTCCAGAATCGCTTATCAAAACTGCAAATACACAAGATGTCCTGCAGTTTCCTTCTAAAAATATTATGTTTTGTTTTTTTTCCCTTTTCTGAGAATCTGAAAAAAAAAACATGTGTGGGCCTTCAGAGGGTGTTAATAAACTGGAACAGAATGCTAAAAAGGAGCCTCTCTGCTTAGGAAACAGATCACCCAACCCCCACTCACCCTTAATGCCCTCTGGGCTGCTGTGAGTTTGGATTAAGTTTGGGTGCCATGTTCCCCTCCCTGCCGAGCCTTGCGAGGGCGCACACAGACACCTACATGCTAAAGTTTGTGCGTGATCTTGGCCCGTCGCACCTAAACAAGGCCGTCAACAAAGCCATCTTGTCTCGACAGAAGAGGAAGAAAGAGCCCAGAGATAAGAAAAGTAGTGAGGTTTTTTTTCCACACTATTAGGCAATAAGAAGACGTGATGTTTTGTTTGTATACAGCAAAGTATTGTGTCTGTATGAGTGTGATGAACTTCATCACGCTGTAATACAGAGAAAAGCGTTGATGGATGATGTATGTTAAGTGATTTGAAAAGATAAAGGATTATTAAAAAGTGTTCATAATCCAAAGCTAACAAAGTTTTATCTTTAGTTTCTATTTTACTGCCAACTATTTAAGGCACGAGTGAGTGAGTGTGTGTGTGGCGGGTGCCAGCTGTACGTGTGCAAAGCAGCGGATCAATAATGGTAGTCCAACACGGTGACATCTGGGCTGGACAAAGAGCGCAGTTCCTTCCCCTTCCTTCCCTTCCTCCCTCTCTCTCTTTCTCTCTCTCTCTCCCCCTCTCTCTCTTTCTCTCTCTCAATCTCTCTCTCCTTCCCTCAATCCCCGATCACAGCCACGTGTTTCTCCAGGGCTATTTCTCCCAGCTAATCTTATTTCTCCCCTTTAATCCCGCGGCAATCACAGCAACAATGCCAAGCGAGGGTTCACAGAAACAGGCCTAAATCTATTAACCGTGATCACCGCGTGTCATACTCCAAACCTGACGAGCGCCCCGCTAATGAATCCAGTCCTTTCAGCATTCGGTTTCATCGGCTCATCAATAAAACGGAAAATCAACACGAGGGACAAAGATGGAAACGGCGGCAAACATGACTGACCCAAGGTGAAACTCTGTTCAATTGATTGAATTTCTGACCGCACGAAAAAAAATATATATATATATATTTTTTTTTAACTCATTTGCTTGGTTAATGCTGCGGAGACTAAAGGTTGCATATTTTTCTGAGTGGGAAGTGATATTTTAGTTTCCAAGCAATGACTGACTGTTTTGTTGTAATGGTAATTTTTTTTCCACAGATAAATTACTTATTAGTTTGTATTATGAAAGCATAAGAAAAAATGACAATGACTTATTTAAGCCAGCTGACTCACAGTGCACAGCAACAGGTGGGAGAAGGGCCAAGGTGGCTCTATGTTTTCCTCCATACAGCTCTAGACACTGACATTTGTGGTGGTAAACCGTAGGAATTTGTGAAAACTTTCTATGCTGGAATGTTGCTAACTGGTTCAGATCTATGAAACAGTTTTAAAGGTATTAGGTTTGGCTCAATCTTCTAAAAGATTTAAAACAACCTGCTGCATATCTTATTCGTCTGACAACCTTCTTGAAGTAAATTTGTTGTGATAAACAATAGGGGCAGGTATTTATCATATCGCTTATCATTTATCACGATAAATTTCTTATCTTGACAAGATTTTTGATTTATTGCCATCATGTCATTTAAAGAAAAAGCTCAACTGTATGTATTGTCAGAATAGTTATTTTCACAATTTCCTCTGCCATTTCACCAATGGGAGCATTCGTAAGTGCCAATAAATTTGAAGTTATGATTAAATGCAGTCGCTGTGTAAAGTTTAGTGACACAAATCTCACTTCTACATGTGATTGTGGTTGCTGTGCCATTCAGTCAAAGCAATAAAGTTTCCTAAAAAAAGAAGTAATAAATAGTTCTTATTGTCTCTTGTATCATATATCGCAGTAGCACCACAAAATATCGCGATAAAACTTCAAGTCCATATGGCCCATCCCTAATACACAGAATTGAACTAAAAAGAAATTTATTTTAAAAACCATTAATACTTCCGTAGCGATCCAAATAATGGGTTTTCTTTCCTTCTTGTAGCCTTATTATTAGACATGAATTACTTTAAAACCAGAGACATTGGTTTCTTGGTTTGGTTGAAAACCTAACCCAGCATGCTTTGACAAACCTCTGACCCAGCCCAATCGGGTTAAATCAACCTATGATTAGAGATCGAACACTAACCCATATTTGACCTGTGACCAGGTTAGAAAGTAACTCCAGTTAGTTTGTTTTTAACAAGTTATGAAATGATGGAGCTCTAAAGTAAACTAGACATTTTAACTACCATCCATTACAGGTTAACATCTTATTTAGTAGTACAACAAATAGAAATATGTACAAAATTTGAATGCATAGTTATTTTGTGGTAATTACTTTAGTTTACTAAAATTTCTCAAGTTCATATGGTCTACACCTACTCAAGATACAGGGAATTTGTAGGCATTCTCAAAATGACTAATGTGAAACTTTGTTGTCAGTAATTCATTGGTGTAACTGAAGCTACATGGGTTTCAAATTATTTCAAATCATTAAGGTTAGTAGTTTTACAGTTTTGAAGGGCAAATGTTCACTTACTACCAATAAGATTGTGGATTGTTTTCAAAGACACACTGTTCTCTCTAATCACTGTGACTAATGTCAGGACCTGTCCTTTGCGTTATCAGTAACCCTGAAACAAAACAGGAAATTTGAATAGGATCAACTGTAGGCATATAAATAATATGCACATTGTGTCACTGTTTTTTCTGTGGGTAGTTTCTTGAATTTCAGAGGGGGTTTTCCACCACAACAGCAATTAACTGAAGAAAAGAAAAAAAAAGTGAGCCTTTGTCATAACAACAACATTGGCGATAAGAATATTTCCTGATATCAATTTTGTTTCAAGAAAGAGCAGCAACAACTCTACGCGAGAGCACAACAAAGGCTAAAACGGCCTTTTACCTAAATCACTGTGACTACAGATCCCCCCGCCCACCAACTCTACCCCCATTGAGCCCTGTCCTATCTTAATCCTCTGATTGCCACATCATATTCTTGGCACTAATTTAGACAACTATCAGACTTCGCGTCCCAGGGCCCGGGCAGTCTCGGCTTGGCTCGTATCAATCCACGTGGATGCAGTGGGTGCAGGTGTGACCCAAATACAGGGATTAAATACCCCACCAGTTTCCAAAACTTTTTAGCAACAAAATGGATGGTAGTCTAAAAAAAAAATCTACAGAAGTGCTGTCCCCTTCGAATCCAAATTCCCTCTCATTATCCAAGGTTGGTAAGCAATACGCATCCCACGGAGGGCTCATTTATAATTTAATCCAGGAGCGTGGTGTTTCAAGGCTAACCCAGAGAGATTGCCCTTTCAGAGTGAAAACCCCCACCATGCAGCAGGGGGAATCAATGCCATCAACCAATGCCAGAACAGGCATGAGACTCTGGATAGAAATGACAGAAATGTCTGGACCATCAGCGAAGAGATAGTCGCTTTTTTTTCCTAGTTTATTTTCATGGTTTGTTTCATCGGAACAAAAAGGAAACAGCTGCTAAAATAGGTTCTCGCACTTGCCATTTCCTGCTTCTGTTCCTAATCCAACCTCAATATGCCACACAAAGTTATTTAAGCCTTTGAACGCAGATACACTTTTCGCGTTCAGGCAGAAAGGACTGATACAACCTCAAGCATAACAAGGCAGAGACAAGAGGGAGAATGCTAGAGCAACATCGACTGTACCTGGTAGGGAATAACGTGACTCGATGTCTACACTTTTTCTCACATCCATCAAGTCAAAACTTCTTGCAATTGAATGTTTACAATGAAACTAGCCAGCTCTGGAATCTCTTAGGAAATTCCTCTTACTCATTTATGCTTTTCAAGTTTTGTCTATTTTATACCCAACATGATTTGGGTACAGCAAGGATCCCCTTCGTACTTCGACTCAATCTGTGGGGAAGTGTTCCACCTGCTTTGACAGATGATGATTTATAAGTAACTTGCTATATATTCTCATAGTTTACTTTGAGAAAGTATCCTGATGAGAGTCTGATGCATTTCGTATACCAACAGTAGGTTGTTCAGAGTTATTTTGGTTTGATCAGGGGTCAAAATCTCTTATGTGCCGCCTGGCCCAGAGAAGAAGCAGAACCACAATTTTCAGGAAAACGACGAATGAAAATATTGCACTACAAATGTATTTTTATCATTTAACAAGCATGTAATTTGCAGAATTCAATTAAACAGTTAAATAACAAAAGAAATTGACTATTACCCAATTATTATGTACTGTACATAAATAGGAAATGATTTGTTTAAGGGCACAAACTGAAAGTATTGGAAACTGGAAGGGAGGGACTTGATTTAGAGCCAATCATTTATATTCCAAAGAAAATGAACGAGTCTCCAAGGATTTCCACTAAGGCCACTAATATTGTTCAAGAGTAAAAATCAACAACAAAAAAAACAGGGAAAGAAACATCAAACTGTACCCTTACTCAGTTGTTTTCAGATCCACCCCATGCTAGATTTGTGGCTTTTTTCATCTGTCCAAAGAGTACAATGAGACTGAAGCACAATAATGGCTCTGCTCATGGTCACAAACCAAGAATAGGGAAACCTTTGGCTTTGGATTCATGTGGTACAATAAAGGGTTTATTTTTAGATTTTTATTTTTAATGGCTCTGATTTTGCATGGAGGATAGGGGATAGCTTGTCGTTAGCCTTTAGGTAAGTCCATTAGCATGTTAGACTTTGTAATATCAGTTGCGACAAACCCACATGTTCCTGACTAGGGTTGGGCATTTATCGTATTGTTTATCATTTATCGTGATACATTTCTTATCATAAGAATTTTGATTTATCGTCATGATAAATTCTGATTAAATCACACAAAACTGTCTGTATTTTTGGGATTGTTAGTCTTACTGCTTGTTCAATGAGAGAATCAGTACTATAATAAGTAATAATACATTTAAAAATATGATTAAAAGCAGATTGCATGTGCAGCTTAGTGATACATAGCACACTTCTTTAAGTGACTGGTGTCCTACAGTCGCATATTTCATATGGGTGTGTTGCTGTGCCATGCAGTCACAGTCCTACAGATATCTAAAAGAGAACTAATAAATATTTCTTATTGTCATTTTTATTGTTACCACAATTGTACCACAAAATATCACGATGAAACTTCAAGTTTATATCTCCCACACCTATTCCTGACAGTGGAAAACACTCTCACTACCAGTCAGGTGTTACAGCTGGTTGCCATGGAGACTGAGCACAAACTGATGGATGAACGTTATTGCTGACCAAGGAGTTGCACTGACTTTTAGGCAATAAAATGTGTTACTTTAAGCTTTTCCCCCCACCCCCAAAACAGAAACACAACACAGCAGAAATCTAAATGTTAGGGTGGGACATATTAGGCGATCACAAGTAATAACAAGCTTTTTACATTACACACTGTAATTTGAGCCTTTCGTTGATGATAACTCGAATAAGGGCTTACGAGCAACATGAAATGCTGCTGAAATAACAGCTCACGCATAATAAAAGCGCAAGTCAAAGGAGAAGAAAAAACCAGCACACCACTAAATCCCGGTATGAGTAGGTAAAGGTAAATGACTAAGTCCATGGTGAAAAGGCACAGGGCAGTAATGAGTAATGAAAACAGCCGTGTTAGTGCTGCCATTCAGTCGAGGGCCTGGTGCTGTGGAATGTGAGGCACCATTCATTCACATGGGTTAAAAATGCATTTCTGCCACCACAAAGCCCTGCCTTGTCCTCATTGTTTCTCACCACACCAAGAAAACACTTCCACATTCTGGAAGGACAAGAGAAAAGAAAAAAAATGGAATTGCTAATTTTACACCCACATGTATGGGAACACAAAAAAAGAAGAAGCAGAAAAAAAAGAGGCAAGCAAGTGAAGCAAATCTTTGGAGGAGATAAAGAGTCGTGTTAGAGTAGAAAGTTTGATCACGATAAGCACGTGGATGAAGAAACAAGCACACAAGCACCACACAGAAGACAAACACTGCTATTGACAAAAGCCCAAATGTATGCAGCGGTTCTCCAGTGTATGAAAAGACAGACAATGGCAGAAGGCGACCAGATAGAGAGAAAAGAAGCAGAAAAGAAAGTGCGCTGCACTCGAAGCATGTACGTTTTTCTCTTCTTATTTTTTTTTTTCAATTTTACATCTTATTGATCTTATGCTGTGCAAAAGCAGGAGCATGAATCACATCTGGATTAGGAAACCTGAAAAACAAGACACTATTACGCATAGGTCAGGTTCCTCTTTTGCTGCACTTTACAATACCCAGCGAGTAGCTCAAAGAGTTTCCATTTACCCCCCAAAAAAACAAAAAAACAACTTGTGTAATTTGTGGTGTCAATGGAGAGCAATAGTAGGTGGCGGCTGTAACATAAACAGGTATCACAACTTTGAAGTAAATCAACAGGTTTCACAAAGGACTTCCGCAGTCCAAGAGGATTACATTATTATAATCAGATATCGACATTTTTACATAGACGTGCGTTCTATCTCATGGCCTATTTGCATAAAGGCAGCCTCAAATTCATCAACATAAAAGGGAAACATGTCAGAGTGTAACAAATTGTCCACATTCACCTTTTTCAGAAAAAAAAAGACATCACTCAAAACCAACTTTTGTCACTCTTACCCAAAACATTCACAACTGAACAACTTCATCTTTGCATCCAATCAGCACTTCTGTCCAGCTTGACCAATATTTATGAACAAGCTTGTTATGTTACACTTAGAAGATGCTGTACAAAACCACAGAGTGAGCATTTTGTCAGGCTGAAGAAGAAACGTTTAAGATAATGTCTGCAAACTGACAAGGGGGGAGACAATGTAATCCTGTCTGCAAAACAACGTGCTGTCTCTTCTCCCTTCCTCCCTCCCTCCCTCTGCTATCTGTTTCTTTCTCTTTCTAACTACGAGTTAGTGTGACATCACAGCAAAGGGGGAAAAAAATATGTTGGGTTGGGTGCATCCATGACGGTATTGTTTATAAAGTAAATCTCAAAAGGAGGAAGAAAAAAAGAGAAAAACGCTATCAAGTAGTGAAAAGTTGCAGCTGATGATCTCACACACGCCGTCAGTTTGAGACAGATAATAACTGGAATACAAACGGCCAACACACAGCCCTATTATCACACTGCTCTAGAGCTGTGTATGTTGGTGTGTGAATGTGAGTGTGTGTGTGTGTGCGTGTGTGTGCGTGCGTGTGTGTGTGTAAAGTCAGCTACTATAGGCTACTGTTGGAAGTTAAAAGCCCAGTACCGACTGTTAAGGCATTTCCTTGTTTTTATTTTTGTGAAAGCGCAAAAAAGAAGTTGCGGGCACACACACATACATATTCTGTGCGTTCTTTCTCCGCTGGCTGTCTCTTGTGGTAAACACTGTAGCCAGTTGCTAATGGAGGAACTCTACAAAGGCAATGCCCACAATGTCTCAACAAGTACGTTTTGTTTGCTCTACTTGGTTTCTTGTCACTTTTGTCGTGAATTCACCCTCTTTGTTTCTTCGTGCCCTGTTTATTGGTATGACAAGGTTTTTACAAAGTTTTTTTTCTTTTTTTTTTAAACCTACTAAGATTATTTAACCGTGCCTTTCCGTTTAGCGAGATGCCAGTGAAAAAGTGGCGGAGCGACCAGATTTCTCTGGTTGTATGGGCCGTATAGCAACGCAAGTCCTTTGCCTCCCCTCCCCGTCTCACTGCAATGATTAATTAATAATTTATTTTAAAGCTTTTTACACAGCTTCCCCAAGCTGGCCTAAGACTGGCACGGACTGATTCGTGGACGTACCGAGGTTTAAGAAGAAGGGAAAAAAAATCCAAACCACAAAAAACAGAATGTGTCAGAGTGAGCCGAGTTTGAAGTATGGATTAAGACTACACTGCCCCTCCCCCACGTGTTGCTAGGCACTGCCGGTCAGCTGGCTGAGGCTTCGACAATTTTTTTTTTCTTAAATTCTTCAATTTGTACATTGTTCCAGAGGGAGAAAAAAAATGGCACCACCTATCACTCTTAAAGAGACGGCGTCAATTTAGCACTGGAATTCTCAGCACTTTTATCTTTAGTTCATTGAAAAGATTGTTTTTTTTCTTAAAGTGTCATTTTGTGTTTTACTGGCTATTTTTCTCCCAACTCCTCATTTAGTATTATGTTACTGTGTTATTTTTATCATGACAACCTCATATCAGCCCATGACCACATTCCAATGATTATCAGTTAAGGACTCCAGATGTTTACAGCTGTGTTCTGTTGCTTTATAACATTACAAACTCATACTTTGACATCCCTCTAAGGTAAAACTATTTATGATTACTGACTTTTTTTCCCACTAAAACAAGGAGAAAATAATCTTATCAGTGAAAAACTCCCTTGAAAAACCTTTATCTCTAGTAAAGCACCTAACATTTTTGCTACTTTTTTATTTCTGTTTTTTTTTTTTTTTTTTTTTTTACTGTTCGTGTTTGCTTAACTTTATGAAAATGTTTAAGTTCGTGAAAAGAATCCATTCTGCACAAAAGGTTGCACAACGCCACCCTGAAAACAGCCAGCAATAATATACATACACAGCCACTTCCTTACCAGTTAAAGCAGCACTCGGCTCAAAAAAACCTCGCAGGAAAAAACAAACCGGTGCAGTTCTCCAAAACCAAAACTGTACACAGCTTCAGAAGTGAAGATCCAGTAGAGATACACGAACACAGAGACACAGAGATAGGGACTCCACTGTATTTTGCACACTGACAGCAACAAAAAGAGGAGAGGAAACCCGAACTAAGTTTGTCAAAAAAGAAAAAAAAAAAAAATCGGGACAAGAAATTGTGATCTCTGGTGAATTCCTATCTCCCGGTGCTGTAGAAGAGCACAGGTTCTTCTCTGTCACTCTCCTCTTTCTGTTTCTCTCTCTCTCTCTGCGTGTTTCTCGTCTCCTATCGTTTCCCTCATGCTGCCTTCAGGGGTAGTCGGAAATGTTGTAGCTCAGAAACAAAACGACGAAATAAACAAAATAAAAGCCTGCAATGTGTTTGTTAAACACCTGTTGGATATTATGCGAATTAATAATTATTTTTTAAGTCTTTATTTAAACCAGAATCCCCAATTGTTATAAAACATATATGTAAAAAAACAAACAAACAAAAAAAACGTTTCCCTTTGAAAAAAATAAGACCACGCTATGTATGCTTTTCTAGTTCAGGCAGACACAACAAAACGTTTATCTGTTCACTTCTCAAACAAATCTAGCAGTTGTATATTTATCTCCAACTAAGGATGGAAAGGAACTAAAACTTGAAATAGCTCTGTTTCTGATGAAGCGATGGAATGGTGAAGTTTCAGGGAGTACCTGAACCCACCGCGAATGGAAATATGCCCAGTGTGTGTATGTGTGAAACGCTGAGAACAAGACCGAGGGCGAGAAAAAAAAACGAGAGAGAAGGAGACAAAGTTTGTCCTCCTGGTGTTAGACCTCGTCACCACACCCCACGCAGTCCCCCAGCTCGGAGCAACGCGAGTTCCTCTCTATCTGTCCTCTTCCTCTATCTCTCTTTGTTGTTTCACTCATGTCTCCTGCGCTTCCTCCTCGAGAGGAGGATCAGCTGGCGCGTGCGAGTGTGCGTGCGCGTCTGCGTAATTATAAAGTGTCCAGAGAAGAAGAGGTTTTGACGCTGGACATTTGTCTCCCATGCAGCTCGCGCTCCATCCCCCTGTTCCCTGCGTGCTTAAAACAATCCACGCCACACCGCGTGAAATTGAATTTTGGGTAAACAGGTACGGCGACAACATCTGTGACCGGGACTTGTGCATACAAAAAGAAACATGCACGCACCTGTAGGCGTGTGTGTGTGTGTGTGTGTGTGTGTGTGTATATATATATATGTCTGTATGTGTGTCTGTGTGTATCGAAACGCTTAGCAAACATTCGCGCGCGCACAGATCGCCCCAACCTGCGCGTGGGCGCTATCATCACCATCATCATCATTTATCAATAAGGGGGAAAAGTTAGAACATCAAGCTCACGTGCACGCGCACACGATCATCCCTCACTTCCACATGTTTCCGCAACCCCCCCGCATCCTCAACCTCCTCCCTCCACCACCTTCAACACCACCACCATCACATCTCGACGTGCACGCGCACGACTACGCACGCACTCACCCGCGTGCAAGCGCAGAGATTGAAAGAAGAAGAAATGCGACACACCAAAGAGCTTCCAGCGGTTTCAGATCCTCATATTGGCAAGTCAAAGAAAAGCGACTACTGGCACCTGTGCCCCGTTCAGTGGCAGTTATGCCACGTCTATTATGTAGGACACGACTTCCTAATATGGATATACCCCCCACACCCCTCCTCCTTTACCCCTCCCTCACGTCCACCTCTCCCCCTGTATGCCTGCTGCTGAGTGAATAAAATAATCGCTTTAAAAAAAAATAAAAAAAGAACAGTTCTCTCCTCCTCTTGGGTGATTCCTATCTTTTTTTGTACACCATTTATAGCTCTGTAGGTATATCTGCCATCTCTGTGTTTGAGGGGATTACAGAGTGCTTTAAAAAAAAAAAAAAAAAAAACACTAACATGAGCTGGTGGAAAGTTTGCTTTACCACAAGGTTTCTCAAAGAAGCTTCAATTCCAACTTTATCCTGACTTTAGAAAGCTTGATTTCATTTATTAAGCATTAAAATTGAAGTTAAAAACAAAGTCAATAAAGCATGCATAAAACTTGAAAAAAAAATCTACACACAGATACCCTTATATATATATATAATTTTTTTAATTAGCCACAACACTTCTAGCTGTAACCTATTTATATATCAAGATCAAACTGTCGCCTTCCACACACACACATACACACAGTCTATTGAGGAAGGAAGGGAAAAAAAAACACTTCACTGAACTCCGTGCGTGGATCAAAGACGAGGAAAAAGTAAGGTCGGTCTTACCTGCTTTATTCACGAGAGAATTCCAGGGTGACTTCAAGAAGCAGAGACAATCCTAAAGGTGAAAGCATGCTCTTTGCAGTGTATGCTGAAGTGCATGATTGAGTAGGTCGAGTCCATTCCGTCCCCGTGGGGGTGAGGGGGAGAATAAGAGAAGGGAAGCTTCTCCACATTACATTTTCACACAGGCTGTTGTATTACGCTCGCGCGGTAAATAAACAAGCAGAAGCACCGCACGTCAGAAGACGTCACGCGCTACTGTAGATTCGGCCTGTTTTGAGCTCGCGGGAGAACTCTGACGATTTCCTGACGCCCCCTTGCACGAGCTTGATGGCTGCTCCCGCATTAAATGGAACTATCTGCTATTGTCTCATCAGCGAAAAGTTGTTGATACCGCTGGAGAGACTCTGAAAAGTGGCCCAAAACGACGCGACACTGCCAGTATGCAGATATATTGATGGGATTATCGGATTTATGAAACGTGCAGCACAATTACAGGTGGAAAACACACTGGGAGTCATTTAATACACCCCTTTGTCAATCGAGAGGCATTATTTTGACAGCGCGTGAGCACCCGAACTGCTTATTTGGGTCAAACAATAACGAACTTTTTTTCAGCAAAATTCAAAGTAATTCTATCCTTTATCAAATGTCTTTACACATAGGCAAATAAAACAGTAATGAGGACAGGATGCCTTAGTTACAAGCGAACTTTGCGACTGCCTAGCAGTTCAAAGTCCTCTGAAGCCATGTTGACATATGCACTAGTCATAAACACATACAACTAAATTGGAATCCCAATGAAACAAAAACAACTAAATTTATTTCAGTAATTAAATTCAAAAAGTGAGACTAATGTATTAATTACACACAGAGTGATAACATTACAAGCTGTTAATTTTAAGACTATTGTACACATTTAATACAAAACACAAAAATCCGAATAAATTCCGGATTAATTTAGAATAAATTTAATATCAATTTCTGGTGAAATTGAATGCCAGAATTATGATTTGTAACAGAAAGAATCACGTGACGTTGTATTTGAGCATAACAACAATAAGTTGAGTGGAAGGAAAAAGTGTGGCAAAAAAGGTGTACAGGCAACAAGAGTTACCTGTGTTTTATAAGTTATAAGAGTTCATATTTTATTGAAAACTGAAATTGGACTTCTTTTATTACTTGAAAGCCACAACAATAAATAAATAAATAAATAAATAAATAAATAAATAAATAAATAAATAAATAAATGATTGACTTCTTTTTTAATTAAGTCCTGAAAATAAGTTAACTTTTTGATTATATTCAAATGTTTTGAGATACACCTGCATGTGTGTATAACTTCTGTATTTATTAACATTTCCTTTCAGGTCTGCTGGGAAGTTGCAGAGTTTGCAAATACCTAAGACCATCCCTGTTTAAAACAAAAACGTCTTTTAGGAAGGCAATGGTTTTCCATGTTGCTTGTGCACTTTGTCTCCCACATTTTTTCCTCTCACTCAACTTTTCCATGAATAAGCCTAAATAAAGCCCTCTGTGAAGAGCCAGCTTCTCTAGTAATGACCTTTTGTGGCTTTCCCTCCTTGTAACCGTGTCAGAGAAAATTCTGCTTCACCAACGTCATAATGTTTTCTTTTGTTTGTTTTTATGACTTAAAGCAACTAAATACGAAAATACGAAAAGTGTGTCCTGTTGTATGCCTGTTTAAAATGTCTGCTGTTACACAAATGTTTGAGCAGTGCTGCTAGCTCACTAAAACATTTGAAACTCATGAGTATAGATTAATTCTATGCGGAAATACACACGTGCTGTAAATTTTCCCTTGTAAAGTACACAAAAAAAAAGAAATAAAATTTTATCCCCTCTAGCCAAAATATTTTGCCAAAACCTTGTCGTTATACAAGGAAATCACAGCTGTCTATCTTATTATGAATTGAAAATAAGCCAAATTTAATCCTTTTGGCCTTGGATGATAACTTTTTTGTTTTCGTCCAGCAGGTTCTCAATCCTGTTCCACGTACGCAAGATGGAATGTCAAGCAGCAAAAAAGTGGCAAAAAAAAAGTCTTCAGATAATGACCGTGACTACCACGACATAAAGATTAACGGCTGCTACAGTTTCGACTGTAAAATCATCAAGCATGCCAGCTTGCTCAAAGGAAAACTTAATCTCACTAATCAGGTCATTTCTGACACACCCGGAAAAAGTCACCAGACCTTTGTTTATAAAAGCAGGACCTGAAAATCAAGAAAAGCTTGAAAAATTAACCTTTTGATTAGATTGTAAACATCCAAGCAAGGGTTCCTTCTTGGTTCTAGTAATACTGATCGCACATATATTCAGATGGCAGCAGTTTTATCATATGGTCAACTGCTCAGATCACATCACCACCCAGTTGTTTGCATATTTTAAGGATTAAACATCCTGATGGTTTTCAGATATATGTGTTGATGAAATGAGCTCCAGCTCTCTGTGCACAAAGTTATGTGTAGTCACTGTCACTCGGCTTTGTTGTTTTGGGTGCTATGTGGAGGTCAGGGTTGTTTGCTCAGCCCGAGAGCTGTGACAAGGAGCTATGCAGCTGACTGCAGATGTACCGGTGACTCAAGACACACGGACGTCTTGTCAGCGACGGGCCCTCAAATTATAGCGGCAGAGATGCTTCTGTGAGTCCACAGTGCCCAGAGCTTCAGAGGGGCTTCCTACGCTTTTACACCCAACACTTACAATGACCAATGTGAGGAAACGCAACGTTGCTTCCTTTTCTAGCTGCACTAATAGTCAAATCAGTTCAAAAATACTTTATTAATCCTCGAGGGGAAACTTAGTAGTGGTGTCTGATATGGGTGATGTGGGCACCTGCCCAGGGTGGCATCTCATATAGGGCAGCAATAGCTCCCAGAACCACATTGGTTATACACATAATTTCATAAATATCTGACTATTGATTCTATTTAGAAATACCTTATATTCAATGTATTTATATTGAATTGCATTCATCTTTTGTATTTGTATTGCATATTTTCAACTTCATGGTATGCACTATGTCCATGTGTTGCTATGGATATTTATAGTATTATTCTAAAATTGAGTGTGTCAAATTTAAAATATGTGTCACGGTAGGGGTGTGATGGGGTGAGGGGCATTCAGCCTGGGTGATTTGCCCGGGGCACCAAACATGCTAGAATCGCCCCTGGTGAAGCTCAACGTTGTTGTAAGTCATATTATGCCAGTTTTTTTCAAAGAGCTGTAGACGCTGTGTTTAGGAAGGACTTCCTGCAGCGTTTTAATATTATGTATTACTCTGACTGAAGACACTCTGTTCTTGTATGTTCATGGTTGTCTGTAGATTTCTTGATTTTATGAAGATTCCTTTGAACCATCATCTCCAGAGGTTCCACAGTCATCTCTAGAAGAGAACCAGCTTTCTTTATCAGGTTGTTACGCCTTTTCAAGTCCCTGGCTGTGATGCTGCTACCCCAACACACTCTGCAACAGACAAACCTTGAAAACAGTCATCTCATTTGTTTTGTTCACATTCAAGATGAGTTGATTGTTCCCACACCATGAGACAAAGGGGTCCACCAGATGTTCGCACTCAGCTTCTTGACCATCTCTGATACGTGCAACGACCACAGAGTCATCAGACTATTTCAGGAGATGACAGGAGTCTTTTTTTGTACTGGAAGTCAAAGGTGTACAGAGTGAAAAGAAATGGTGAGAGCACAGACTCCTGTGGTCCTCCTCTGCTGCTGAACACCTGGTGAGACAAAACCCTTCAGCCTTTTACCTACTAACCAGTAATAAAGTCGATGTAGACAGACTAAGTGGTAATTCTTGTTTCTACTTTAAGTTTTCTTAAATATCATTTACGTTTTTATTGCTTTTATTTAACCATTTGTTTGAGTAGAATTTTTGCTGTCCAAATTCAACCGTTAATCATTAAAGGTCTTATTAGACATTATGAAGTTTCCAATTCCCTTTTAGTTTTGAACACAGAATTGAACTAAAATTAAATAACGTTACTTATGTGGTAATGCAGGTTATGGGTGCATATTTCCTCCTGCTTTTTTGTAACCATATGATAGATGGAATCTATAACCTAACCCTCTCGTTAGGTTAACCCCCTTGTGTTGAATTAACTCGCAGAAAAAATGATTGATATGTGAGCCAGGACCGTGTTAGCAACACGACCCAAATCGTAGTTTTTATAGTCTAGATCATTGTTTTGTAGGTCTAAAAACACGCAATCCTTTCATTTCTAAATGTAAAAGACCCACACAGAAAGAAGAAGAAGGAAAAAAAAAAGCTGTCTTCACTGGTATCAGTGTAACATGCATGGAAAGAGATCCACCCCCAAACATTGGTAAGATAAAGACTCACATAGGTGATGTATACAGTAGCAGCCTAAACAGTCTTTCAGTCTGTCCCTATAATGTGCGCATGAGTCACTGCTCAGATACTTCCTGTTAAAAGAGAGCCATCTTTCAGTCTCCCTTCCTCTCTATTCTTGCTTCGCCTGGTCTGAGGGAATGTCAAGCCAAACACACGCCAAGGTGTCCTTTCCCCCTACACCCTCCTCCTCTGCCCCCCCACTCCTGTCTCCTCTGTCTCTGTCTCTTTTTCTCTCTGAACCAAAGTCTCTCTGTCGTTTGCTGAGCGCCCTTCAGCCTGCACCCACTCAGCAATTTAAAACACCTCAGTAAACCCTTGCCTTGGAAAAAAAAAAAAAAAAAAAAGGGAAGGTAGGGTGGCAAGAGAGAGGTGGAGAGGTAGAGGGGGTGAGGTGGGGCGTTCTCAAAATCTCTAACCATAGTGCTCATGGTGCATGCAGATAGACAATAGGATGTGCATTTTTATTTTTTTGCATGCATGCTGCTTTTGCATGCATGGCGCACACATGCACGTACCTCAGGGCAGCTCTTATAATAGCTACCCCTGGTATCAACACACACACACAGAAAATGTGCAGTTTTCCAGCCGGTGCTTATATCTTCCGTCTGTATACATGTGTGTGGTAGCTCACTTTGGTTTACAGTGCCTTGCAGAGCAATCCATACTCCTTGGAATTTCTCACATTTTGACATTTTAAAACCCCAAACATCACTGTGTTTTATTTCAAGACCCTGCCCCAACCCCCCCAAAAAACAAGGTTTGCTTTTGTTTTCAGCTGTTTAAGACAGTATTTTGTGGAACTGCAGCTGTAAGTGTTTTCGGCTATGTGTGTGTGCGCTCTGTCTAAATAGAGACCTGTTTGCTAATGTGTAATTAGCTCAAGATTTGTCAGGTTCAATGGAAAGTTTAGTTTAGTTTACTTTAGTTTAGAGCCCCCTTAGAGTCTTGCAAAAAAGAGATGCCACAAAATACCTTAAAACACACAAATAAAAAAAATAAATAAAAAAAAAGCAAATTAACCACCTCAACAATTTAAAAAAAGTATTGAAAACAAACAGGAACAATATTCACGCATATAAATTCATCCATCCAGTCAATTCAATATTATTTCATTATAATTTCCAGATATCCCTTAAGGCTCTCCTTAAAAGCGCATGTGAAAAGCAGTTTTGAAGTTTTGCCACAGATTCTCAATTTGACTTAATTCAACTGGACTTTTGACTGAGCAGTTATACGTTTTGAAAATAACTATCATTGAGCAGATCCATCCATCCGTCCGTCCGTCCGTCCATCCATTCATTCATTCATTCATTCATTTTCTTTACACCCTTGTCCCTTACTGGGGTCGGGAGGGTTGCTGGTGCCCATCTCCAGCTAACGTCCCGGCGAGAGGCGGGGTCACCCTGGACAGGTCGCCAGTCTGTCGCAGTCATTGAGCAGATATTAAACCTATCTTTCATTAAGCCCACATTTTTGTTTTTAAAAGTATTTTTTGTTATTTGTCTTATGTAATATTCTAATTTTAAATGTCACGTTTTCATTACCTGTAAGTGTAAAATTATCATAATTAACAGACATGAAGTCCCAAACATCCATCTATGTGTAATTAATCTACATATTGTGTCTGACTTGATGAAAAAGTTCCTGAAATAAATGAACTTTTCAGTAATATTCCAATTTATTGAATGGGTCTTTATCCTTTGACCTAAACCCTTCCAATATAGCTCTTATTGTACATGTTAGTGTTGTCGTCCTTCAAGGTTAACATCCCCCTCAACATCAAGTCTGTTGCATGTTTTCCTCAAGGGTTTCCTCCCTGATTATATTGGCCTATCAATCAGGGAGTGGCTTCGCCTCAACTCTGATAAATCTCCCTTTTTGAGAAAAGAACCCTTGCAGGATGGTGCATGGAGTAACCTTGCAACCTGAAAGTATGGAGATGGTATTTTCAGGTTGTTGAGTGTTAGTATTTTCCGCCACTCACAGTGTGTTTGCACGGTGTTACAAGGAAATCTGTTGAAGTTTGTGGCCGTATTGTGTCAAAAAGTTGAAACGGTGCGAATACGTATCGGTGGGCTGTTGACCGTAGCATACATGACAAAATGCTAACTACACTCAGGTTCCAGTAAAAGAAGTATCAAAATGACCACGCCATTCACAGTTTTAGCACCCGGCTAATGTCTGTGTTACCCTAGAGATATTTTCACTCTGTTTTGTGAGCCACTTTCTTCTCCGAAGTTGATCCCTCACAGTCTTAAGATGGCACTCCTGCTCCGCGCTAGGATAAGCCGTTATCACCAACCTTCTCCACTGACTGACACCTTCAGCCCCCTTGTGCTCAATTAGCTAGCAGCGCATTAGCGACTGCATCCTAATTGTCAGCTGGCAAAAGGAGCACTAGGGGGAACCCTCAAGGAGATACCTCTGGGAGGTTGGGTGGGGGCAGCGGTGGTGTTGTTGATGGTGTTTGTGGTGAGGTTTGGAGTGTGTGTGTGTGTGTGTGTGTGTGTGTGTAAGTGAGAGAGGAAGAGAGGGGGGGTTCCTTTGTTGCCTCACCAGCCTATGAGCGCACATCTCCAAGCGGGATTGCCATACAACGTGAAATATTCATGGGGACGTATCACATTCCCTAGTTTGCATTAGACAAATACAGTAACAATAACAGGTTTCTTATTTTGGACTCTGAAGGCACGCCTTGCTCAGTCCTACAGACGATCACGGTTCACATCATACGTTCTCCAATGACGTGCGTGAATTTAGAGCAGAGTCAGAAAATCATGCCACACTCCTTTAGCTTTTCACAACACGTCTTTTCTCCCCCTTCCGTCCCCCCCAGCAGGACGGAAAATGTTTCCTGAAAGGCCGCGCTTTGAATTTAGGAAGACTCTGTTCTCTTACTTCTTCATTACTGTACTGTAGGAGGAAGTGCTGCTCCCTTCTCTCTCTCTCTCTTTTCTATCTTGTTGACTTGATCTCAAACAGCTTTTTGGATCTCATCTATTTCCTGGTTGCTCTCCTCCCCTCCCTTCCTCTCCCTCTTAGAACATTTCACATCTTTCTCATTTCAAACCTCACCCCCACTCCCTCCTCCCATCCGTCTCTCTTTCTCCCTTTTCTCTTATAGTCGACCACCTTTCCCTTCCCAACTTATCAAATTCCATAGGGTGGGGAGGGGAAGTGAGGGTGGATCCACCCACGGGTGATCATTCATTGCTATTTTAGCAGAGTTGTTCTCTGCTGGGGCCACAACATCCACCTGCGTAAAAAAAGAAAAAAAAAAAGAAGGAAAAAAATACTCTTGATAAGACACTGATCTGTTTATATCGCTGGATAAATATCAGGGTTTACAAAATGGTAATTCATCGCAGCACACAAACACTGTCAAGCCGTACTTACAATGGCTAATCTGCCAGCAGCAGTGGCAGGGAGGATAAAGATAAAGGCTGACTACTGTTGTTGTTAGTCCTGGGTGTGTGCGCGTGTGTGTGGTGTGTGTGTGTGTGTGTGTGTGTGTTTGTGTCAGGCAGGGAGTGGCTACTGAAAAGGCCTCTTATTATTGTTATTATGAACACTGTTCTTAATATTAAGGGAAGGTGACTGATTGAGAAGTCCCAGGTTGTGTTCTGTTGCAAACAAAGTTACATGCTGGAATAAGAGCAATAATAGCATCATAATCCCATCTGGAATGAGAAACTGTGGATGGGGTTCTACTGTGATTGAGGGCATTTCCTGTGTGTGAGTATATGTGTGTGTGTGTGTGTGTGTGTGCGTGTGTGTGTATCAGTGTGACAGTGCATTTTAAGAAGCGGCGACTGCAGGAGGCTGCCTGATGGATACAGGATCATACTGCAGAGCTGACATTGTCTTCAGCTCTCCTCCTCCTCTTCCTCCTTCTTCTCCCTCTCCCCTCCCCTTCTGTCTGCCTACCTCTCAGCAGAATTATCACTCTAAAAAACACACACACACACGCACACACACACATATACACACATCAGTCCTGAACGCAAGCAAGCAGCTGCGAGATGCAAGAGCAAGTGCAGCCGTGGAAATAAACACGGCACAGCTGATTACAAGGGAGCTGGTGACCTGAAGTGCAGACTTTACATGCACTCTAAAGGTAGCTACATGTCCCCTTCAGCAAAACCGCTGCCCACCCCTCCCCGTGTGTGCAACACACACACACGTGCACACACACACACACACACACACACTCCCCTGGCTTCATTCAAAGGCAGCCAAGCATGTTGAGAGATGAGGTGCCCCCCACCCCTCCTCCTACCCCCACCCACAAGAGAGCAAACAATACGGCTAAAGCAGCCATCAGGGTATACACAGAGTGGGTTTCATCATTAAGTCTTATGTCACCCTGCGAGTGCATTGCAGAGCCCACAGGAGGATCCCAGGTCTGACTTTTACACAACAAGGCAAAAGCAGGAAGTCAGACCGGGGTGTTGAGGGGTGAGGAGCTGGGGGGAGGAAAGGAGGGGGAGTCACTGAAGCTACTGCCATCAACATGCGCGAGGGAGTTTGTTTCACGGACGACAGCGACGCCGTCACGTACAGACCCGACACGGACGAAAGGGAAGACTCCGCTCCTGTCGCGCGCACGGAGAGGGAAGAGGGGTGGAGGGGGGCACTTTAATCCGAACACAGAGACGGGTCTGTCTGTCGACGCCAAGTTCAAAAGAAACAGGGAGGAAAGGGAGCGTGTTGGTAGTGTCTGCGTGTGATGAGGGGAGAGGTGAATAAAGCTTGTATGCATTGGTAGAACGCCTAAAAATTGTGTGTCCAGCACTAGTCCAAAATGTTTTTTAGTCAAGTGAAAGTAAAAAGTAAATCACTCTAGAGTGAGGAAGGGTTTGGTGAAAAGGCTGCTCAACTGCTGAGTCAGTCGTTTTAATATTTCAAAATTACACCGTCGGATGGAGCAAAAACATAGTTATGTGAAAATTTTTGGTGTTTTATTATTTAACACCAATTTCATGTAAACAGCATAGTTACAAAATAACAAAATTAGGCAAGAGAATTTTTTTTTTTTCCAAATAAATTTATTTCAGTATAAAACTGGAAGTAACAATATGCGTTCTTTCAATATAAACGCTGTGAATTTTTAGCAAAAACTGCAGGTGTGTGTCTGTGTCCGGGTAAAACGAGCTTTTTCTTTCTTCAGTGAAGCGACTCACAGTGGACAACGAATCCAGAAATTTTACTCAAGTAAGAGTACCGACACTTTGTAAAAAAAAATCTACTCAAGTAAAAAGTACACATGCAAGATAATTACTCCAGTAAGAGTTAAAAAGTATTTGATTAAAAGGCTACTCACTGAGGAACTGATCAAATCATCAGTCATTTAATATTTAAAAAAATATATCACCAGATGGACCAAAATATAAGGACATTTTGGTATTTTAAAGACCAAAATCGAAATAATTCATGTTAACTAACATAGCTACAAAACTACAAAATCAGGAAAACTGAAGAATGTCTCCTGATGAATTTGTTTAAAAATAAAACTTGTAAAATTTTGGCAAAAACTGCAGGTGTGTGTGTCTGTGTCTGGTGAATTTTTGTTAAAACAAATTTGTTCTTCATTCAGTGAAGTTACTCACAGTGGGAAGAGCATCCAGAAAGTTTACTCAAGTAAGGGTAACGATAGAAGTAAATGGACAGTGCAGTAAAAATATTCCTAAGAATGAATATATTTGATCCAAAATGTTACTTAAGTAAATCAGTTGCTATTCAACTCTAGAGGTCACCTAGCTTGAGCACTTAGGTGAAGAAAAACTGGAGACATTTTCTCTTAGAAGTAAAAAAATATTATCAATGCAGAACTCACACCTCTCATACTTTTTCACAATTGATCACAGTAAACCCTCCATCCATCCATCCATCCATCCATCCATCCATCCATCCATCCATCCATACATCCATCCATCCATACATACCGCTTGTCCTTGCAGGGTCACAGGCTGGTGCCAGCCTCCTGTGGTCTCTGGGCAAGAGGCGACGTACACCCTGGACAGGTTGGCTGCACATCACAGGACAACACCGAGACACACACAGGACAAACAACTGTGCACACACACCTCGAGCACCAAGGAAGGTTTTTAAAGTGACCAACTGACTTGCCAGACAGGTTTTTGGACTGTGGGAGGAATACACGCTCACACAGGGAGAACTCCCAAACTCCATGCAGCCATGCAGCAGTGCAGCCACCACATTACACCCACAGACATGAATGTATGTTCTTCTGAATTTATGTGCATAATAATGAAGTAGAAGTAAAAGGACATATGGTTTTAAATTTCTTTTTTTAATTATTATTTTCTCAAGCTAAACCATTCCATTGTAGCTCTGGTTGCATATTTAGGGTCATTGTCCTCTGGGTAGATTATCCTCCACCCGGTCTCAAAGTCTACTTTCTGGCCTCTGAAAAAAGTTTTCTTCCAGGATTGTCCTGCGTTTAATGGTTTCTTCTCTTTTCCTGTCAAAAACATAATAAGTATTCCCACTGAAGTCAGAATCCCAATAGCTGAGTAACTCTGAGCTCATCGACAGCCCCCCCTCACCCCAACCCTAACCCCAGCCTCTAACATCAGTATCCAATGCGGTTGCAAGAACATAGAGTTAAAGTTGCTGTTAAAGCTCATAATGATTAACACACTTCTCAGTGTTAAACCGGTGGCACACGCAGCACTGTAAAATATGTTTTAAACTTTCTGCCACACAAAGGGTTTTGCATGTAAGCCAAAAAGTTAAGTTTTGGTTTCATTTGGCCAGACCACATGTTTCCACATGTTTCCTGTCTGCTCTGCATGACTTTCTTTCTATAGTTACTTTGGTCTAATTACTCTTCCATGAATGCCAGACTTAATCTTTTAGTAATAGCTGTCCTGCCCTGTGGAGCTCCTCCAGAAGTACCTTTTTTTTATATAGTTGTAATAGTTGTTGGTTACAATCTAAACATACCCACAACCCCAGAGATGGGTAGAAAACACAATATTGTATTCACGTAAGAGTTACACGGCTTTACC
Organism: Poecilia formosa; assembly: GCF_000485575.1. NCBI lineage: Eukaryota > Metazoa > Chordata > Actinopteri > Cyprinodontiformes > Poeciliidae > Poecilia > Poecilia formosa. The sequence goes on from NW_006799939.1 coordinate 4,670,903, forward strand.
TCAAGTAAAAGTAAAAAGTGGCTGCGTGAGAAATGACTCAAAAGTGCTAAAACGTCTACTGAAGTACAGAGTAACTGATCATGACCCCCAATTTAATATTTTATTTAATCAGACAGATTAAAAAAAAATAAAATCAAACCGATACTTACAGTAGGTAATGTGTGTATTTATGTTATAACAAGGTAAGTGTTTTAGTGTTAATGTTCACTGTTTTATAATCAGTTGCCATCCAAATGTCACATCAGGATCATCAGCAGGTAGGGAAAAAATCAGTAAAACAACAAAGTTTGTGCACAAGTAAGAAGTCTCACTTCAACATAGGCTGTATTTACAGCTGTTTCTGCACCTCATATTTTTTGTTAAAAACATGTTTGTTCTTCATTCAGCGGAGTTACTCATTTTGGGTGGAGTATCCAGAAATGTTACTCATGTAAGAGTGAAAAAGTGAGGCGCAGTGAAACTACTTCTAAAAGTTTTTTTTTTTTTTTCTAAATAGTTACTCTAGTAAATGTAACTGAGTAAATGTATGTAGTTAGGATACCTCTGAATTTATTTTGATTTCATTTAGGGTTATCATGTAGGATTTGTGAGGGGAGTAAAAGCAAAAGCACACCACAACATTCTGAACTTCTATTTGGATAACAAAACAAACAAACAAAAAAACCCAGAATCTATTCTGATGCGATAACAATAAAACAACAATAAAATACATTCAATTTTGTGGCTGTAACGAGGCAGATTCTGAAAAAGAAGGTATGGCAGCAATGCTTTTCACAAGACACTGTATTTTTCTGGAAATCAGTTAAGGTCTTGAATCCCTTTATTTTGGCGGGGAGCTGAAGACGGTCAGGTGCCTCCCTGTTTATCTGCATGGTTATGTTGTAATTAACACATCGGCCCCAGACGTGCTGACTGTTTGACATTGTGTCTGACATTGAATCTAGTGGTAGACAACCGCTCTGAGGCATGTGATGGGTATGCCGGCGAGAGGCTGGAGTCTAGACTCCGGGCGACACACCATATGATATTGATTATCTTTTGTTTGCCTATCTCTGTAGCTCCTTGCCCTGAAGGACTTAACTCACGTTATTGTCCGACATGAGGCTCTGTTATTTCAATTCGGCGAGGCTTCAAGTGTGTCCATATGAAATCCAAAAAAGCAAAAAGAGAAAATCACCCATATTCCTCCTGTTTTTTTGGGGTTTTTTTTTTTTATAAAGATTTACAAAATGAACTTTTTTTTAAAGCAACTATTGCCTGCACTGTTTCCACATCCATAATTATATATATAAAACACAAAACCATGTCGAGTGAAGTTTTTCTCTCATCGTCAAATATGCCAGTGCTTTCACATACAGCTCTAGGCGGATTATTTTTAGTTTTACAGGCATTGATATGTGGTTCCCTGTCTGCAAGGCCCAAATATTTTTATCAGACACCCTTCATCATGTGTCACACAGCATGTGTGAATGTGGCTGGCGTTTTTTTGTTGTTGTTTTTTTATGAGTCTGTTATGATTAATGTGAGACGGAAGCGTCGCTAAAAGCCGTTGTTTTTAGGTGACCCATTTTCTGTGAAATGCACTTCGCCGGGGACTGATAACTAGACAACATCTATTAGGAAGACGTTTCAAGAATGTTTCCACAACTCTACACCAAGTAGTAACAACTGCAGGGTTGTAGTCAAGTCGGCGACAGGGATTGTTTCTTCTAAATAAATAACTTCAAAAGGAAGGGATGTAAAGTGTTGGTGACGCAGGATCTGTACTTGAATTTTCAAGTATTTTTAACAAATTCTCAAATTGATTTTGATCTGGAGCTTTGACTGGGCCATTTTTAGATTTGCATGGGCTTTGATCTGTACCGTTTCATTTTGGTTCTGGCCCTGTTGTCCTGGAGGAAGTTGAACTTCCACCCCAGTCTCAAGTCTTTTGCAGCCTAAAGCAGATTTTCTCCCAGGATGACCCTGTATTTAGTTCCCTTCATAATCCCGTCAACTTTGTCCCTGCTGAGCAAAACATCCCCATAAAATACATAAAATACCACCTAAATGTAGCACTGCATGGATAAAATGTTGGCTAGTTTTAAATCAAACATACGAAGCCAGCATTAGTAGAGCACAAAGAACTTCAAATAAAAGGAAAATCATTCCTTTTATTCCAAAAATGAATGATTTTCTCTGAGTTGAAAAAAAAGAAAAATATGAAGTTCAAGATATGGAGCAAAAATAGTCTGTTGTTAAGTGAATGGTCTGTATAACACTAGTATAAAGCTAACTAGCAGCGGCTTCAGTTCAATGGCGCGTTAATAGCTCTAATAGCACTCAACAGAGATGTAGCAATGCGGCTTCATAGAAAACTGAAGCGGATAAAACAGTTCATAACAAACGACAGTGGCACCTCAAAAAGAGGACAAACATAAGAACATGACGTCACTTCAGCTTCGCACACAAAAAATAATACAGTTCAGACATTAATTACCGAAAATCTGGATTCTTCACTTGTGTGGCCATTAAGTCGGTCTCAGCTCAAAAAAAAAATCTCTTCTCTTCCGTTTTACCAGTAAACCATTTTGCCAGAGTACGTAAACAGGAGGTTTTTTACAACTTCCTGTAATTTTAGACCTCTCTGTTACAACAGCACCACCGGCTGACAAAAACAAGAATTACAACCCGCACGTGAAATAAAAGCAAAAATATATTTTTACAGGTACCCATTTTTCACCTGGTTACACATTCTCTGATGTTCATTTTAGCTCTGGACGATACATTGCAGTTGTGTCTTGTACTAATTTGGATTCAGTTCAATTCAATTTATTTATATAGCACCATTTAACAACAAATGTCTAAAAACTCTTTTCAAAAAAATAAAAAAAGTAAAAAAAACAATTCAGTCAGACACACTGAATGGATCCAAGTTACAAAAAAGTACATTTTGCTAAATTATTCAAGTTTAAAAAGACTGCATTGAGTCGATTGACTCTAATTACTAATGAGGTGAATTCTGAAGGCAACTATTTGCACCGCCTTTTATTTAGGAGTGCCAGGGTACATGGGGTGAATAAATAAACAAGCAAACCACATTTTAATTTTTTTTTATTATTAAACAATTTTGGGAACCATTTTCTTTCCACTTCAAAATAACTGAATATGCTTAAAAGAAATTGTTGAAGCTTGTGGTCGTAGCAAAGAGAATGACATCTTTCGCAAGACCCTGTATGTAGGTGAAATATGGCAAGACAGCCCCACGGGGTTAAGCTCTTAAGTTTAGAACTATTTAAATCCATCGTTATTTTTATAGACAGCACAGTTATTGAAAATCAAAAGTTACGCGTCCACAAGCTCCCACTCTTTTTTTTTCTAATACATCCAGCAACTAATTTGTGTGAAAACAAATTGGACTGGAGCTAATTAATAAGAGCTTTCTCCAACTCCCCATTTACCTAAAGACTAATCTCCGCTTCAGTGTTTTATTATTACTCCCAAACAACACAAGGAACACTCCAGCCAAGCTACTGTTAACTTAGAGATTGGGCTGACAAATGCAAAACATCTTGAAGCACAAAAGAGAGCTCAACAAACCCCTCAAATTTAGGGATTTTTTTTTTCTGGACTTATCGGTTTGTGATTCATGATCAAGAGCTGGTGATGGACAATCTGCCACAGAAATGCAGCTAAAACGAGCTTCACCCAAACTTAATCCCACAACAGGATTAGAAAACGAGAGAGCGAGTGAGTTACTGACGTACTTGTTTTGTGGTTGAAGTGGTGTGTTGGGACGCAAAATCCCAAACAGGCCACACACAACAATCAGCTGGATGAGGAGCAGCTGATTGTTGTGTGGTTAGCTAACATGGTTAGCATCCAGAAATTGGAAGAGAACTGGAGGATAAATACTTTACAAACTTAGAAAAAAAACAAAAAACAAAAAGAACAATCTGATTTAGGTATTTTGTCAACCTTCAAACAGAAGCCTCTGCTGCCCTGGGTTGATGTAACACAGAGTTAGGTAATGGATTTGATCCAGTTAGGTTAGTTTATTGATATTTGAGAAATCCTACAGCACTTTGAGGGATTTTGGGTTGTTTTCTGAGATTGTGACTGTGCTGTCTAATGACTGGCCAAACAGGACTGGAACCGAAGAAAACTGAGGTCATCAGCAGGGCATCCTGCTTACAGGAGCTCCTTTGTTTGTTCATCTGTTTGTGCTGTCCAAACTTTTCTAGTTTTCCTTCTTCCAGGGTTTTGCAGCAACTTTTGGAAACTTTTTGTATCAAAGATTACCTTTTCTGCAGACTCTTTCAAAATCTGAAGGACTGTAGCTGAAGTTCTATCTAAATTTTATTTTTTTAAATCTACTCACACCCACTCATCAAAACCCTCTCCTCATATATGCTCATGCACTCACCAGAGTTCCCGCCTCCAGACATTTCCATCATTGCTCTTGTTAAAACGTTAAAATATATATTTTTTGCCTATTCATATTCTGCACAGCATTTGTATTAGTTCACTGTACAATTACTTGTACATGCAATTGTGCCACACTGTTTCTCACATTTCAGCGTCAACTTTTAATGTATTTCATTGGGATTTTCTATGAGACGAACTAAAGTCCAGACTCTGCACCAGGTCCAGACCAACTGACAAGTTAATCTGACACCAAGTCAAGGTTGGGAAAATGTGTTAGCATTAATCTGATCTAACAAATCAGGGATTTTAAAACCATCTAAGTATCAGTACAACTTGGGATCTATCTTGATTACTGCTAATCTTTGTCTCACCTATTTAGCTAAAAGTTAGCTCTCCTTACAACGACTAGGAAGGGATTTCACTGTAGAGGGCTCGTTGCAACGGAGTGAAGAGCCTAATGTCTGAAATTGGAAAAATACTTTTTATGAAAGTTTTGCCTACATACAGGTAGTTCAAACCAGAAAGTGCTGATGCTATGAGCCGAATCACCAACAAGTCATCTCAAAACAGAAAAGACAGGATCTATCGTTTGCCTGCCACTTCTGATTACTCATTCCTCAGCAAAGATTCTTAACAAATTGAGATTTGTGGGTTAACTGAAGACTTGTTGTACCTTTCTGAGTCAGATAGGTCTTTAAACATAAAGGTCAGAGGTACAGATTTTTCATATGTAGTTTTTTTGGAGGGTTGAAACTTGGAAGAGTGTTCAAAACATTTGTGGAAATAAAACCATTAAATAAATATCTTGCCTTACCCCGCAAAAACATCCTTAGCATCATTTTTAATTAGAAGATTCTCAAACTGTTGTAATCCCATAGATACCCATCAAATGCAGCGTTATTTTTAACTTTTATCCAAGCTAACTAAGATAAATATGGGATAGCATTAATGCTAATGGTCTGTGTCGTCAAGTATATCATATTCCAATTGGTCCTAACAGGAAAAATTTTGTTGGATGCCCGAAATTGTGAGGATGAACTTATGGCTTGGCAGATGATTGGGCCATTTGCACTTTAGGCTGATAAATTTTTTTCCACCGTTAACAAACCAGTCCTTCAATGTCTCATCCGTACATCAGTGTGGCTGCCCATGTCCACTGCTAAGCTGGAATATCAAGGGATAAAGTGTGGCGCAGAAAAGTGACACACATATCTGCTGCGACTTTGAAAGAAGAAAGAGTCGACGACATCAAAAGTGGTAACATTTGCAAACCGGCGAAAGAGGCAGTGGCAGTGTGACTAAACATTTTAGTCAGCATTAACATTAAGCCACATTTCTAACTTTGCTGTCATTGTTGGTGAAGATGTGCAAAATTTAAGCTACAACATTAAATGTAGCACGGTAGGAAAGTCATTGTTAAAAGCAAGCTGAGAAGACACAGGCCAAACACAAAGTTGTATGCTTCAACCCTGTAAAAACCAGCTAAATTTATATTGTTAGTATTTCTTAAAAACAATTTTACGCCATTTAATTTAATACTTAGTAAATGTAAGTCAATATCTCTCTCAGTGAAGATTGTAATTGTAGTCGTGCTAAGCTTGCAGCTGAAATGGTTCCCTCAGCAGTATTAGATACACCAAACAAGGTCAAAACTCCTGTTTTACTGCATGTCACATACAGTCATAATCAATAACTTTGAATATTTTTGACAAGTTCATGTATTTCGGTAGCTTAATTCACTAGGTCAAACACATTACATAGATTGATTGGGTTTACCTTTATTTCTGTAAACTATGATTATTTAGATAATTAGAACATTACATAAGACCGATATTAGAACAATGCCCAACGCAAGCATAATAAAAAATATGTGCTCAATAGCTGCTGAGTGGTCTTTATTATATCTGACAAATGAGGCTTATTGTAACCCATATTCTAATTTATTGAATATCTTTGTCTCCTAACTAAAGACACTTAAAAAAAAAGCCATTTTTAGAAAAGTCAAAACATAAAAGCCACACAGGCTTCTGTTCAAATTAAGTTCAAGTTGAGAATCTGCAAAATGAACCTAATTTACTTTCTGTTTTCAGTTCAGTAACGTTAAGTTTGTCTGATTTTATTCACCTGCTTTTAAATAGCTCCTATTTTACCCCAGGATGTATTTTTCTTAGCATATTTTGACTGACAAATTTTCCTCTATCCAAAATAAATGTGCTTTTAAGTAATAACTTTGTCCATGCTGTGCATATTTTGTACTTTTGTGTCATTGCACAAGTCAATTTGCCTGCTTTGTTCTCATCATCCATGTTTGCGTGGAACACAAAGCTACTGCGCATTAATCCGCATTCACCAAACTTTACAAAGGCTTATTTTGACACAAATGCTTTTGTGTCGCCCTACACTTATCATGATCTTGCTAATTATATCCAGTGTGTGTGTGTGTGTGTGTGTGTGTGTGTGTGTAGATGTGTGTCTGTTTGACTTTCCTACGTGTGTCGCAGACAGCTGTTGTTTGTGCTGCCTCCAAGCGCTTTAGCTGACTTTGTAATTAGTCCTTTCTAGTTTTACTTTACTGAAGCGAAGAGTGGAGAAGGAGCTCCTACACAGAGAAAAAATAATAATAAAAAAAAAAGAAAAACAACACAACCATCGGCAGCATCCAGCTTCACATCACCCCTCGCCCCTCCCACCCAGTCTTCTCTGCAAGAAACAGACGCCGGGTCAGCTCTCGCGGCCGGCGACAGTAGCTCACGTTCAACACATCCGACACTCACGCACGTCAGCCGCGAGAGGATTAAGAGTGGAGCGCATTTGAGACTGATCTCATCAAAACGTCGTCTTTCTACATGGCACACAGCCTGTTTTTGGTGAGAAACCTGTTGCCAGCTGCGGGGAACTTGTCAACAACTTCACTAAAGCCACAGTGACATTAAAAAAAATGTCGTGTTTTTTGCATTAGCTCAAAGATTTGCACGAGGAGAGTGGAAGTTGAGAAAATAGGACGGACCATGTAGGAAAGTGAGAGAGGAAATAATGGCAAAGCATACTCTTTTTTTTTTTAAACACAGAGGGGGGATGGGTAGTTTTTACATTGTCCCTCCTCCCTCTTCCTCTATCTTTTTTTTCTTTCTTCCCTCTCATCTTTGTTCAAGGGCTGCCTGGCTCGAACAAGCCGCCCCTGAACGCTGAACTATAAGAAATGAGTCAGAGTGGTGAGAAAAAAAATAAAGTCAGCACACCAGAGATACAGTATTATTGCATGGTTGTGGTATGACTGTCAATGTGTGTGTGTCTGGGTTTGTACATGGGAAAGAGTGGGTGTGGTTTCAGGGGAATTAAGGTAACGCGAATGTAATAAATAACAATTAAAAAACAGCCAGTTTCCTTTAAATTTCACAGATCTGTCACATTCATACCTACAGTATTTAAATCAATATCAAAAGAATCAATGAAAAGTACGATTTCAAAACTAGTGTTCCAGTGTTTCTGTTTTTATTTTATTGCATCTTTTCTTTAGAAGTCTTTAGATTGTAAATCTTTAGCAAAAATTGTGTACAAGGATTAGCCTGAACTGTACGACTTGAAGGTTTGATTTGAGTGGTGAGCCTTTTTTTTTTAAGTTGCTTTTAAATTTTTTGTGGATTCTTGAATTTTTTGTTTTTCTCACAGCTGTTTTCCATCTATCTAATCATTTTCTTATTGTTTTTGGTGTATTTCAGCGACTATTTAACATATCGTTACAAAAATTTTTACTCTTTTTTTCTAGAAATCATCTCTCACTCATACAAAACATTTTTGGAACAATAAATACAAAAAGTTTGTTTTCAAAACAACAAGGACAGTCTTACAAGCTTAAATTGTGTTTCCATTGCTGTGGTCGATTTGCCTCTGAAGCTAGAGCTAGTAATAAGGTTACTCGTTGGTTGAGGACGTTATAGTTGCAAGTCTGTAAACAGTCGGATTTGTCATTTGCCTTGGTGCTAACTATAATTAGCAGCACATATTACATACACAAAACAAAATGTAGCATATTTTCTACATTTTATGCATGTCAACACAAGAAGAACACATTCACAAATATAATGCTTATATTTGAAATGAAACTCACGGCTGCTCGGTAAGCTCGGACTTTCCCGCTCAGATTTCAAGGGATGTTGTTTTTGTTTTCTGACTGGTGAACTTGGAAAATGCGACTTCTGGGTGAAAAGAACATGCACACACCCATCATGTGGTCATTTGCATGTATAGAAGAAATTTGTGGGGGAAGGGCACCAAAACTGGCTCATGCCCTGGGGCCCAGATCCTCATAAATCCAGCCCTGTTGACATCTATGTATGAAAATCAACTTATGGCAAGCTAATTACGCTACAGATAAATGTAATGATCAACATCGCTACTTTAACGGCACCAGAAATAATTGTTGCTCGTCTGTTTTAAATAAAAGCTCTTGCTTTCCTCTGTTGTTCTACAATCGTTATTATTATTTTTTTCACCAACGCCACACTCCCCAACCTGATCCGGTGAATAATAAGGGAAACTCTCAAGAAAACATTTGTCATCTCCCTCATCATCTCCCTTTTCCTCTCCTCCTTCATCACCGCCACGGCTCTGCTGTGTGTCTCTCGGTCTAATGACCGCTGATGACACGCAAACACAATTTCCAACTCCATCTATATGCTGTGAGTAGGCAGGCTGACACACAAAGCTCCTCTCTGAAAGAAAAAAAACTCTCCCTCACAAAGCCCTCATGCCTCTCATTTGTAAATCACTTAAAAGCATGACAAATGTGCATTGGAAGTTTCAGAGCGTCCCTGCCGAAAGCATTCGTGGGTCTCATTCACACCCACGGCTCTGACACACAACAGCATTGTGCTGTCCAGACATATAGCTCAGAGCCATTGTGGCCTAAAACTGTTAGGGGCTTGGAAATGCGGCGGAATTATTTACTGTAGTAAAACAAAAAAAAACAAAAAACAAAAAAAAATGTGAGCATGAACCTTATCTTTGTTTGCGGAGAGTAATGAAATATGCGGAGGGAAAATAATGGAGGCAGGTCAGCGCCGTTTGCCTGATTGCATTTGCTGTGGCTAGTTCCTGAACAGAAAGCAGTTTTTGTAGTTGCGAAATGATTGGTGTGCGGAGAGAACGAAAAACGCCGGAATCCAAAAAAAAAAAAAACCCACAAAAAAACAAAGGAGTCTTGTCCCACAACGCTAATCCCACAGGAACATTTCAAGCATAGACTGAGAATTACTGTGTGTTTCAATCATGTGATGGGCCATCAAGCACGGGGTTTACAGTTTTTTGTTTGTGTGTGTGTGTGTGTGTGTGTGTGTGTGTGTGTTTGTGTGGCTGTTTCTGAACGCGATCCAAGCTGATGTTCTGCAAGTGGTTCCGATTGTCACAACGGTCATTTTCACAACTTAAGCTCTGTCTAAATTGTAATGCGTGTACGGCAGGACAACAGATCGGCTCTTTCACACAAGTGGTGAGGAAGGAGGAACATAACCTGGATCAGAAGACTGGAAATGGGTCAGTGAGAGGACAGTTGCGAAATAGAAATCAAACTACATTTAAACAGATCACTGGATTACTTACAATAATCTCTGCAAAGCAAACAAATAAATCCAATATAAAAGTCATATTCTAAAACAAGGAATTGTGTGTACAGAATAGATTTACACGTATTATTATTTTTATTAATACTTTATGTACAAAAAAATACCCCCATCTAAAAGATCATGAAAAAGATACTTTCGATGATAAATGTTTGCAAGAGTCGGGTAATTTTTGTGTTTTTGATAGCTGACTTATTTCCAAATTTTAAATAAAATATAACAATACAATATAAAGTCAGACTAAGGTGAGTACATGGACAAAATGAAAATTTACCGTTGTTGGACTGTTTTCCTTGAAAAGATGCACCACAATAAATTTACCTCTATGATTATATGTATATTGGCTACTGTCTAATGACACGAAAAGTCGTCCAAATTGCAGTAATCAACTAATTATTAATAAAAAAAATGTTATAAGTGAAAGGATCAAAGGCGCATGTAAGTACTGTGCTAACTGTAAACATGTTGACTGGGTGTGTTGCTCATAGTGTCCAACCCTGTCACAAACCACAAGCAGCTAATCCTACTGGTTTTCTAACCTGTGGGGAGAACATGATTAATCCTTTGTTCTGCTTGTTTTTGACACAGCACCTTCACCACATCTTGGTGTTTCCTGGAAAGACAGAGGTTTCTTACCAGGCAAGTTTCTGAAAGCAGCGTAGTCATAACTACAGTGACATTCAGAGGTTTTTTTTTTGCACTCTACATTTTAAATCTAAGTGTTGACGCCACTCTCTCAGTTCTTCTGACCATCTTAAGTCACACTATAAAAGATCAGTATAAATGCAGGAATCAGGAACCTACCGGGCAACATTGCAGAATAAGCATTCCAAATCTGTGTCAACATGTTGACTGTTGGCCTCCAGCCATCGTAACTTAAACTGTACGTCTACTTGTTGGATGACGTGTAATTTCCATGGTATTTCCAATCTGTTCATAATTTTCTACATTTCATTTACAACCATAATTCTCAATGTGCTGCAGAGGGATTTCAAGCGATGGACAAACACAAACTGGAGTATAATTGTAAAAGAGGAGGATACATGAGTTTTAGCATTTTTACATATAAACTCAATACAATAGATCATGCAGTGTTGTTCAACTGGTCATTCGAACATGGAAAGAAAATTACAAACTTACTAATACATGACCGTTCCCTTAAACTGATTAGGTGAAAGGAGGACATCGTTTACAGAAACCCCAAGTACCATAATACTTTGAAGAAAAAACATTTTGCCACAAGAGGGAGGGAGGAAATATCAGCTTTGTACATCTGAAAGAAAAAAAAAACACCTTTTAAAAGCAAAATCATCAAAGATCAGTCAGAAAGGGCAACGAGTGTCTCTATGTTTTCATTTTTAAGTCTCACCAAAATAGTCAATTGGATTTAGGTCTGGACTTTGGGCCATTTGGTGGTACTGATATAAAGGTGAGCCTCCTCCCAAGTCTCAAGTCTTCTACAGCTTCTGCCTTTTTTTCCAAGATTGTCCTTTCATTAGCTTCATCCATCTTCACATCAACTCTGACTAACTTCCTGTCCCTGCTGAATAAACGCATCATGATGCCAAGTACATGTTCAAGATGGGGATGTTGCGTTCAGATTTAAGGTGAAGTGTTCTTAAGTCTGAGTTTGAAACTAAGTCTAAGATTGGCTGGCCTTGACATAAAATGTCACCGTTTGGCTTGTTAAAGCCACAAGCTATAACACTGTACACCAGTTTTAAAAGTTATCCCAGAACCAACACCATTGTTGCATTTTTACAAGTAGGGCTAAGAAAACAAAAGTGGTTCTGTCATGTGCATACTTACATTACACACACAAGCCCTGTTTCTTTGTAACCAACAGAGGGGCAACAATCCTTGACAAATTTAATCAATTCGCAACATATGATTAGAGCATATCTTGCGGTTTGAGAACAATGCCAGCTGTCAACAGTCCTTGGCTATCTGACCGTCGGCCCACAGACCAGACAGCTATTGTGATGCTAGCTAGTGGCAAATCTTGTCACAGACGTAAAGACACGTCTGTCATAAACTACAAATGAGCGGGTACATCCTTTAACTTTCAAGTGGATCTCAAGCAAATTCTGAAATAACAAGAGGCCCCGTCTTACCCAACAAATATGCTGCTGCTTAGCGATTGTTGCCACCCTAATATAGAAACCCTGACAAAAGTTTAACACCCTCTCCACAGAGGATTCATGTTGTAGTGCCGCTGTTTGCAACTCCCCCAGCACATCTATTGCTTATGAGGTGTGCGCCTTATTCTCATTTGCCACTGGAGTGTGAAGTCGCTTTCACATCACCTTTTTAGTGTTATCTCAGCCTTCATGTTACATTTTTTTTTTTACACAGGATATCAATGGTTTTTGTGTTTGCAATGTGTGAGAATGTCAATGAGAGCAGCATGAAAACAGACATGAGTAAGACGATTGAGCTGCACGTCTGCTCGAAGAGGAAGGAGAGCTCGTCGCACCTGACAATTTCAATGGACCCCCCCACCTCATATCTTCATGATTCACTCGCAAATATCCCTCGATGAAAAATTAATGAGGTATACTTTGTCAAGGAATAAATAATTTAACCGTGCACGGGGTTTCAACACCTCCATTAAGCGTCTGGTCACTCCCTGGAGCGCTGTGGAAGACTGTTATCAATTCCACTTCCCCGCGGCACACGTTGCAGGAGCATTTCGCGAGCACATCAAAGTTCGTAGCTCCCTTTCTCTCGGCTCTTATTGTCGAAACGCAACACGCGCAAATGCACACGAGCGCACCTCTGCTCCGCAGCTCTCCGCCACACTTGTGTCTTTGTGCGAGACCCCTGCCTCGTCCCCATTGTCATGTTAATTATCTGTTTGCTCTGTTTTGCAGGAGCTCGCCATCCATCAAAGCGTCTCCCTGCTTTTCATCTCGCACAGAGCATCTCTACCTGTAATTAGGTTTTGGCGTGTGAGGGAGAAGATGGATTTTGTTAGCGCCACGCGGAGGGAAGGGGAAGACATTAGGTAGCCTCCGAGGCTGTTCTGGGACCAGCCTTTAATGGCGTCTAATTGATGCGGGCTGTCACGGGGCCCTGGGTTTGGTGCTGTGGGAAGCCGAACATCCTTATGTTCTTTCCACGGAGCGCTCTGACTTTTGCATAGTCATAACGTCGGTTGTGTTCATGCAGGTGGCCACGTGTGTCCGCGTAGGCAAATGTAACTGAAATGCTTTTACTGCACAGGACCTGGGGGATGGGATTCTGTTTTTTGTTTTTGTTTTTGTCTACATGAACTCTGAAGACAGGAAATCACAGTGCTTGTCAGAATTATTCAACATCCCGATGTCAAGAACTTGACACAGATCATGCCTTTCCTGCGTCGTGTAATGAGCCTCATTGAAGTTATTGACACTAATAGCTCTATTAGTAGTTTAAGACAACTCAAGTCACATGGGACGAAACTCCTTGCTGTTTAAATCTGCCTGATCACGTCTGCACAGAGTGAGGTAAAACCCTCGGATCTTGGATCTTAGAAGAATCACAATTAGCCAATGAAGTGTGTCCTGATGCACTCGCTAAGAAGGAAGAGCTACAGGGGAGAGTCTAAAAGTATTTTTGGCTTTTAAAAGGGTGGTTGAGTAAGAGCTCAGAGGTGATAGTTGATGAAAAAGTTACAAAAACTTTTAAGAGGTAAAGTTATAATATACAATACAATACACTTGGTAAAACTCTTTTGCTCCCAACTGTTTAATATGGGATTTAATCCGGAGTGACAATAGATGTGTTTCCAGTGTTTCCATTGATCATTCCAGATTGTAATTACAAAAATGGAAACATGGTAAATTTGAAAAAAAAAATGCTTTTTTAAAATAAGTTTTTGCGTTAAGATGAGGTGGTTTTTTTGGCTGTCTCGTGATAAGTGTATTTCGCCAAAACTACGATGGGAACACTTTGTTTTTTTGCATCACATGAGTCATGTGATCAACAGCCAGATGTTACTACTGGCGAAAAGACGAAGAAGATGACAGGAAGAGGTAAGAGGATGTTTTGTAATGACTCATCATGTGAACAAGCTTATTCACATTGCGTGACTTATGTAATAAAAACTACGCAATTACTAAATAGTCTTTTTTTTATATATTTGCGGAATGCCTACATAGTTTTGAGCTCATTTGTAGCGGAAATGTAGCTAATAACGGTTTAGCTACGTTTCCGCTACAAATGAAAAGAAGTGCAGTGAATGCTGTGCGCTTAAAGCGAAGGTAAAAAAAAAAAATAATAATAATTCAAAGGGATTACCTTCTAAATCCACTCAGGACATCTGGCGCCCAAATATAATCAACGCTTTGGAATACCACCGTCTGGGAAACCTTTCAACAAACCACCAGTGATATGACTGCTGCTTTGTAGGAACTATTGCTGATATTTGAAAGAGCCTCTCTTTAATAATTAGTGCTATTCATATGGGAGAATAGGGATGAGTCGAAGGAGATTAATAGAGCAACAATTTTTAAGTGCCCTGACAAATTATGTCTTTACAAGTATAAATTCAAAATATTATGACAATAAAGTCATAATATGATGACTTTATTCTCTTAATACTACAACTTTATTCTTGTACGAGTTTATTCTTGTATTATCATGACTTTATTCTCGTAATTTTATCTAATACTTTGTCGTACAAGCAAATATTAAGTAAACCAAGAATATTTTTAAAAATTACTCCCACTAGTTATCATATGCTGTGTGAAAATCCGTAACGCACAGCTGGAGTCCGAGACATCTCCATCAGCTGAAGGGGAAAATAAAACGCAAAGCAAGCTGGAGGGTAATACAACTGACAACCGAAACGCCACGTTTACGCCATTAACACTCCTCTGTCTCTCTCTGCTGTTGTGCGGGAGTGCAGTATAATTACAGGCAACACAAATGACAATTTTTTAATGTATGCTATGTCAATGCGTCAAAACGGGTTTCATGCTTTTCAGATGTTCCTGAACGCTCAAATCCTTTGCATGCTTAACCGGAATATAATAAGTTCAAGTAAAGCCACAGTATAAAAGTTTATTATGTGAACTGAAGCACCACATATGGTGTGTCTTATGAGAATATAGGCTAGTCATAATGTATTCTGTTGTAATTATTTATTATGTGATGGATAATTGAAAATGACTTGCAGGCTAAGCCTCCCACCCCTACCTCCCACTAAATGCAAATATATTTTATCTTCATGTTTGCTGTGTTTATAATACCTTCTGGTATCCAGGGAGTATTTCTTTGGTTGCGTCGTGTGTGTGTGTGTGTGTGTGTGTGTGTGTGTGAGTATCACTGTATTGTTGTAACTCTCCAACTATTCTTCAGCCGTTCCTTTCATTTCACGGCAGTCTTTCAAATGACTTTTAGATTTCTTCCTGACCAGACTCATCGCAGTGCAGGTCATGTAAGAAAGAGGCACAATTAAAAGACGATGGGGACGTCCGAGCCGCACCGCTGACCTTCAGCTTGAAATGTAAAGTGTCTGATGCCTCTGGTCTGTTTGGAGGGGGCTTTTCTCTCTTCCAAAGATGGACAGCCATGCATTATTGATTACAAAACACTCCTGCAATGCTATTTCATCTTTCAAACCTCACATAAGAACTGAGCTTTATTTTAAAGTAGTTTAGTTTTTTTTTGTGTGTGCTCTTGCGTGCATCCTTTTTAGTGTTATTACTGTTTTTTTTTTGTTTGTTTGTTTGTTATACTGAAGCCCCCCACCCCCTCCTCCTCTGGAGCCATCACTCTTTCACCATCTTTACCGCATCATGTGGGATGCGGATAAGCAGGTGCATCTACTTTACTTTCTCCAGTTCTCCTCTGAAGCTGATATAATACACCCCCAAGCTTGCACAAGGCAATAGTCGCAGGTACGCAAACAGAAGTCACTCTACAGACGGCGCACAATTATTAGGTGAATTGTATGAGGATTTATTAACGGGTATAGAGGTCTCAGTTGGTCCAAAATATTACTAAAACTCTTCCCCAAAAATGTGTAAAAAGGTAAAAGTGATTTGGCTTCCCAATTGTCTCTGTGCACAATAATTGGGTTTCAGCCTTCTGCACCTTGAGCATGTCTCCGAGTGCTGAACTGCTTGTACTTCTGGGCACTCCAGGCAGGTTACAGTTCTACATTATTGCAGCACTGAAGCAGAAATGGTACCTGACAGCTTTTTTCAAAGACGCCTCTTGCAGACTATTTGCGAAAAAACGTATATTGCTCGTGTGATCATGAGCCAATATCTTTGCATCAGCCTCCCAGTTCTTGATTCATTCAGCGCAGCCCCGACGGGTGATTTTCAGTTTTTTTGTTTTCTCTTTGATGCAGATCATAATAATCACCACAGTCATCACAGTCACCGTGAAAAATAAAACGCATACAAACATTAAAATCCAAAACATAGGCTTGCGATGTAAACAACGAAACAAAAAACGTACCTCGCTGCTTCCACCGGGGGACGCCAAGCATTTGTTTGTTTCTTTACGCGCCAAACATTTGAATCTCGCTGACTGTTGTTTTCCAGACATTCAAAGCGCAACTGATAGCTGGTGCTGATCTTCTTAAGCCACACTCTATGTTGTTACACAAATACACAACATCTGATACCCTTCAATCCCATAAGCCTTGAGCCTGGAGTTGGAAAATTTGCAGAAAGATGTTACGCTCACATACTTAATAACAGTGCACACAGTGTAGTAATCACACTAATCGCAACCTCTCAAACTGCACTCATTGAAAAATATGCATAAGGATCCACACCGCTTGAACTTTTCCACATTTTGTCAATCGACAGGAATGAAGCTCTGTATCACATTGGGACGTTATGTGACAGACCAGTGGAAAATAGAGACTATCAGTCAAGTGGATAAGAAATCGTGGGTTTTTAATTTTTTTTTTTTTTTACAATTTTTTACTAAGACACCACCACAACCTTTGGTAAAGATCTGAAAATTGCTCTCCATCCAATTAAGTAGTCAAACTGGATGAGAGACTTTATGTTGTGGTTGCGTAAAAATCCCAATGAAATGCAGCAAAGTTCTTGGTTTTCTGACATAATGTGAAAAAGACTTAATGGCATGTCTACTTCTGCAAGTGTCTTTTTGTGGCTCAGAGGCCACTAAATAAGTAGGGAGACACACCATGAATAAGAGTTCTTGAATTTAAATCAACTGAACACAAACTAAGGTAAAAATCAAAGTTTCTCACAGGGGCTGTGAAAATCAGTGGTGTGTGGTGTCGATGGGTGGAGGATCCATGTGGTAAATGTTATAATCTGCAGTCAAGATAATCTACAAGCCAAGCATGGAGGATAGCAGAAACAGGTTAGTTGTATTTTTTTAGGGTTTGGAAGTCTTTAGGTCTCCCATATCAGTAAACAAGCCACAAGGCACTTGGCGTTGTATACGTCGGCATACCACTGAAATGTTTATTTGCCAAACATCAGATAAAAGGCACATCTTTTTCCAAATGCCTCATCCATATGTAAATTCTTGCACATTTATCACTGTATTCAAAATAAATTCTCCACCAATGAGGCTCAGAATCGTGTCATCTTGGTAGCATACACTGAGTGATGAGCCTTGCCTTCTCGGTCCCCTGTGAGCTGGGCCACTAGGGAGAATCGTCATGGTGACCACGGCTGTCAGATGGCGTTACCATGATGCCGAAGAATGATCAGCTTCATGGATCCCGACAGCGCTCCCTGACAGCACGGGGTGGGGGGGACACCGGGCCACACCTGGGAGGAGAAATGCTGGCAGAATGTGAAATGTTATTGAACAAGGTCGCTCCGAGGGTCACGTCAAGACCTGTCCGCTCCCGTCTCATCCATCACCGAGGACCACTCAGCCACCTTCTGGAATAAATATTTACATACGATGCATGCAGAGAAGAACTGCGCTTATGTTTTCCCTCTGTCTGACATTAAATTACGCTAAACCCTTTTCCTGTTTTAGGTCAGATAGGATTTCCTAAGTTATTTGAATTTGCTAAGTTTTAGAATAATGACATTTTTTTCCCACAATTGAAGAAGTTTTCTAGAATTTTGGTGGAATTCCCTTTTACACTGTATGATTTAAGTCAAATCTGTTGGGTCTTGTACCGCAGGGTTTTCGCTACAGTTTGTTGGAATTTTGGTCCATTCAGAAGTACATGACTGAAGTACATGACTTCTGAATTCAGAAGTACCTACATGGACTGAGTCAAGTTCATGTAGGTCGCCTTGCTCACCTACAACTTTTCAGCTCTACTCACAAACTCTCTATTGAACAGAGATCAAGCCTTTGAGGTGGCTACTCCGAAACACTGATTTTTTTGTCTCTAAGCCAAGCGTAGAGTGACTCCTTCACTCTACGTGTAAGCTCAATATTCATTTGGAAGATCCATTTGTGCCAAAGCAATATTTCCACATGATGTTCTTGATCCAACCTTCACAGATGGGATGTTGTGATCAGACTTTGAAACTCCCCCCATTTTTCCTCCATGATGGTCATTGTGGTCGTTCACTTCACTTTCAGTTTTATCAGACCATTGAACATGTCTCCCAAAATTACCACCGTCTGTCCACTTGCAAACTGTAATCTGGCTTTTTATGTTACTTTTGAAGTGATGGGATTTTCCCCACAGACTTACCTTGTATTCAGGGTAACTAGTTTCACTAGTTAAGCTTTCATTGACCATTTAATTGTGCAGTTTGACATGTTGAAAGTAAATTTGATTAATGGAAGCATGCCAATTTCGAAAAAAACTTGTTTTTCCCAAAACAGGTTTTGCCGTTAGGGGTGAGGTGGTTGACTAGCCATATGGAAATTGATTTATTTCATAAAACTGCAATAGAAACACTTTTTTTAACATCACGCAAGTCACATGAGCTACAACCGAATGTTACTGCTAGTGCAAACCATGAAGTAGACCACAGGAAGTAGTTTGAGGATCATGTTACATCATGTTCGTGTGAAAAAGCATCGGAAGCCAGCATCTTTAGATGGTAGTCTGGTTTTATTCTGGGATTGAGACACACATTTTGAACCAAAGATTGTTACCATGTTTATGCTTGCATTCCCATTTGAATAAGTGAAGGTAGTCTGTTTAGTTATCAGGAAGACCCAAGAATGAGCCAGACTCTGTTCCTCAGTTGCTTTTCTGATGTCTTGCCTGATTTCTTCTGATTGTTCCTTGATCTCAAACAAGCCAGCACTGGGTTTGAGGTGCTGCCTCTAGATTCACCCACAGATCCTCTATTTACCTTGTAAATGTAAAACAGCAAACTCAAACAAAACAATTTAATGTTCACATAGACTCAATAAGAGCTGCAATAAAAATTAATTTTTTTTAATTAAATTTCCATCTTTTCAGTCAAATAAAAGCAGACCCCAAACATACCAAACATAGATACATTGTCAAAAAAAAAAACCCCAACAAAACAAAACAGTGAGACTACTCTCCCCAAAAAAAGAAATTATCCATCTTATTATTTAATAAATTACATGAATCAACCCCATTTTTAATTCGTTTTGACCTGGATGTTGTTTACAATCACCAAACCAAATGAGGGAGTCTCTGTCATGAGTTTCATTCATTCTTTTTGTCTGAGGCTTGTGGGGACTTTTCCAATTCCTCAGAATAAGTCTTCTAACCATGATACATCCAACCACTACAAACCTTTGCCAATAACAATAACAGAAAAACTTTCTAAAATTTCATTAACAAATGTTGTAATTTAACCAGAAGCTTACAAAGCTATAATATCACCATCTGGTCTTTCTCAAATGGTTTAAAGGCAAAGTTTATGTAATCTTCAAAGACTGAAGAAGCTAATAAAGGATTTCCTCTCTCAATATCACAGCATTTGGAAAAAAGAACTACTTTTGATACAGACCAAACGAACAGTTTAGTCTGATGTAATGTGACATATAAAAAGATTATGCATCCTTTTTTAATTGCAACTTATGAAAATATCAGGTTTCAATCATAGAATACTTGGTCTGGATTTTAGAAAATGATTACATTAGTGTCGACAAATCTGAAAAAAAAAAAGAGTAAGGTGATCTTTCAGACAGGTAATGTTTCCTTGAACAGTCTAATGTCACCGAGGTACGAAATCAGATGATAAATCTTTAATTGTGTTGGCCTTTTTCACAGGACACCTCATCTGCAAAGTGTTGCAAGCAAGCACCCCATTTCTAAGTCTGACTCACGTCTAGCACCGGCCTTGTGGAAAAGACCCGACCAGTATCACTGATGTCAGGGCCAGCTGGTGACACTCGTTAACATGAATGACAAGACGAGCAGAGGGACGGGGAGCAACATCTCGCTCACTTGCTTTTTCCTCTCTCTCTGCGTGTTTTTCCCAACGTGAGACATCAACACATCTCCAGTTCCTGCCGGCCCCACTCCCAGAGCTCATGACAATTGCAATGATTGATCTCCCTCCTCTTGACTGCGGTGCAGAGGGAAGAAAAGAACACCACAGTGCCAAAAGAAAAGGGAAAGGGAGCAAAGAGGGGTGTGAGAAGTCCCCACAAGGTCAGAGGGATGTCCATTCCTTTTGTTTTGGTACGGGCAGATCGGTGGGCGCGCACAGGCGTGGAGGGGCGCGTTTGAATAACCTGTGGCCCAGCCAGAGGAACAGATGTGCTCCCAAAATGAGCGTACTCTCCGGCTGGTTTACTTATTCACGAAGAGTGAAGCAGCTGACTTTACCTGTTTGGAAAATGAAGAAAAACACAGGCGAGAGTCACCTGTTGGGTCTTATCTCAGAGGAAAATGTTGCTGAGACAATCAGGCTCTAACAATGTGATTTATGTCCCGCAACATCCACATCCACACAACAGATGGGCATCTATTTATGGCCATGATAGCAGGCTCAAGTTACATTATTGTGTGGCTAAGCATTTTTTTTTTATCTGCTCTTGCAATATAGGCTCATCTCTGATTGGCTGCTTCTTAAGCATATTGCTAAAATCCAAGAAGGGATTAAGCAAGCCTCACTTCAAAAACCAGATTTGTAGAACCTCTGAAGCTTTGAAATCTATTATTTCTCCATCAACATCAAGAGAGTTAAGACCGAGGTGGAGATTCCATTTCCAGCAGAACAACCCAACTATACAGACTGAGCTACGGTGGACCTTATATGTTTGATTGACTAGCAGAGTCAAAGCCTAGAACTAAATTCAAATGAGAATGAGTGACAAGGTTTGAAAATCAATATTTAGAGATGTAGTCAGTCTGCTCGAGCTGTTTTACAAAGGAAAAAACCATAGTGAGATAGGCTGGCAAGTGGTGCAGTTGTTGGTATGTTTTGCTGCTGTTTGCATAATCAACTTGTGCATTTGCAGGTTGCTGTCAGCTATTCTGGCTTCTTTCCACAGTCCAAAACCTTTATGGTAGACTGGCCTCTGGTGAATTATCCAGATTGTACCTTACCACTTTCAAAGTGACCACTGGAGATAGCCAGCAGCTCCGTTGGTGATCATGAGCAGATAAGCAGGCATAGACGATGGATAAGTGAATGGATAATAGCCACAACAAAGCCAATTCTAAAAACCATTGACCCTTTTCAGATTTGGATTTGTAATATAGATTTAAAACTTTGTATTTTCCCTCCACTTCAAAGGTATGCACAAAAATATGTTGAGGATCGTGATTATGTTGTGGCAAAATGTTGAAGAAAAAAACCCTCAAAGGTGTGAATACTTTTGAGAAGCACTGTAAGCAACTGTGTGATGTATTTTCCTGCATGCCTTTTCGTTTGCTCTCAGGTGTCTGAATGTGGAGTTCAGTTTGCACTGTAGCCTTGGAACAACAATATGTGTGGCACACACCCTTGGGATTTTCTATGTGGAGTTTGCATGGATTGTTCTGCCCATGAATGCTTTACAAGCACACAACACAACACTAGAGGAACCTTGTTAACCACTGGCAAAATCACCAGCAGCACACCCTTGTTCATGTTCCCTGCTGCCTGACATAAACCAGCCACAGCACCTCAGAGAACAGGATTCGTGAGCAGCAGGAAAATCCTATATCACAAGCAAAGTCGTCTTAGTGGCGTTTGCAGGATTGTTGTCAAGTAAATGACCTAACTCGTTTAAAACTCACTGCCTCCCTCTGCTGGCGATAAAAGATAGTGAAATCAATTATGGATGTCTTAAAGTCAATTGGAGTTTGTCTAAAATTAGATAATACATAATTGCTATAATTTATTTTAAATTAGACAGAAATACACAAATAATACATTGAATCTATTATTATTAAAATATGTTTCTGAAACAATTTATTTGATGACAGGTTAAAATTTCCATCAGACCTACTCTTCAAAGTCATTTAGCAACACTACACATGCTCTACTCCTTATTACTTTTATTATATTTCAGAATTTAACATCTGATTATATTGTACTGACACAATATAATCAGATGTGTCAGTACACATCTGATTATATGTGTACATAAATAATTATGTACATTTTACAAGTTACATTTTACAATGAAATATAAAAAAATATTTATTTATTTACATAGTATTAATTTATGAGCTACAAATGGGTTTGCATTTTAATTAATGGAATTAAATGTGACGTTATTTATCTGAAGCAGTTATTGGCATGGAAATAACCACTGATTTATTTATTTTTCAATAAATCTATTAAAAATATTTTTAATAAATTTATTTATTAAAAATCGGTTGGAAATGGGATCCAACCAACCACACACATGTAAAACTTGTATCATTTGCCACAGTCCTCTACGTCCTTGCACGCACAAGGTTTAACTATGACATATATAAATATTATTTTTAGAATTTATTTATTTTTTACGTTGTGGCACTTTTTCCTCACCCTATGTTCTACAGTACACAGAGATGGACAATCGTACACATAATTTGATGAAAACAGAATTGAATGAAAATATTTTTTTAAATATACATATTTTATGTTGATCTTTTTTCAGATAATGTATTTATTTTGCAATTTAATTGTATTACTACAAAAATATCTATAATGTATTATGTATCACTGTGGCACCCTCCTCATAGTATTTGTGAGTTGAAACACATCAGAAAATGTTAGTCTCATGCCGATAAAAACCCAGTTAAAGAACTCATGTCTCTCCCAATTAAATAAGATTTTTTTTAGTTTTAAACATACAATTAAGACGTTTTTGTGCCTCAGCAAAAAGATGTAGAACATAAAAAATTGCTTTTGTGAAATAAAGTTTTGAATAACATTTGTATTTACATAAAGTTCGTGTTAATTTTTTTTTCAGAATTTTCTTTTCAGTAGCCTATAAATATCAAAGACTTTAAGATAGCTTTCGTTTCTTTGACTGATCTTTGAAGTTTTGAAGTGATCCCATCCCACTATGAGACCATATTTGAAATTTGAACGTCATTCCCAAATATTTCAACAAGCACACTTATTTATAGTATAACTATATGCTCATCTCTACAAAGTTTAGCGTATTTCTGAAGCTGCATGTACATTGAGACAAACGGTAGATGTCTCTCTACTCCGTGTATTTGAGAGCCTTCATTGAGTCGCTACTGTCTACAGATGACCGAATCGCCATTTTGGAAGCGAATCGTTCACAGCACAACCGTCTTGAGCACAGGAACTATGCCGCGGGGCCGGCCTCGCAAACTGAACCTAGATAGAAAGGACGAAACAGGTAACAAGTACCAAAATGCAAGAAATAAATAGCACTTATTATGGGCTATCCAAAAAGCCGGGTATTATTTTGCCAAGTATCTCCGTAGCCTATTTATTAACACTTGAATGTAGTGTATATAGTCCCCGGATATAGTATTGCGTGTGGGCTTTGCTTTGTGCGGCGAAGGAGTGATTGAGGCGGAATGATATTAATAACGTTTCGGTGGCTCTTCTTATTGGCTTCCAGTGTAAATTGGTGTCCGCGAAGAGAGGAGCAAGCTGTGGTACCGCGTATTGTTAGTTAGAGCGAGCCTTTTTAAAGGTAATATTTGTTTATACGGAGTTCGTTGTTAGCTTAATGTTGCTAACTAGCTCGCTTTGCCACCATTAGCATTACAGTTAGCACGCTAAACTGTTTGCCCTGGTTAGTTTGTTGCTGTGGAGCGCCGTGGTGAAGCTTTCCAGGCTCTCATGGATTCAGCTCCTTACAAAAAAGTTGTATCAGCCTCAGTCGTCACAACGTGACAACATAAATGTAGAATTGCATTAGTTTAGTCGTCATTTAAGTGTTATATCTGACGACATGCATTGTTATGATACGTTCGGCTTTTCAATGTAAATGACATATTGGAGAGGTGATGCAAAAGTTAAAGATATAGTCGAATATACATCCCACATTAGTGAATACATTAAGATGGAGTCGCTTTGCTCGACCAGCCTACTGTTAAAAAGTGTCGGAAAGCAGCTAAAGTGGGCGTGTTGCACCCGGTTATGAATTGATACCAAGTTGAATGAGTTCCACACAAACAGATGATTTGAATAAAGTGATACGCAAAATTTGGAGTGCTATTCGTGCAGTTTTTGTGAGCAAGAACAACTATAGTAATAAACTTCATTCACACTTAGACTAAAAAATATTCATCCTATACATTTAAAACAATCTTTTAATTTTGCCAACATGCTCTGAAAGAAAATATAAACCTTGTTGAGTAGCCTGGCTTGGGTCAGGAACTGAAGATTAGTGATAGCACTGAGTAGTTTTAGATAAGATAAGACATCTAAAAGGGTCTGTCACAACAAGCAAATGCTGTAACACCAATAAAGGCTTTTCTTTTGTTTATTTAGAGGGGTGT
This sequence comes from Poecilia formosa, assembly GCF_000485575.1. Classification (NCBI taxonomy): domain Eukaryota; kingdom Metazoa; phylum Chordata; class Actinopteri; order Cyprinodontiformes; family Poeciliidae; genus Poecilia; species Poecilia formosa. The sequence goes on from NW_006799939.1 coordinate 4,695,725, forward strand.
TTGAGATGCTGTGTTTGTAAAAATGTATTTTAACATGCTTTGTCATTTCCAACCATTTTTGGCTGAATCAAAATCGTATAAATGTAAATTTGCTTAACATTTTTGAGCCCAACTCCATATAGCATGTTAACAATGTTAGAAAGTGCAATTTGTGGTTTAAAAGCAACTCAGTTAAAACGCAAAAATAGGATACATTTTAATACATGAATGAAATAAGATTTTTTTAAAAAAACCCTTGAAATTCTAAAAGAAACATTTGGAGGCACAAAAAAAGCCTTCTTTCAACTTTATATGTTTCTGATTGTTTTTAAAGTTGAAAAAGGATATGCCAATCTGATTGTTTCAGACTGTTACAGATCATTTTTGGCCTAATTGAACAAGATTGCTTACGGTTAGTTTTTAGCTATTATTTGTGTTGTAGTTGTCGGAAAAGCTTTGACCCTAGGACTTGACGCACATGAATGTGTGGTGTTGGCAAATCTAAGCTTTGACCAATGCCAGTACAGGCTTTCAAAGAATTGTAGAATCAATTTTGATATTCAGTGGTGGCCAATAAATCTACACAAAAATGGGTGCCACGTTTTCTATCTTTTTTTAGTTTAAGTAAGAGGTCTAGCTGATGCATTTTGTATCATTTTAGAGGTGTGTTGTGAGGAGGAATACATAAATCTAGAGGAGAAAAAAACATAGCTTTCTCTCATTCTCTTTTAGCTAAAATTTACCAGACATTGCTGTGTGAAATGCAAGATAAACTGAATTGACAGACTTTCTTAAAGGTTAGATGATTTTATAAATTGTTAGAGGTTTCCATCGAAAAAAACTGAGATGTCCAAGGATGGGCTCCTGAGGCACCCCTTACACATCACCTTTATTGAGGATGACTAAAAGTTTTCTGTGGCCACACTAAAAGATCTGTCCTGAAAATCAGAGTAAAATCAGATGAAAAATGTTCTGGGAATGCCAGCCCAGTTATTGAGATAAATTTGATCAAATCCAGTGATACACGCTTGATACTTTTCCCGCAGCAGACACTTGCTGTTTCTGTCCCTGTGCTGAGGTTTTCTCTAAAACCAGACTGGTATATTCCCAAGTCATTTCTAGTAAAGAATGTAGTTAATTGCTCAATAAAGATCTTCTCTTCATTCTTGAGAAGTAAAGGAAGTCTCGAGATGGGCACAAACTTTTCGAAGTAACTAGGGTCAGATCAAAACGTTGTATTTCTCTTTGGTAAAGTATGCATCTAGTTAATTATTTAACAAGTAATCACACTGCCTTTGCCGCATAGATTCATGCAAGATGCAAGAACTTTATGTGTTCTTCAAAAAGCCTCTTGACCCGCTGTTTCTGTTTCTCTTACAGGTTTCAGTGATGGGTCGCGGGAAAAGAAGTGCACCATCTGCTCCCAGACCTTCACCAAAGAGAGCAAGCTACAGAAACATCTCCGTGAACATGAGCTTAACGATAAGGTAATCTCATGAAGTGTGAGCTTTCAGTTACGGGTCGCTGCATAGGACCGGCCTTACCGTGGGAAAACCACATGTCTTCTTTACGTTTGCTCTAAATGTGCTGTATGACTATTTTGGTAAATATTCACCATAAATTCTTACTGGAAAATTGATTGATTTCAATTTGGATTTTTACACCTTGACTTTTGTAGTTAGCATTTGATCATACATTCGCTTGCTGAAGTACTTGTATCCAGTTGCGCCCCCAGGGGGGTTATGATGGGGCCACTCTTGAGTAATGTAGGCCACCCCAGAGAATCATGTTGTGCTTGTAGAACAACAGACAGTCATCTTCTTCATTTTAAATGTAAAATCTAATAAACAATCCTATAAAATTAAAAATAAATTTGTAGATGAATTCACACACACACACACACACACACACACACACACAGATTCTAATATACATTTTTTTAGTAGTGCCCCCACATCCCTTACATGTTTTTCTGACCCGCCATTGTTCCTACTCATTAGTCTCATCCTTCAGACAGCCGTGCAGTGACTCGTTGGGTCAATCCGGCTCTTCATCTCTTTGGAATCCATAACATATGTAGTTTTTTAATAACTTGGCATACCTTGATCCATTTAACCGGCCAGCGGCAACTTTTGTCCTGAGTGTAAAAATTTGTCTTGTCACATTTAAGTTTTGATCTTCCTCTTTTCATGAACAGCAACAGCCCTCATTCTTTTCCTGAATGCTTGACATCAGGTCCTGCTCTCAGTGGCTCAGGAAAACCGCTTGATTGTCTGATTATTATTCATGTAAAAAGAAAGTAATAAAATCCACTCTTCCACTTTGCTGCATGTGTGCTTAACTGCCTTTTCAAATGGAAGGACTCCATTTCATTTGAATTCTCTCCAGGCTGAAGAGCGGCAGCCTCGCCGTCTGTCCCCCTGACTGAGACGCAGGAGTCAGTTTAACTGACTGGATTTAGAAATGAAGTCAGCCGACCCCACAGACAGAAAGGAAAATTAGTTTTGGTGCCACTTTCACCTCATTGAAAATGCTGCCGCTCAGTATTACTGTACTTTTTTTATTGTTTTAGACACATTCACTCTATCAACTCTGTCTCTTCCACCTGTTAAGGCAACATGAACTGATTCAGGAAGGAAAACGGTCGAGTCTGCTATCGGTTTGCGTTATTGCTATCACATTACAACCTCTGCCTCCTCTCCGCAGCCCAACCGCTGTGACCAGTGCCCGCAGACGTTCAACGTGGAGTTCAACCTCACGTTGCACAAGTCCACACACAACACGGCCGACTTCACCTGCCCTGTCTGCAACAAGAAGTTCTCCCGCGTCGCAGGCCTCAAATCCCACGTCATGCTGCACAAGAAAGAGGAGGTGAGCTCACCTCCTCCGGTTTGCGTTCAACGGCAAACTTTACTGGCTATTGTTTCTGAGTCTCGCACTGCGCTCTGCTCTGCTCTTTGCAGAACCTCATCTGCTCGGAGTGCGGCGACGAGTTCGTCCTCCAGAGCCAGCTCTCGCTGCACATGGAGGAGCACCGGAAGGAGCTTTCGGGCATTAAGGTGTACACCTGCAAAACCTGCAGCAAGGAGTTCAAGACGTTCGTGCAGCTGAGGGAGCACACAAAGAGTCACGTCAAGATGAGGTAAGCCGGGTTCAAAACTAAAGCGAGTTTAAAACTACAGATGCACCCGTTTGCTTTTTTCACTTCCGATACCGATATAGATACCTGAGGTTTACCGGTACAATCCGACACGGAAAAACAGCTGAATTGACTTAAAATGTTTATTCTTTTTTTAAACACAGACTAAATGTAGTGAAATACAAATGTATTTGATGTCTCTGGACCAGTACAGTACACTTAAATACAGCAATGGCTTCACAAGCTTGGTCAAACATGTAAAAACTGCACAACTTTAATTTGTTCAGTCAGTGCAATTAGGAGTATAAAAGCCAATGTAAAATGAAAAATAAAGAAAAATAAACGGAAAAAGAAAATAGGTTGACTACCTTGGTCAAAGATAAACTGTAGCAAACGTTCAAATGGTTCAGAAAGTGCAATAAGGAATTCAAAATATAACGTAAAATACATAAAAAAAGCGTGACGGCGCTCAGAGCTAAAAGCATAGAATTAGACTCAATAGATCTTCCCCTTTGAATCAGACACATTTTCACTGATACATGATCTAGAATTTGTTTCAGCTTCGGGACCGATACAGATATCAATATCTGATTGGTGCATCTCTATTTAAAACTCCATTACTTTCAATCTGTCAAGTTTAATAACACTTGCCAATGTCTCTCTCCTGAGTTCAGGTGCATTCGTTAATTTTAGATATTTCCGAAAACATAACTTATTTCAGTAACTCAACTCACCAAGTGAGATACATTATATAAATTAATTGGTTTTATTTCTTTAATTGCCTTTATTTCTGTTCATCGTTCAGCGATGGTCTTCTGCCTATAGCTAATCAAAACATGACATTCAAGACTAGAATATCACATCAGACCAATGAAACATTTTGTAAGTGGGCCCTATGAAAAGTGTTTTATGCGGTTTCAAAGGTTCTCTTCCGAAGGTACTTCTAATCTCACAAAAAATGAGACTCACTGTCATTCAAGTTATTGAATATGGCGGCACATTAATGTGTGATTTACTTTGCTCTTTTTAATGTTGGAATAAGCTGTAAACATCCTGAGAGCTGGAGGGCATCTGAGCCCATAGATACTTGTAATTCACCTTGAGCTTTTGACATATTACAGTCACAAAAGTTTGTATATCTTATACAAAAATATAAAAAGATGATGGGTAAATTATCTTCCTTGTGACATAGATGTTTGTAGAAAAATATTTCCAAAAGCCTATAAACATTTTCCTGGTGCTTTGAGTGTTTACCTGTTATAGAAATTCAATGGTTTTTGGAGTTTTTTCCATGGAAAAAAAAAATTGAAAACCTTCCAAAACTTCCATTTAATTCTAAAAACCAGGATAATAATCACGTTTTTCAGTTGTACAGTCAGTTGTATGCGGTTTTTAAAAGCATGTTTCTTCTTTCTTCAACTTTACAAATATGTGCTAGTGTGTTGGTGAATGATGTTTTGTTAAAACATCATTCACCAATCATGGTTTTAGGGGTGTGAATACTTTTGCAAGTCACTGTTTGTCGTCCAGCGAGAACAACATGTTTGCAGAGTAACCGCACTAAAATTAGTTCTGGCAGTAGTTCTGCTTGTTAGCTGTTAGAAATGAGACAGTAAAGCAGAGAATTGGATGGCGCTGAACTCTAGACTTTGCTGAGCATTTGTGTGGCAAGGGATATACAATTCGTTGTGACTTGTACAGCTATTGTTGGACTGGCTATTACGTTAGTTCGGCCTTCTTATCGCCCCTGTGAATGCAAACAGAAGAAAAGTCCCCACAGGTATGTGTTCTTTTGGAAAGCAAATCTGGGTTGATATTCTCAGACTCCCCTCAACAACTGGGTCTAAAAAAGTGCCTGATATGGTGCTAATGAATTTAAACCGGCTACCGAGGTACCTCACAAAAATCAAACTGTATTTTAACCATTTTTTTTTAGCTTGTGTTAGCATCTAGCATGTCAAGTCATGTAAATAATTAAATCCAAGCAAAAGACACTGCTTACCCAATTTTTTTTAAATATTAGAGCAAATCATGATTTGCTTTAAATGAACTTAAAATACTAATGACTGATTCAAAGTTAATGTTTTCTTTGTCAGTGACGCGTAAGGTTTTTCAAACTGAATGCCACCGAAAACCACCTACAAATCTTTGTACGCTTTTCCTTCAAAGGGCGCTGTCCTCTAGCTCCAGAAACTACAAGAAAAACATCGATCGCAGCGGGTTCACAAACAGCTGCCATCACTGCGGAAAGGCCTTCAAAAAGCCCAGCCAGCTTGTCAGGCACATACGAATACACACGGGTGAGTGAGAAAGCACAGAAACTCAGAAACCTCTGCGCTCACACATCTCTGATCATTCATTTTCAGGAAAAAAAAAAAAAAAGCTGCAGGAAAATAGGAGTATATTCATTCACCCACACATGGTGTTTCTCTGAAATGATGAGTTTTCAAGTGTGTTTTCTGTACTGAAAGAAGGATTTATTTCACTTTATTACAGTTGAATAAAATGTACATTATTGATCCCCAAAGGGGAAATTGCTTTTTTTTTTTCGACAAGCTTTTCTGTTAAAGTATTAAATATTAGCAAATACAAATATAACCATTGGTGATATAAAATGTATAAAAAGAAATATATACATAAGTGTGATGTTATAAGTCATTTAAGTATGACCTAAATATAAAATCAATAAAATAACAAGTATGCACATGAAAATATGTTAATGTATAAATAAATCTATAAATGAGCCCAGAGTAATCTTGGACTTCAGGACACTCTGGGCGTTGTATAATCAACAACAAATTAAGCAGTTTAACTCAATGTTCTGAGCAGTGGAAACTCTTAGAGTGCCTTGGGAGTGTGCATCAGCGAGACAGCTCCTGTGTGCCTCCTTGTTCACCGTGGTAACCGAGAACAATTGCTGGAGGCGGATTTGGAACAACATCTCAGGGATGAAGGGAGAAAACCGTGTGGGGATCTCCACAGACGGCTGCTTTAAAACGCTGTAAACTCCATCTTGACATCCAAGGACTAGTCTGAATGTAACCGGATATCTGGGCAAACATTTTTTTTTACATGTTTTGACTTTTCATACACATTAAAAGCTCTGTTTATTATTACTAAAGACAATTATTTATGAAAACTCTGGTCAAATTGAAGATTTGAGAAAGCCCCACATTTGTTAGTGTATCAACATTAGAAAACAGATTTTCCCATGCATTACAATCTGTCTACACGTGTGTTTTAACACAATTCCCAAACGACATTGTCTTATAATTGAGCAACTTTATATTCTAATACGTTATTTAAAAGTAATTAAACCGACTGACAAAATGAACCTGCTGACGCCATGTTAAATTCCCAACAGGAAGTCTTGATTGTTTTGATGGATTCTGATTGGCTGACATTGGTTTTTATCTTTGTACTACACTGCCCCCTATGGGTTTGGCATGTTTAAAACAACATTAGTGGTGTATTTGTACGAGTTCATGTGGATGAAGACTTTATAGTGTGTACTATATTTTTTTTACACAATGTGGCAGAGATAATGGTTTTCAGAAAGACCTGGGTGCGTGCGTAACAAGGCCTGAGTCTGAAGTGAACGGATTACAAAACCATTCCATATTTTTTTACACCTCAAGGTCAACAAAGTGCTGCCAGAATCCCTTGTGCAGTTTGCTCAGTTTATCTGCTCATGGAGAAACACTCCCAAGCCCTGCTTGTAAATCTCCATCCCTTAACCACAAGTAGCTGCAGCAATGCATTATGGAGTATGTGGTTTTAATGATAAGAGCTGAATTACCTGATGGCAGGGCATTTATTATAGGTGGTTAAATCAGAGTTATACACTATTGTGTGTTGGTTCAGAGCAAGTTGAAAGGGTGTGTTAATAGACTTTAACCAGCTGCATGTTTTAGAGCGTGGTCCAATCAACCAGGTTGTATTTTAGCTTCTGATTTCTTGCTTTCATAGAAAACTCCCCCAACATAAGCTCAACCTTCTGCCGTGTGGGGTGCAAGACGCTGACACAAATAAGAGATGTGGCAGTTTGTCTTCTTGATTGGAGTCTTTTATGTCCCCATTAATGCAAATCTGGGCAATATCCGACGGCGTAGTCCTGCTCCAGCATCAATGATATTTCTCCCCGACAAAACATCTCAGAGTTGGCCAACTTTTCTTATCCACGGGTGAAAGATGGCACATGTCTTTTCGCTCATCTGCGATGCAAAAAAGCAGGGCGGGCAGAATTTTTATGTGCTGCTTCAGTTGCTCTAATGCTCCTTCATCTGTCTGAGTTGAGGATGATCCTGAGCAGCAGCTTTCATCCACATGTTGATCGCACATCATCCAGGTGTTAATGGGTTCGGCTCCATAAGCGGCGGCGGCTGAAGCTCGGAATCCATATCGGCCTGTCAGTCGATGAGGTCGGGAGCTGCTTTTGGGATTTCTGCAGAGGCTCGAGCTCTGATTTTTCTCCCATAAAGAGATGCTAGTTATGCCATTGTTGTTCCTTTTTGCATCAGAGATGATAATACTGGATGGAAATTATTTACTGTCTGAACAGATTGTCTTCTGATTTTCAGGTGAAAGACCCTACAAGTGCACCCATTGCAACAAGGCTTTCAACCAGAAGGTGGTGCTGCAGACCCACATGGTGAAACACACAGGAGAGAAACCTCACATGTGCATGTTCTGCCCAGCATCCTTCTCCCAGAAGGGCAACCTGCACTCTCACGTTCAGAGGGTTCATTCTGAGGTAACGCCACAGGACGAAACTGAACCTATTCACTTCATCCTTTTTTTTCATCTGTTTTTGTCATTTAAAAGAAATATTTTATATACTGGAAAAAGCTACCAGTTTGAATCGTCAGGTTGAAGGACACCATCAAGCTGTGTACCAATGTTTTTGTGGTTTTATTTAGTGCAACGACAATATAAAAGATGCACCCTGGCTGCGTATCTGAAAATAATTTTTGTTATGACTTTTTAGGAAGATCTTCTAACACACAAAGTAAAGTGCCTGCCTTCAGGTCTGCAGCATTTTACTTTCGAGTGACTGCAGTGCAACACATTCTCTTTATTGTTAAGTTCAAAGAGTAAAAAGGAAGTTGTGCTTCTTTCTTCTGCACTTTTATTCTTTAATCCAAGCATGATAAAACGCAAGCTAGATTTGCCTGAACTTTGAAGATCTGTCAGCTTTTCCTTGGAAAGCGAAGCGGGGGTTAAGAGATCAAAAGAGGCGCTGATGTCAAAGTATATCCTAGACGCCCCTGAAGAGCAAAATCAGCCTGTGAGGATGTTTTCCCCACTTTGTCTGAGTGAAGATTCTCAGCGTTGTTAGTGGTCGATGCCACAATCTGCCTACGTTCAGTTTCATGTCAGTGTCGGTGTGAAGCACCACGATGGTCTCCATCTGTCGACCAGAAATAACATATTTTAGCTAAAAGGTAACACCGAGCTTCAGTCTTGTGCGATAGCTGATGTGGAAATTTGATGTGCTTGTTGCAATTTCCTGCAAATGGATGATTTAGCTTGAATTGAACCGGTTCTATTTCCATGCTATGCTTTTTGCTCTTTAAACTTCTGCTTCATACATTTGAGGAAAAGTGAGAAATTTGAGAAGACAAATTTAAGGGCGCACAGCTTCACACCAACTTTCAAATTTCACTTTGTGTTTAGGCTTGTAGCTCAGACTAGTTATATCCACGAGTATGTCTGATGTTAAGAAATATGTTACAAAACATAAAAAAAAGAATCACAAGACATTTAAAAACAGCTTAATAACGTAACATAGAAAAAAATCAAACTCTGACATCAGCACATAAAACAATGGCCACCTGCCAGACTTGAGAGATCATATGGCAGTGATTGTAAAATATTTAGGTGCATTAAGGTTTTGCTTCTGCACAAGCTTATCTGTCATGCAGAGACCTGCTGCTAGTGCTACTACTCCATCCATCCGTCCAATCAATCAATCAATCAATCAATCAATCAATCAATCAATCAATCAAATGGACCAGTACCCTTCCCAGAGATTTTTTTTTTATTATTTTTTTTACCAACATTATGGACACCTAACAGACAGCATAAAGGCTCACTATTCTACACATTCAGTTTTGGTTTTACTTATGAGTTATACTTAGAAGAAGAAAAAAAAGACAATATCTGAGTGTTCCTCAGCAAGGTCAAAAACTGCATTCCTCTCTAAAAATACATCAGAACAAATTCAGGACTTATTTTCACCATTACTGCCATGAATGTATTTTTCCCATAGTAGCAGATAACAACAGGCCAAGGTGAGTGAATTATTTCAAGAAGGCAAAACAGCAGGGCCATTTAAATAACACATGCAATTTCCACAAGAGTGCTTCACCTCTCTTGTTTCAGAGAGAGTTTGCCGTTTATGATTTGCTGGCCTAATTGATAAATTGGATGCAGGTGTTTTTCTTGCCTTCGTAGCCATATTGAGAGCCCTGGAAACGGGTTCCTGTTTGCATTTGATTAAGTGCTGGTGGTTCTTCCAGGAATGTGGAGGCAGTAATATTTTCACACGTGAAACAAGAGCTCAGAAGCTTTTTCACCAGAACTGCACGGGCTCCATCGATAAAGGAATAAGAAATCCATTATGCAGATAATGTGTTTCCTGTTTACTCTTCACCTGAGTCATCCTACCCTCACAGAGGGATGTGATAGTGCTGTACTTTAAACCAGTAATTACATCTGTTACATCTCTATTTAAGGGATTTCTTTACTGGTCTGACATGATAGTGAAATAAATTAGATCAGGTTTTTCTAAAAGATTTTAGGGCTGAGTTATTTAATTAATTTAGTAATTGATTTTTAGCTGCAGTTGCAACCTCTGGTACAAATGAGCATGGTACACTGAAGGGAAAGCCATACTGTTGCATTTTAGGCAATGAAATATTTATTTTCCTATTTCAAAAAGGAATTGAAGTATTTATTTGCATTTTCTTATGCATTTCCGTTTACAATTGCCAGGAAAAGCGATACAATAGTTGACCACATTTAAAGAGGATCATATTTTCCATCCAGCCCAGTTGGTTTTTATAGCTTCTTCCTTTTAATAAGGGGAAATTATCACTGTTTTTTTGTATTTACTCCCTTATGAGTAAATACATTTTTTTTTTTTTTTTTTTTACAAAAAGTAAAAATAAATCATAAATGTAGTGGGACACATTCATGGTGCTGTTGGCAGGGCTAATATTAATGAGCTTAAAACTATACAGCGGCTTGATGAAGTGAAGTCTTTTATGGCAAGCTCATCACCCCTCTAGTAATGAAGCAATATATCTGCCTCTGTAATGGCCATTCAGTATGTTTCTTATTGAACTATTACAGGGTGAAACCATGAATTTATTTAGCACAATTTTATCTCTCGCTTCTCAGAACAAAGCATTTCTTATGGAACATTAAGTTCATAGTTAATCTATTGTTTTTTCAGCATCTGAATTCATTGGATCACTGAAAATAGAAAAAGAAAAAAAAACGTTTAAGCCATTGATAGCTGGTTATGTGACATGTTGCCTTCTTTCTTGTTTTTTTTTTTTTTTAACCCTCTTTCTGATGTCACGGCAACCACCATATGTGACAAATGCTCTTCCTACACCCAGCTATGCTCGTTAAAAGTATTTGTTTTACATTTTCGCACAGTCTTAACCTAAAGCTGCAAACCTACAATCAAGTCGGTGATAACACCTTACCGAGTGCCTTTGCCCACTCATAGCTTCACACTCCAAACACTCTCCAACGTTTTCCTTTTGGTTTCCAGAGTGCAGCCACTTTACTTCAGAAAACTTTCCCGGCTTCTGAGAGAAGTCTGTCCGCTCTCACAGATGTTTTCCGTTGCGATCATCACAAAAAAGCAATCAACCCCTTTTCCAGAGTGGTGTGCTCCAAAGCCCATCACTTACTCATCATTTCAGGTGTTGACGTCAAGTTTTGAAAAGTGCTTCCATTCAAAAGTAATTTTCTCTCTTATTTCAGCAGCGCACCTTACTTGCTTAATTTGGATTTTACAGCTGGAAGGCAGAGCCTTAGAAACAGCTAAAGACACCAATAAAAAACCCAGTTTTTTGTTATTTTTTGTTTCTTTTTGCCTGAAGCAAAGTTTTTAAAATTCAGTTTTGTTTCCCTCCTAGTGTAGATTTAGCGATCGACTGAGCTGTACTGTACACTGCTAACAATGCACATGAAAGAATTCTTGGCAAACTAAGAAAACTGAAGCAGATATGTTTGTCCTTGGAGAAATGTAGTCTTCCTTCTCTATAAACATTAAACCTGACGCATCACAGTTGCTGTAGCTCGGGTACTTCCCTAGAGTATTTCCCTAGAGATGCCATAATGAATGGATTCTCACAGCAGCCTTCACTTTTGATGAACAGTTGACCAGAAGCCCTCCTCTAACTTATTAAAAAAAAAAAAGGAAACCCCTGGGTGAATGCACTGGTTGTGCTGCAAAAGCAAAATAAAAAAAGGAATTTAAGATTTATTGTCCTGGCAGAATTACCCATTAGTCAAACGTTGGCTATTGCCAGGGACTCGAAGATAAAATGCCACATAAAAAAAAAAAAAAAAGAAACGCCACAAACTTTGACCTGCTGATAAAAATTTTGGACACTCATGATTTGTCTATAAGACCGATAATCTAAGAAGATATGGGAACAGCATTCTGATTGAGCAGCACCTTTGAAACCAACTTTTTCTGCTGGAATGCAAGAAAGGCAATGTTGTATTGCTGACTAGCATGGTTAGCACAGCTAGCACCAGAAGTAGAGCAGTCTCTGTGTGTGTAAAATCAGAGATGAGAATGTGGATGTTTGCTGTACCTCTGTGTTGCTTATCCAGTTGAACAACTTTTGTGTATTCAATTTAGCTTTCCTAATATGTTTTAAGTCTTGCTCTCTCTCACTCTCTTGCAACCTGATTAAACCACAGACATATTTCATATTTGCATTCTCTTTGCTTTATTTGAATAAACCTTTTGCAGTAACAACTTCCATATTCTGTCGTTAGCACATGTTAGGAGTTATATATGGGGCATGCAATTGAATTTTCCTTTTTTTAAACAGAATGTGCAATTCTGGTGAAGTGCTGATTTCTGTGTTCGCCTGTGGCGCATAATATTAGTCTTCCTTCAGGATTAGAGCGTGAAAGTGGCAACATAAAACTAGCTCAGCTTCAAGATTTCAAATAATTTCCAGTTCACATTCCATCAATAGACCTAATTCCGTGTCTTCTTAGACTTCAGGTCTCCATTTAGAGCTCCTATAATCATACATTTCCCTTTGAAGTGCGTCGCAATAAGTCACAGAAAGGAATATTTAAAAGCCATTTGCAAGCAGTAACAGCGCGCATGTGCATTCCTTTTATCCCACAGACCAAAGGGGTACCTCTATTCCCGTGCATGGACTGCAGCTGTGTATTCAAGAAACTGGGGAGCCTGAATGCCCACATCAGCAAGATGCACATCTCTGTGATCGAGGTGCCGTCCAGCACTTCGGTAAGAGAGCCGTATGAAGAAAACGCAAGCAAAAGCCTTGTCACACATGTTCAGTGTCTATCAGATAATAAGCACCGGCTGGAGGTCAAAATGTAGAGATACTTGCATTAGTCCAACACATATGTCTATGTCTTCTCAGAGGGAGCAAGAGGTGAGTTTATTGTAGACTTAGCTAATGGGTCAGTTCCACTATATTTTTAGGAGTAAATGTACATCTTAGGTGAAGAGTGGTCAGAAAATATTCTGAGCAGAGCAGCTTTCCTAATCACAACCTTTTGGGACTAAAATAGCCTTCATATCAGGGTGCATTCATAGTAGCCCTTTTAACAGAGCTCTAGTTTGTTTGCCTCTAAAGTTCAGTTCATTTGGGGAGGTGTGAATGCACAGTCGAACTCTGATGCAGACCATACTGGTGTACCTAGAAACCTAGGCCCCTGGTTGAAGTGAACTGTGGTGTGGTTCAAATGTTTATGTTAATGCCAAGCGAACTGGAGACCGCTCCAAACGCAGGAAGTGGACAATAGTGCAGGGCATTCTGGGAAAATACAACCAAAACAAAAGCTCAAGACTAGTGCTAGCGGGAGAAATAACTCGTGATCTTTGAGCAAAGTTAAAAGAGAAATCCTGCAACAGCTCAAATGTGACTCCACTCCATTTTTGTTGACATTTTATGAACAAGCAAGAAGTTGCACTCAGTGTCTTCTTCTGAGGTTTTGTGTTGTTTCCTTCAGTAGTTCTTGGTGCAGCGCCACCACAGGCGAGGAGGTGAACAGGATTTTCATTTAGTTTGGTTCGTTTTACACAGCGCAGTATGAAAGCGAACCACACCAGCTGAAAATGGAACAAATGTTGCAGTTTTGGTCCTCAGTCAAACCGAGTCTACCGGACTATCAGGTGTGAAAGCACCCTTAGACTTAGACGTACTTTATTGTCATTGTTCAAGGACACAACAGTGAAAAACCAAATGTCATTGCTTGACTACTGGAGTACACAAAAAACCCCTCTGAAAACGCTAAACATAAATGTGAATATTTAGTGCTGTAGTGTCTGTTGCTCTGTAGAATGTAACTCTGTAATGTCATTGATTGTGTAAAAACTTTCACAATCTGATCTCAGCCCTCTAATGAAATGTGATGCTAGATTTGTCTTCAGTAGATATGTCTATCCCATTCATTTTTTTCAATTCACCGCATTTTGGCTACTTATTGACAAATGCATTCATTTTAAAATGCTCGGATAGGTGATGGGAGTAAAAAAAAACCATCCAGATTCAGACATCTGGATGGGTTAAAAAAAAAAAAAAATCTAAATTGTGTCTCTGTAAAAACCGGCCTACTTAATTTGTGTGCTTATATTAATATTCTATTTGAATATGGTGAATAATTTCACACTGATTATTCAAACTGTTTTTATTTGCAGCTAAATGATGTCAGTTTAGCTGCCACAAATTAAATTTGTTTATTTAGATTTAACTACAGCCTGGTGTTTATTTTGTCACCTGTGTTTGCACACCAGTGATTCAGACATTGGCATTCTGCTCAGTCATTCCCCGATCCTTGGCTCATTTTATGCTCCGGGGGTTCCCTAATAAAACTTAGTCAGCCATCAAACTCTGGCCTCTCTCGGTTCTTTCGTCATGTTGCTCATTCCTTTTTTTTTTCTCTCTCTCTTTTCACTCTTGTTCCCCCTCTACTTTATCTGACTGCAGGAGACCGAGACAACAGGTCAGACCGTGGGGGGGTCGGAGGGTGGCGAGGGGGTGACAGATGTCATCCAGCAGCTCTTGGAGCTGTCGGAGCAGGTCAGTGGGGAGACGGCTCAACCTCAGCCTCCGGAGCCAACTATTGCCATGGAAACTGCAATCAACCAGGACATCCTGCAGGTGAGTGAATGGCAGCCATACATTCAGGATAACAGTTAAGAAATGGAAGGGCCTGGTGTAAAACATATCATATATTTTATTATATGCTTTATCATAATAAAGCACACTGAATTATGATATAATTCAATGTGCTTTTCTGCAGTGATTGGACGTCAGGGTCTCTCTCACTGTAGGGGAAACTTCAATCATGCAGTGGAGATGGGAAGCACATAATGAATTTTCTGCAGAAAGCTTCATCCGTGGCCGCGGCCGTAGAGTTAATAGAACCCATGCATGACAGTGTAAATGGATGCAATTATCGCTGAGCTTTGGATTGGGATCAGGGCTTCATTTTCATGCCTGGATATGTTCCACTTTTGCAAACCATGTCCAAAAACGAATGAAGAGATGATAAGAATTCTCCAATATCATTTTGTAGATAATAGCTTTTCCTCTTTGTTTCCTCAGTTTTTTTTTCTACTTTTTCCTTATGACTGCTTTTTGATCCGGGTTTGGCGGGATGGCTGTTCTGTGTTTGCAGCAAGCTTTGGAGAACAGTGGTCTGAGTGTCGTCCAGCCGCAGAGTGACGCCCCATCCGGAGAGTCTCAGAATCCGAGCACAGAGGGCACCGCTTCAGAGAGCAAGAAAGTGGAGTTCCCAGACAAATCACTAAGGGAGAAGAGGAGGAGCATTTTTAAGAAGCCTATACAAATGCCAGGTAGGCTGGAGGTGAAGATGTGGGGTGAGATGAGATTTATTAAATTGTGAGAGCTACTGTCAGAGGTCTTCAAAGCTTTCATAGCTAAGAATTCATCTCATGTATGACATGAAACAGCTGGAAATACATGTGTAGAATGGTATTTAGGGTATTTAGTTGTTTTTGTTCTTCCAGGATTTAGCTCCATTAATCTTCACGTCAGTTTTAGCCAGCTTCCTTGTCCGGGATAAATGACTTGTGGTCTTTTACTAAAGACAAAAAAGAAACCGTACAACCACTAAGGTGTCACACCATTTCATTTTTGCTTACATTTTGTGAAGAAGGACGTTGTGCTCAGTGTCTCCTTCAGATGTTTCCTTCAGTGGGTCTAGGTGCAGCGCCATCACTGGTGAGGAGGTAAACAGGTTTTTCAAAGGGTTTGGCTCATTTCACACAGTGTGAAATTAACCGCTGCACCTGAAAATGTAACAAATGTTGTAAGTTTGGCCCCCAATTGAACTGAAACTACAAGCCTATCAGGTGAGAATGCACCCTTAAGATAGTAGACCAGTAAAACAGTGAAAGGTGTGGTTGTAACATGACAAGACGTGGAGCAGTTTGTTTAGCATGAATATCTTTGAAGAGCTGATTCAGTTGTTTGCTCTGCTACAGGCTCGATCAGGGAAGAGGACGGTGTGCGCTGGCACGGCTGCCCTTACTGCGCCAAAGAGTTCAAGAAGCCCAGCGACCTCGTCCGCCACATTCGCATCCACACCCACGAGAAACCCTTCAAGTGCAAACAGTGTTTCAGAGCTTTCGCAGTGAAGAGTACCCTCACAGCTCACATGAAGACACACACAGGCATCAAGGCCTTTGAGTGTCAGTGCTGTCTGAAGCGCTTCTCCACTTCAGGCAGCATGAAAGTGCACATGCGGCTGCACACAGGTGAAGTTGGCGGCCCGCCCCATGGAGTGGTTGCACTGAAAGCCAATGCTAAGGCTTTTATTTAACCGAATACCGTCTAAAGGCCACGTTGTAGATCATATTCAGTTCAAGCATCTGTGGAAACCTCTAGTATGAGTTGATAGAGCCAGGCTTTCAATGTCTGCCTTTGTGTTTGTCCTGTGGTTATTTATGTGCTTCCTTTCAAGTGTTTAATATTTTCTGGTGATGTAAACTATTTCCATTTGTCTCAGCAGACATTTATCAGATTTATTAATTTTTTCAGGGAGTCCGCGCATCATTAAAAAGTCTAAAATTCATGTATCTAAAATTCAGGAATTAAAATGTTTGAAAATCATAAAAAAAAAAAAAAAAAGGTAAGTTGGCCTTAAAATACGTTAATCACAGGTTTTATATTTTATGGTGGCAGGACTATTTATATCCTTCATAGTCTTTTTTCTTGTGGGACTTTTCTGTCATTCAAACGTTTGAGTCACTTCATTGCATTCTGTGACTCAAGGCAATTGACGTTACTGGCAGCTAGCTGCTAATAAACACATGCTAGCTAGCAAATGTATATTAGTGGCTCTATTAGTAGGAACTTTTGGTTCTGGTTCCTGCAGTGAAAATGAAGGGAGGAGAAAAACTAGCTAGCTAGCTAATAAAAAAACTATTTATAACAAAGTAAGCTAGCTAGTTAGCAACTAGCTTGTTTGCATCTATTATGGTTTAAGTGTAAATCTCATGCAGTTTGACCAGACAACGTTCATCTTCACCATTAAATCACGTGTGTTGCCAACCCATACGATACTATGTTTCTATCATACATTTCTGATGTAATGCAGAACTTAATTTTCATCATAATAGTCTTAAAAAAGGTTTTAGAAAGCTTTAATTTGGACTGGGTGGACCCTGCAGAGACCCTGTGCTTATTATTGTTTTTGTTTCAGGTTAATAACTAGAGTTTGTCTGTGAGTTTTTACGTGACGTGGCTACTTTTGCGCTCCGTGTCCTCAGGCGTACGTCCTTTCCCCTGCCCTCACTGTGACAAGATCTTTCGCACGTCCGGTCACAGGAAGACGCACATTGCGTCACACTTCAAAAGCCTGCAGCAAAAGAAGAACAGATTTCAACGGAAAGCCAACAAAGCCAAAGCTTCCAAGAACATCTTACCTCTGCCCGACATCCCCTTGCAGGAACCCATCCTCATCACGGATTACGGTGCGAACACTTTGTGAATTTTGCTGGTCATAAATGTGTGCATGCTCACCATTGCGCCTTCACGTGGAAGACTTGAAGGTTTTGTGTTTTTGTTTGTTTGACCAGGCCTCGTCCCCTCCCAGAATCCCCGCCTTGCTTTTCAGCAGTTCCTGGAAGTTGTGGGCAACGACAGGCCGTACAAGTGCCAGTACTGCAGCAAGGCTTACAAGAAGTCAAGCCATCTAAAACAACATGTCAGGTATTGTTTTCCTCTTTGAGATTCTCTCAACATTGGCAGGATGATGCCATGAATTCCTGAACAAAACTGGAGGGGGAACCAGCGAGATGGAGCAGAGTGAAATGCGATGGTGGTGGAGGTGATAAATTTGGGTTGAACGGTATGACAGCACCGAGGGAAATGAGAATAAATTGATGTGGAAGGTGGAAACAGAATTGTCTGCTGGTAGGTGGTGGAGGAGCAGATAGGATTTACTTAACGTTTGGTAAAAAAAGTCTCCCCTCTGCTTTTCCCCAAAGAAAAAAAAACCCAAACGTCTTTGAAGTAAACTGGTGATTCTCTTCAATTTTTGTTTTTCTCTTTGTGTGTTCCAACTTCTTGACATTAGTTTTAACTTAAAGCCTAAACACAGCGCCTTCCAAAAGTATGGATGCCCCGTTGAATTTTCTTTTTGTGTAACTGAGAACTGAAATACAAGGTATGCTTGGTTTTATTTTATTTTTTTTATAAATAAAAATCTTAAAGGGGGCTATTTTGTAAAATCAGCTTTTTTAATAGTTTTATATTATGTTATATTGTTATTCCTTCATCAAAAACATACCTGGAGTGTTGCTTTGATTATTTCATGCATGTTCACATACACAGCTCCTCCAGACTAGCAGCAGCAACAATTAGCAAACACCTGGTGGAACTGTGAGTCCACTGAGCTTATCATAGAAACTATTTCTCAGTCCGTCGCTCCTAAGAAGGTTGTGAATGGCATCAGTGGACAAACGTTGCTGTGATGACGTTCTGAAGGCAGTGTCATAGAGAAAGTTTATGATTCTATGTGAAAAATGAAAAAGATATGACAGAAAGACATATCTATATGAAAAAGACCCAGACAAAGGTTTGTTTGGGTTGATTTTTATTTCCTTAGTAAATTAAAGCGTCTTTTAAAAACTCCTTTTTCTATTTACTCAGCGTACATTTCTCTTATATTAACACTTTTTAGAAGATCTGAACCATATAACCGAGACAAAAAAACACTTTTTTTTTCACAGCTCTGTATTTCTTTGCAAGCTGTGAAAGATGCTAGAAGGATAATGACAAACATTTTTTCCTCTCGTTTCATAAAAAATGTCTCCCCCTGACACAGCAGTTTTTTTATTTTTATTTTTTTTTATGTTGTTCCCGTGGCAACACTATCTTGACAACACATCCACTTTGATTTTAAGCAGAGCTTTTCATTATTCTACAGCTGTCAGTGTTGTGCTGATCTGCTCCCATTTGGGGTTTCCGAGTTTGTATGTGATCATTTTCATCTGATACGAATCGGATCCTTCTGGAGGAGCTTAGACGTATCCGCAAGAATAAATCCCTGTTTGCCTGGACGCTTGGTGGAAGACTTAAAAAAAAAAAAAAGAAAAGAAAAAAAAAGAAAAGATTTCTTACATCAGTCGTATCTGTTTCAACTAGAAAAGTGGCTACACAGAAACAAAACAAGAAGAAAAACTGTAGGCTCTTATCAGCTAGAGCCATCCATGTCACACAATGTTGCTCTGAGCCGAATGGAACTTTGATTAATAATAGTAGATAAAGGCAGATGCTGTTAGTATTTTAAAATGACATATCTCATTCAGTATTATTTGTCCTCTATACCAAATCTAAGTAATTAAGATCAGACATTTTGCCAACAAAGTTCCAGGATGATAACTACATTAAAGTTAATAAATCTCAATGCGATGAATAATTCACAAACTCAATGGCAACTTTATCTTTAATGCACATTTTAAAAAAAATTAAGTTGTCCAGAAGTGTTTCACAAGGCCGACACAAAACTAATGAGCAAGATACCACAGCGAAACATTTTTCAAAAATCTACTCTGTAATGTAGAATGCCTAAAAGCAGGAACGAATGAACACAAAGTAAAAGTTCTGTTAGGAGAAATGGATTCATGGGGTTATGTCTCAAGCAGAAGATTAGTCTCTACACCAAGAGGCAATTTATTTCGGATCACAGATTAACTGGAAAAATTAATGGAATTTGATTAATGTCAGCCAAGTAGTACATGGTCTTGGAGGAGGCATTGGAGAGCAGTTTGCGCACAACTGATCCGGTTGTTTTCCAACATTTCATCCATTCACAACCTTTGTCTGGCCGAGTCCCACCACCGCGCACCGTGTAATTGGTGTGTGAAACTATAGTTGTGTTGACGTTTTGCTCTGTTTGTCCCAGATCTCACACAGGAGAAAGGCCGTACAAGTGCATCCAGTGCAGTCGAGGTTTCGCCTCCTCCGGAGTCCTCAAAGCTCACATCCGAACGCATTCGGGCCTAAAGGCGTACAAGTGTCTGGTGTGTGACACAACGTTCACCACCAGCGGGAGCCTGCGGCGCCACATGACCACTCACAGCGAACTCCGACCTTACATGTGCCCCTACTGCCAGAAGACGTTCAAGTCGTCACCCAACTGTAGGAAGCACATGAAGACGCACAGGTTTGTGGGTCCTCGCGGGTTTTTTGTTTGTTTGTTTGTTTGTGTGCAGTGAAGTGACCTTTTTGAGGATTAGTGTTGTGCTCTGACTTTCTGCTGTCGTGCTGGGAAATCAGGTATGAACTGGCCCAGCAGCTGCAACCACAGTCAGGAGAGGATCCGCTGGGAACAGGCGCCGTTACCCATGACATGCCGGTGGAAATGGAGGCGGAGTCTCTCCAGCAGGCTGCCACTACTGCAGCAGAGCAGCAAGGCATGCTGGGACTGGGCCAGGGAGAGGTTGTGAATGGAGGCCAGCAAGTGACACTCGATGCCCCTTTGGCTGACCAGCCACTAGTTCAAGGCGAAGGTAGCAGCATACGTAAAATGTGTTTTTGGAGAGAGAACAAAGAGATATGAAATAGATAACTACATTTAGACTTGTTCTCTCTTTAGTAACAATATCAGTCTATTTAAACTTTCCTCTGTGCAATTGATAGAGATTAGAAAAAATATGTCTCTGAAGTGTTTTAGCATTTCACATGCTTAAGAAGAGTGACTGTTAAAACATGAACTGGTCTCTGACAATAACTTGTAGGGTCATCACTGTCACCCTGAATCAAACGAATCAACTTAACTCATTGGCTATTATTAGACAAGTTTTTCTTTTTCTCATCTCTTTCTGCTTCACTTCCTGCCCGGCTACTAATGAATAAATTGCATTAGTGCAACAAAAATCTTTATTTTTCTTTCTTTTATTTTTTTTTAAACTGGCCGTATACTGAATATGAAAATATATGCAACAATTTACACATTTTCATTTATAAAAAATGTAGAAAATCATGTATTATTTCCTGTTGGACTGAGACCCTCCATGAAGTTTTTCATGGAGTTTAACAATAGAATTCAGTCATATCAACTGCTGTGTCAGCAAATGTTTATAGTCCAATATTTAAAGTGTAAACGTGCCCTGAAATCATTTCCTAACCAAATGTTTTGTGGATCTTTGCTCTTGCAGACTCGTATGTGACCACTCAACATGCTTTGCCGCAGAATATCGGTCAGTTTGAGACACAGACTCTACCTCAGCCTACCTTTGACCAGCAAAGTCTAACACAAGGTAAAAAAAAAAAACAGTCATTCAAGTTGACTCCGCTTTCATCCCGAAGGTTTTAACATTTTTGAAAATTCTTTATTTTACATATTGCGTGCTATAAACTTGAACACCATCAAACATGTGTCTCAACCGACGCACCTCAGTAGATTGAAATACCGTCAAAAAGTCAATTTATTACAATAATTCAGTTCAAAAAGTGAAATTCCTTTACAGATTAATTGCGGTGTGTTATTCTTCAAGCCTTCATTCTGTTATTTTTCATATTTACGACTTACAGTTAATAAAAGTCCAAACATAAGACTAATAAAACAGATTTTTAATACAGAAATGATTATGTTGATCAACTACCAGCTTGACATTTGTTCAAGAAATGGTTAATGAAACCTTGAACAAGCCAGGTAAGTCTCAAAAGGACATTGCTCAAGAATCGTATCTGTTTAGAGCGCTGACTATAAGCTTATTATTGGAAAGTTAAGTAAAAAATGGGCAGAAGTCATACGGTAATGTCAGCATAACAAGCTAATCGTGGTATGAACCGTGGCTATAGTGAGTTTATGTGATTCCTCTCTCCTGACAACCTTTACAGTTACAGATTTTACTTTTTTTATTTTCAAACATGACTTGGCATCTGCCTACACTGCTCAGTAAATAACTATAATCACTAAACCACACACCTGATTTAATTAGAGTGGAACTGATTTTCTGGCCAGAAAAATTATATATTATTGTTTTTGTAGCTTCACGATTTTTAGGAGAGATGTAGACATAATTTCTATAATAAATCTAAATTTTCCACTTTCAACTGGGAAAAGAGAGAAGTAGGAGAGTCTTTCTTCTCCTGCATAACTCAAAGATATATGATTTTCTTCCCACCACATTGTTGCCACCCTCCCTGCCAGCACTTCTTACTCTCCTGCCCAGTCTGAAAACACAGCTTGTTCTGATGCTACAAACAATTTAACATTCGCTCATCAAACATTTAGCAGATAGGTCCGTCTTTTTCCGCTCTCCCAGGATGTAGTGTGACCTTCACATCTAAGCAGAACAGATGGGAGATCTAATTGGCTCAAGGAGAAAGACACGCGGACCGGTTTGCCATCAGATTTTGAAGGGCACGCGTCTCGTGTATCTGGATAAGTGGGGCTCTTGAACATCAAACCTTTAGCCTGTGGTGCCACACCGTCAGAGCTGGAGTGCTGTCATGTGCTGTAATTGAAGTGTTGCTATTGATGACATGCAGCCCTCTGGGTCCCTCGTGGAAACCCAGCATTATTTAGTCACTTACTGCAGAATCTCATTTGGTAAGCTGGTTTATATCCCCTGGTTTTATTGGTGCTGGGAGATGATGCAGCATTTGGAGTTCACATGTGGCTTCAAAATGAGCAGCTCTTCAAAATGTAACAACCCCAAAGAGACATGAAAGACCTTTTTTTTTTTTTTTTTTAAAGCAAACACCTGATTCCTAGAAATAGCAATCTTTCAGTTATAGTAATAAGTAACAAAAATCATTTATTGTCATTTTATATCAAAAATTCATAATAAAACAACATTTTGTATCAGTATTGATAATGTAGCGTCTATGATGTCCACCGTCAAGTAAAAAATAAAATGTAGGATAAGGGGCATTGTTTACGGAGCTCCCACCATTTTTGGAAAACTTGGAACAATAAGATTAAGAAAATGAAATTACTGTATCCTTGGAGATAAATATGAATCGAACGTGGATAAAAGATGAGAGATAACATCAAATTATTACTATTTTTTTTTCCTTATTTTTCATTCCTACCTGTTTTAGGAACAACAATTTACATTGCGATCATAAATAGAAACACTGCCACTAAAATAATCAGTGCAATAATCCAGACCCTCAACTACATGAAAATTAGGACCGATATCATTATCCAAAGTTAATATTGCTGTGGCCAATAGCCGATATTTACAACACTATTTATGTCATATATATATATATATATATATATATATATATATGTCCCTACAGTGAAAACATAACCATTACCATTGCCTCAGTTAAATACAACACAATCCTCCACGATCACTGTCATAAGCCCTAATACAAATAAACACAAATAGCAAGAAGATGGAAACACAGTGCATCGTTTTCTATTCAGTATTTTGTTCTATGGAAAGTAACTAAGTTATTTGTGAAAAACTCGCCTATGTGTTAAACAGCATTACTTCGGCCTGACATTTGCAAAGTAGCCAATCCAGTAGGAGCAATATTTAATTTCTTCGGTGAAGGCTGGCTGTATCATCAACAGCCGACATAAGGAAGACCGTAGATATTAGCTTCTGTGGTTGTGCTAAGAACGCAATTATCCAGGAAATAAACAATCTCTACTTCCCACACCCAGGGTTCACCATACCGGAGCCGAGCTACAACCAGCCCCAGTTCTCCGCTGTCCAGCAGCTGCAGGATTCCAGCACACTGGAGTCCCAGGCTCTGTCTTCCAGCTATCATCCTCCAAACCTGCTCCATGTCCCCAGCTCAGAGGTTGTGAGTACTCAAATTTGTAAAAAACAAAACAAAAAAAACAATCATCTTTTGTGTTTTCAAAAGGTGATATGCCCTTTACATTGTTTTGCTTCAGAAACAGTTGAGTAAAGCTAATTTTTTAATCTAAGTCTCCCAGGAGACTTAAGAATTGATTAAACTGTTTCAAAAAGCATGCAGTGGAATTTTCCCGCAGCAGTGAAATATAATCTGGTATATTTTATAATTGGATTGTTGATGTGTTGGTTTTTCTTTGCTAATGCAGACAAACGGACTTCTTCAGGAGAGCAGCCAGGCTGATCTCCAGCTGCCTACAGAAGCAGCAGACTACCAGGAAGACGGTGAAGACAACACCAAGAGAGCCTACAGGTTCGTTTCAAGGATCACGAGGAAATCCAAAAAGTTGATGATTCCAAATATCTGGGTGTTGTGTTAAATTTCCAACTCAAATTTGAAGCTTTGGGGAAATTTCTGAAACTGTAAAATCAACATTTAACTGTTTGTGTCTAATAAGATCATGTTTCTCTGCATATAGTAAATTATGTTTGCATGGTGTAATTTTGTCATAACTTGATGATCCCATAAAATTAGGCCTGACCATTCCATAGGCTTGAAAAGATACTTGAATAGGAATCAAAGCTGTGGAACCGGGCATGACATTGACTCGGTTTGCTTATTTTCTCTGACTGTAAAAAAAAAATAAATAAATCTCTGGATTTTACAATGTAGATTTAAATTTAGGAAAGTCTTATTACTGTTTAAATTTCTTTTTCACAGTGAATAAAATGAATAAAACATGAGAGAGACAGAAATCAGCGGATCTGATGTGTGAATAGCCTTGAATAGAAGAAACCTTCTAAAACAAAGAGCTATTGCCTCTGCAGTTTTCATTCTCACTTGTTCAATAGTTGCTCATTGTTCCAATAACTGGCTCTCTTCTTGCAAACATTTATTTCGGCTACAAAACAAACAAGAAACAAAGGCTTTGTTTTACCAGCCGGCTCCTCTGGAGACGGGAGATAATTCCTCCTGGCTGAATCCGTCTTAAAATTACATGCCCGAACACTCTGTTCTCATCCATTTTGCATTAAGACGACCTGAAATGATAAATAAATCTTCCTAAACCTGACCCTCGCCTGTCTTCAGATGCAGCTGGTGCTCCAAAGCTTTCAAAAAGTCGAGCCATCTGAAGCAACACATCCGATCCCACACAGGGGAGAAACCGTACGCATGTCACCTCTGCGGACGAGGTTTTGTTTCGGCTGGAGTGCTGAAGTCCCATCTCAACACACACACAGGTGAGCTTTCTTTTCAGAGGTGGGAAAACGTTCTGAATCGTTTCTGTATCGAACAGAGAGTTCTAAAATCCCTCAATGTTGTCCGGAACCGCATCAGAGGAAATCTGCTTTCTAATTTCGGTTTCAAATACTTAGAAAACTTCAGACACTCAGCTTTGCTCTCACCTCTGCCTTACAGGGATGAAGCCGTATAAGTGTGACGTTTGTGAAGCTTCTTTCACTACTAATGGAAGTCTGAGTCGGCACGCGTTTATCCACAGCAAGTCATTCAAATGCTCCATGTGTAACGAGTGCTTCCGCACCAGTCTGTTTTGTAAAAAGCATATGAAGAAGGAGCACGGTGTGGAGGAAAAAGGTAAGGACGTCGACACCATATCTGGATTTCTCAGCACTTTATATGATTTTTGTCGTTACAATTTCTCACATGATGCTCCTTCTCAGTGATTTAGATTCATTTTCATGGGTTTTTTCACTTTTTTACATTTCGTTGTGTTACAGAGAAGAATATTATTATAGGATTTTATGTACTAGTGGAACATATGGACATAAGGCTAAAAATGTTATATCATTTATTAAATATAGATAACAGAGGGCTGGGACTTTAATGCATTCACGCAAATTCATTCCATAGATTTTTAATTGTTTAAAACTTTGCCGGAATTAATACGTTTGCGGCCGGAACCTTTGTATTTGCACGTTTCTGATACACCTGTAAATTTTACTCACAAGTGACAACCGAGAACAACAGCGATGGACACCAAAGCCGCTTCTCTTGGCACACTAGATGGAAAAAAAAAACGATCTAATGGCACAATAGTCTTCTAAAGTCTACTGCGTGAAAGTTCTGCTAAAAGGAGTTAAATTGTCACCAAAGCTAATGAAGCCTAAAATAGCATCTCAGCACTAAACATGTTGCACAGACAATCCGAACGCTAATGTCATCGTCGACAGTCAACACTTCTAAAGAAATACTTTTTCAAAGGGGTCACATGAATGATCAGGGGTTCCTGAAAAACCTGGATGCTGAATGAACCTGATGATTGAATAACCTGATCAAAACCAATGAATACCTTGGTTGCGGTTGGCATATGTTCAGTATGTTTGGCTAGGATATTCCTTTAGAAGTGGTGTAAGGTAAATCATCAGTAAACAGAGTTGTTCAGCAAATGTCAGGATAAATTATTGGAGTACTTTAGAAAAATAAACATCACCATGAGACCAATCAGCATGTAAGGCAGGTCAGCAATACATACAGCTCTGCTCCTGAGTTGACAGTCAGTCAGTTTTCGATGTTTTATAAAATCCAAAGACGTGTCAACAAGATTACAACAGTTGGTCTAGTAGCCCTTTATCAATTACAGATATTCTCAGGTGCTTTGGTGCATTTCTCGAATCAACCTCGACATTTGCAAAGCATCCCTCGAAACAATTCATGCAGACAGCAGAACAGCATGGATTACCTGCAAAAGCTAGTCTCTTTCTCAAAATCCTTACTTCATCTCTCAAAAGTAAATATTTGTCCATGAACATCTCAGTGCATCAGAATGATAAGCCTTTGTTTCACTGAATACAGATCGGGCAATGAAAATAATAAGTCATGCTGTCAATATAGCAGGGTACTCTGAAGGGATGTTCCGATATGATCTAAGGGTAAAGTTTTAATGACAAGTACTGTAAATTGTATTTGTGGGAGATTAATGGCAAGAGACTGGACAGAATTCACATTTTACTGTAATTTGTTGACATACCTCGTCAATGTGACACAGAAAGGAAAAGACAGCACTAAGAAAAACATAAGACAATCTCCTTATGGAAAACTGTTCATGCAGTCCTGTAAGAATTACAGTGCAGTTTTCCTTTACTTCCCATTTTCATGCAGAGGGGAAAACAAGATCTTCAATAAAGTAAAGGATTGAGGAGCAGGATGAGAGGAACTCCATGAGAATCTTTTTGTGGGTCACAAACTTATGCTTAAATGTTGTGGAGGTCCAGACCATTCAATGAAGACCCGTAACGCCACAAGCAGTTGAAAATGTTGGACATTCAAAAGCAAAAGCAAATGCTTTTGAACATCAGAAACAAGAAACTGCGTTCTCAATGTGCGCAAGGGGACACAATCATTTGAAGACTGAACAAGTGGTTTTGAGAATTACAAATCTGTTCTAAGAAATACTGAGAAAATCCGTAAGACTGCGTGGACTTTTCTGAGAAATGCACTGAGGGAATTATGCTCTCTGCGTGGCTCAGTGTGTGAGTCCACATCAGGTGT
Organism: Poecilia formosa; assembly: GCF_000485575.1. Classification (NCBI taxonomy): domain Eukaryota; kingdom Metazoa; phylum Chordata; class Actinopteri; order Cyprinodontiformes; family Poeciliidae; genus Poecilia; species Poecilia formosa. Next base: position 4,722,950 of record NW_006799939.1, read on the forward strand.
TTAAGCTTCAGCTGTGCGAGGTGTCAGACAAATGACCAAGGCTGTCCTCCAGTGTAGGCAGCTGCACTGTGAGATAACACCCAACCTGACCACGTCACTCTGTCTTGACCCGTAGAAAAAAGTACCGTTGTGTCTGAAACTGTGGGATTGATAAACTTGATACTTGGAGTCATATTTGCAGCTACTTTTAACCCTTTTCATGCGGTTCTCAGCGGAGTCTGTTTGCCAGTCAACTTATTTAAGTTCAGCTCACGTGATTAAAGAGCTTCACATTGATGCTGCGCTCCATCCGTCTCTCATTTATTCTTTTTTTTGTGTTGTTCTGCACCGAAAAGAAACAAAGGTAAAATCTTGAAGTAAAGGGTAGGCATGTTCAAACTTCAGGTTGCGCTGACAGTTCGCTTGTCTGCCAGTTGTAGATCTCGAGCCTCAAGACGGGGATGACGACGACGATGACGATGACGACGACGACGGAGATCAAAAAACATCCAAAAGGAGGAGTTTGGAGATCATCACTTTCACCGAGGAGCAGGCAGCCGAGCTGGCCAAGGACCCCGGAGAGGAGGCCTCCGTGTCGGAGCGGATCCTCGCCCAGTCGGCGGCCGAGAGGGATCGCATCAGCGAGATCAAGGACAAAGCGGTGGAGCTGGAAACCGAACCCAAGTTTGCCAACTGCTGCAGTTACTGCCCCAAGAGCTTCAAGAAGCCCAGCGACCTCGTCAGGTAAAGGTCACACCTCTGTTTCTGGTCATTTTCCTGTCAAGTCAGAAGGACGGAAGCTTTTCTGGTCTTTCCAATGCTGCAGTGTAAAACTTATAAACCCTCAATCAAATTTAAGATATAAATAGCTTGAGAATTCCAGCAACCGCATCGATTGGGAGAAAGATGGATCCATCTCAGAGATGGACAGGTTTTGGTGTGAAATGTGAGTCTTGACCCCAAAACAGAAAGCGAAAGACCTTATCAAGATGCTCGCTGAAATTGCTAGCATCATTAGCCCCGTGGAAGCAAGCAGTGTTACTGATGCTAGCTAAAAGACTCCAATAGAAAGAAACTCTCTCTGCAAAAGCACAACATAGTTTGCACATGTACTCAGGAATAAATGCCACATCTTTTGGAGGCATTTCAGGCTGAATAAGTACAACTAAAATGAAAATGTTTGGTCATAACAAGCAGTTATGTTCAAAGGAAAAACATTAAACCCAACTGTCAGGTAAAGGATTGGCAGCTTCGTGATGCGTCGGTGTTTTGCTTCAGGAGGGACGGGTGCGCTTCAGGAAATAACGTCATATGGAAATATTGAAGCATCAGTCTGGAATTTAAGCTGGAACATCAGCTTGAGTTTTCCAAATGAGCAACAATCAGCTCCATACATCCAAATTAGTTACATGCAGGTTTAGGGAGAAGGTCAAAGTCCATCACAAAGTCTTGACCTCAATCTGGAATAAGCTGTGGACATGGCCAAAAAGAGGTTACAAGGTCTGCCAAGTCATTTTAAGAGAAATCACCTCTTTGAAATAAACCTCCTTTAAAGCTGATCAGCAGCTGTTTTGTTAAACTAGCATTTATTTATATGAATAAACAAACTAAATGGAATAAATTGTACCTCTACAACAAACTGTTGTTATCAGAGTTATTGTTACTGTTATTGTTTTGCAAAGATACCATCTAACGGTTATCTTTTACTTACTGTCACACCAGGGGGTTTTTTGTTCTGTTTATTTTTTTCAAAGATTTTTTAGCTCTCTTTGATCAGTGGAGCTACTCTACCAATTATAGTTTTATAAGATGTCTCTCAGCAATTTTAGAAGTGGGTAAATAATCTTTAGTGCCACATTTTCTCTTTATCGCAAAATGTTTTGGTGCTAAAATGAAAAACTTTAAGCTCCTCTTTCATGTTTTTTGGACAAATCCCAAATTCCTCTGTCAAGCCTTCAGGCCGTTTTCCTTTTGAAAATGCTACAGTGAGCCGTATTTCTCCCTATATTTTAATATGACCCAGAGACTTAGCAGTAACTTTTTTCTTGTTTTTCATACCTGCTCTTTTTTTTTTTATCTCTTTTTCTGTTTTCACAAATGTGAAACGTATCTGTCAGCGAGTTATTCTGCATGTGACTTTTCACAATCTGCTTTCCTATTTAGACACATCAGGATCCACACAGGTGAAAGACCTTACAAGTGTGACGAATGTGGGAAGAGTTTTACGGTGAAATCAACCCTCGACTGCCATGTGAAAACACACACAGGTGAAACACCAGTGAGGTGTACGAAGCAGGGGAACAATGCATTAAAAACAATGAGACATAATTATGCAGCATTGTTACATTGAAGCTGATTCTAGCCAGTCCTGAATTATCTTTAAAAACCGCAAATAGTAACAGAATGTTTTTTACTATGCCACACATAAATTTAAAAAAATGCAAGTGTGTTATTTAAATAACCAACAATTTCTTGGTGCATCTCTAAAAGTTTTTTTTACAGCTACAGAATAGCTTCACCAGTGATATTGTGAAAAATATATATTTTATTTTAAAAGAGTTGTTTTCAATGAAAGAAACGGCCCTGACTATCACAATGTGTTTTACTCACACTGTAATGTTAATCAATAGCTGAAGTTTGGCATTAATAGAAGGTGTATAACTTCATCCTTTGGGCAGTACTTGGTGTTTGGATTGAATTGGATTGGATTTAAAATTGAAATCAAAAGCAGAAATCCATCAAAGTGCTGAAGCTCTTGTCATCAGCAGACTCCCAAAACAAAGGTTGTTCTTGTAATTTTCAAGTTGTAAAATATTTTCAACTTTTACAGAAGGTGAGCTGCACAAAGGAGAAATGAAGTCTTTTCACAGACGTTTGATTTCAAAGAAGCAAACTCGATTTTGAGCAGCGATTTGATTTGCCTTATTTTTGCAGGTCAGAAACTGTTCAGCTGTCACATGTGCAACACCTCCTTCTCCACAAAGGGCAGCCTGAAGGTGCACATGCGCCTCCACACGGGCTCCAAGCCCTTCAAGTGTCCCTTCTGCGAACTGCGCTTCAGGACCTCGGGGCACCGCAAAACCCACATCCAGTGCCACTTCCGGCCCAACAGCGACAGCCGCAAATCCAAGCGCTCCTCCGCCGGCCACTCCAGACACAGCCAGGACTCAGGGACCGGGCAGACCGGGGCCTCCGGTCAGAGCCAGCAACCGGCGGCTTCAGAGCCGCTCCAGCCTGTGGGTCTGCTGCAGGCGCCCAGCTCTGACCCCAGCATCTACCTTCCGACCAGTCAGGTTCTGAGCGGGCAGTTCGACCAGAACCTGCTGCAGCCGGGCCTCGTAAGCCAGGCCATCCTGCCAGCCTCTATGTCAGGTGGGTGTTGTTGATGACAACTGAACAATGAAATGCATTTTGTTGAAGGAAAATGGTTTGCAGAGCAGATATAAAGCACTTAATGTGGAATTTGTTACAAAGAATTGATTTTATCCACTTAAGCGTAGCATCTCAGCTCAGGGCGACATGTTGCATTATCCTGAAGAGTCACTTTTACATCACTACTCTGTGATATGCGGCTCATAATTAATGCTCTAAAGGCAGCGTGTGAACACACAAATCTTACCAAGTATTTCTGGTCTGATTTATAGTACACTTGAAAAACGAAAAAACTAATTTGCAAGTAACTTTTCAGCAAAATATAGAGGTTTGTTTTTAAGTCAATTATTCCTTAATATTGATTTACAAAAAAGATTTATTCCACATATAACACATCTTTGCCATATTATAAATGGACAAAATCTTTCAGTGGAACTAGTCCTTTTAATATTGATGTTGAGGAATTATTAACTTAAAACAGAGCTTCTATATCTTGATAAAAACTTGGAAGTTAGTTTTGTCTTAAATTAGCGCCATACTTAAAAAATAATAGTTCCACTAGCAGATTTTATTTCACTTATAACAAAACAATTCTGCCAGTGCAACAATGTTTGTTTTAGTCAATATTAAGGAATTATCGACTCAAACAAACTCCTAAACATTGACAAAAAGTTACTTGTAAGTCATGTTTGTCATTTTTGTCTTATTTGAATTGTAATAAGTTATTTGCACTAGAAACTGGACCAAAACTACTTGGTAAGGTTTTGTGTTTTTGCAGTGTAGGTGAAATCCTGAAAAAGACCATCACCATCATCATCTCTGTGTTGGTGGGACGTTTTATGGCAGCATCTGTGCTGTTACTCAGACCATATGATTCATGTCACGGCTTAACAAGTCAAACCCAGGAGGACGAAGCTGTTTTACCACCAAGCGCCACTTTCTTTGCTTTATCTCTTCAATTCACAGCACAGCTTTTGAATCTTTCCAGCCTAAATCTAATCAGAGAGCCTTCAAAGATCCCTTGTTATGTCTGTCCTCAGCTTAGATGCATTTCTGATCAAGCGAAAGCTCTTTGGATTGATAGAAAAGCTTGAAGTCTGACATAACAGGCTTTCACAGTCTCAAGGAGGAACACTGTAAACCATTACAGCCTTGTAAAGTTGTGCCTGCGTACGTGTTTCAGCTGCGGGAGACCTCACCGTTTCCCTCCCGGACGGCCTGACCACGCTGGACGGCATCCACCTCCAGCTGACCCCGGCCAGCCTGGTGTGCCCCAACGTGCAGATTTCTGGCATCGACACGAGCAACATCACACTCCAGGTGACTCATCTCCCCGTGAAACCGCATGTGCTGTCCCACAGACCTACAGCGGGCAAACAAATGTTGCTCAGCAGCAATTTATTTTGTAGCTTCTGTGTAAAAATAGGTTTTGTTTTGAAAAGTCTGCTGTGATTTTCATTATTTATGTTGGGGTTTTTTTTGTGACAAGCGCATCATAAGAGTTTTGTTCAGTCAGTTTAGGAAAGTGATTAAAGTTTCTTTTTATTTACAGAATAAATACAGAATACACATCAGGAATGGGATCATTTCAGATTTATACACTGCAGGAAATTAGTATTTTTTACATTGATTCGCCTCAATGATAGTTGGGGAAATAAAAACCTCATGTCTAAATAGAAAGGATTTTTGAGACTGTGGATCATGGGGTTAGAGGTCACGACCGTCCTAAAATCCAATGACAGCATTTGTAGCAAAAAATACTTCTAACATCAACGTGTGAAAAGCTCAGCTGTTTCTGCTTAACTTGACATCAGTACAGCTTTGGGCTAATCTGCTGATTCTGTTTTGGATAAACCGATTAATATTTGCATGGCAAAAGGTGCTTAATAGGAGATTTTTATNTAAGTCTCCCAGGAGACTTAAGAATCGATTAAACTGTTTCAAAAAGCATGCAGTGGAATTTTCCCGCAGCAGTGAAATATAATCTGGTATATTTTATAATTGGATTGTTGATGTGTTGGTTTTTCTTTGCTAATGCAGACAAACGGACTTCTTCAGGAGAGCAGCCAGGCTGATCTCCAGCTGCCTACAGAAGCAGCAGACTACCAGGAAGACGGTGAAGACAACACCAAGAGAGCCTACAGGTTCGTTTCAAGGATCACGAGGAAATCCAAAAAGTTGATGATTCCAAATATCTGGGTGTTGTGTTAAATTTCCAACTCAAATTTGAAGCTTTGGGGAAATTTCTGAAACTGTAAAATCAACATTTAACTGTTTGTGTCTAATAAGATCATGTTTCTCTGCATATAGTAAATTATGTTTGCATGGTGTAATTTTGTCATAACTTGATGATCCCATAAAATTAGGCCTGACCATTCCATAGGCTTGAAAAGATACTTGAATAGGAATCAAAGCTGTGGAACCGGGCATGACATTGACTCGGTTTGCTTATTTTCTCTGACTGTAAAAAAAAAATAAATAAATCTCTGGATTTTACAATGTAGATTTAAATTTAGGAAAGTCTTATCACTGTTTAAATTTCTTTTTCACAGTGAATAAAATGAATAAAACATGAGAGAGACAGAAATCAGCGGATCTGATGTGTGAATAGCCTTGAATAGAAGAAACCTTCTAAAACAAAGAGCTATTGCCTCTGCAGTTTTCATTCTCACTTGTTCAATAGTTGCTCATTGTTCCAATAACTGGCTCTCTTCTTGCAAACATTTATTTCGGCTACAAAACAAACAAGAAACAAAGGCTTTGTTTTACCAGCCGGCTCCTCTGGAGACGGGAGATAATTCCTCCTGGCTGAATCCGTCTTAAAATTACATGCCCGAACACTCTGTTCTCATCCATTTTGCATTAAGACGACCTGAAATGATAAATAAATTTTCCTAAACCTGACCCTCGCCTGTCTTCAGATGCAGCTGGTGCTCCAAAGCTTTCAAAAAGTCGAGCCATCTGAAGCAACACATCCGATCCCACACAGGGGAGAAACCGTACGCATGTCACCTCTGCGGACGAGGTTTTGTTTCGGCTGGAGTGCTGAAGTCCCATCTCAACACACACACAGGTGAGCTTTCTTTTCAGAGGTGGGAAAACGTTCTGAATCGTTTCTGTATCGAACAGAGAGTTCTAAAATCCCTCAATGTTGTCCGGAACCGCATCAGAGGAAATCTGCTTTCTAATTTCGGTTTCAAATACTTAGAAAACTTCAGACACTCAGCTTTGCTCTCACCTCTGCCTTACAGGGATGAAGCCGTATAAGTGTGACGTTTGTGAAGCTTCTTTCACTACTAATGGAAGTCTGAGTCGGCACGCGTTTATCCACAGCAAGTCATTCAAATGCTCCATGTGTAACGAGTGCTTCCGCACCAGTCTGTTTTGTAAAAAGCATATGAAGAAGGAGCACGGTGTGGAGGAAAAAGGTAAGGACGTCGACACCATATCTGGATTTCTCAGCACTTTATATGATTTTTGTCGTTACAATTTCTCACATGATGCTCCTTCTCAGTGATTTAGATTCATTTTCATGGGTTTTTTCACTTTTTTACATTTTGTTGTGTTACAGTGAAGAATATTATTATAGGATTTTATGTACTAGTGGAACATATGGACATAAGGCTAAAAATGTTATATCATTTATTAAATATAGATAACAGAGGGCTGGGACTTTAATGCATTCACGCAAATTCATTCCATAGATTTTTAATTGTTTAAAACTTTGCCGGAATTAATACGTTTGCGGCCGGAACCTTTGTATTTGCACGTTTCTGATACACCTGTAAATTTTACTCACAAGTGACAACCGAGAACAACAGCGATGGACACCAAAGCCGCTTCTCTTGGCACACTAGATGGAAAAAAAAAACGATCTAATGGCACAATAGTCTTCTAAAGTCTACTGCGTGAAAGTTGTGCTAAAAGGAGTTAAATTGTCACCAAAGCTAATGAAGCCTAAAATAGCATCTCAGCACTAAACATGTTGCACAGACAATCCGAACGCTAATGTCATCGTCGACAGTCAACACTTCTAAAGAAATACTTTTTCAAAGGGGTCACATGAATGATCAGGGGTTCCTGAAAAACCTGGATGCTGAATGAACCTGATGATTGAATAACCTGATCAAAACCAATGAATACCTTGGTTGCGGTTGGCATATGTTCAGTATGTTTGGCTAGGATATTCCTTTAGAAGTGGTGTAAGGTAAATCATCAGTAAACAGAGTTGTTCAGCAAATGTCAGGATAAATTATTGGAGTACTTTAGAAAAATAAACATCACCATGAGACCAATCAGCATGTAAGGCAGGTCAGCAATACATACAGCTCTGCTCCTGAGTTGACAGTCAGTCAGTTTTCGATGTTTTATAAAATCCAAAGACGTGTCAACAAGATTACAACAGTTGGTCTAGTAGCCCTTTATCAATTACAGATATTCTCAGGTGCTTTGGTGCATTTCTCGAATCAACCTCGACATTTGCAAAGCATCCCTCGAAACAATTCATGCAGACAGCAGAACAGCATGGATTACCTGCAAAAGCTAGTCTCTTTCTCAAAATCCTTACTTCATCTCTCAAAAGTAAATATTTGTCCATGAACATCTCAGTGCATCAGAATGATAAGCCTTTGTTTCACTGAATACAGATCGGGCAATGAAAATAATAAGTCATGCTGTCAATATAGCAGGGTACTCTGAAGGGATGTTCCGATATGATCTAAGGGTAAAGTTTTAATGACAAGTACTGTAAATTGTATTTGTGGGAGATTAATGGCAAGAGACTGGACAGAATTCACATTTTACTGTAATTTGTTGACATACCTCGTCAATGTGACACAGAAAGGAAAAGACAGCACTAAGAAAAACATAAGACAATCTCCTTATGGAAAACTGTTCATGCAGTCCTGTAAGAATTACAGTGCAGTTTTCCTTTACTTCCCATTTTCATGCAGAGGGGAAAACAAGATCTTCAATAAAGTAAAGGATTGAGGAGCAGGATGAGAGGAACTCCATGAGAATCTTTTTGTGGGTCACAAACTTATGCTTAAATGTTGTGGAGGTCCAGACCATTCAATGAAGACCCGTAACGCCACAAGCAGTTGAAAATGTTGGACATTCAAAAGCAAAAGCAAATGCTTTTGAACATCAGAAACAAGAAACTGCGTTCTCAATGTGCGCAAGGGGACACAATCATTTGAAGACTGAACAAGTGGTTTTGAGAATTACAAATCTGTTCTAAGAAATACTGAGAAAATCCGTAAGACTGCGTGGACTTTTCTGAGAAATGCACTGAGGGAATTATGCTCTCTGCGTGGCTCAGTGTGTGAGTCCACATCAGGTGTTTAAGCTTCAGCTGTGCGAGGTGTCAGACAAATGACCAAGGCTGTCCTCCAGTGTAGGCAGCTGCACTGTGAGATAACACCCAACCTGACCACGTCACTCTGTCTTGACCCGTAGAAAAAAGTACCGTTGTGTCTGAAACTGTGGGATTGATAAACTTGATACTTGGAGTCATATTTGCAGCTACTTTTAACCCTTTTCATGCGGTTCTCAGCGGAGTCTGTTTGCCAGTCAACTTATTTAAGTTCAGCTCACGTGATTAAAGAGCTTCACATTGATGCTGCGCTCCATCCGTCTCTCATTTATTCTTTTTTTTGTGTTGTTCTGCACCGAAAAGAAACAAAGGTAAAATCTTGAAGTAAAGGGTAGGCATGTTCAAACTTCAGGTTGCGCTGACAGTTCGCTTGTCTGCCAGTTGTAGATCTCGAGCCTCAAGACGGGGATGACGACGACGATGACGATGACGACGACGACGGAGATCAAAAAACATCCAAAAGGAGGAGTTTGGAGATCATCACTTTCACCGAGGAGCAGGCAGCCGAGCTGGCCAAGGACCCCGGAGAGGAGGCCTCCGTGTCGGAGCGGATCCTCGCCCAGTCGGCGGCCGAGAGGGATCGCATCAGCGAGATCAAGGACAAAGCGGTGGAGCTGGAAACCGAACCCAAGTTTGCCAACTGCTGCAGTTACTGCCCCAAGAGCTTCAAGAAGCCCAGCGACCTCGTCAGGTAAAGGTCACACCTCTGTTTCTGGTCATTTTCCTGTCAAGTCAGAAGGACGGAAGCTTTTCTGGTCTTTCCAATGCTGCAGTGTAAAACTTATAAACCCTCAATCAAATTTAAGATATAAATAGCTTGAGAATTCCAGCAACCGCATCGATTGGGAGAAAGATGGATCCATCTCAGAGATGGACAGGTTTTGGTGTGAAATGTGAGTCTTGACCCCAAAACAGAAAGCGAAAGACCTTATCAAGATGCTCGCTGAAATTGCTAGCATCATTAGCCCCGTGGAAGCAAGCAGTGTTACTGATGCTAGCTAAAAGACTCCAATAGAAAGAAACTCTCTCTGCAAAAGCACAACATAGTTTGCACATGTACTCAGGAATAAATGCCACATCTTTTGGAGGCATTTCAGGCTGAATAAGTACAACTAAAATGAAAATGTTTGGTCATAACAAGCAGTTATGTTCAAAGGAAAAACATTAAACCCAACTGTCAGGTAAAGGATTGGCAGCTTCGTGATGCGTCGGTGTTTTGCTTCAGGAGGGACGGGTGCGCTTCAGGAAATAACGTCATATGGAAATATTGAAGCATCAGTCTGGAATTTAAGCTGGAACATCAGCTTGAGTTTTCCAAATGAGCAACAATCAGCTCCATACATCCAAATTAGTTACATGCAGGTTTAGGGAGAAGGTCAAAGTCCATCACAAAGTCTTGACCTCAATCTGGAATAAGCTGTGGACATGGCCAAAAAGAGGTTACAAGGTCTGCCAAGTCATTTTAAGAGAAATCACCTCTTTGAAATAAACCTCCTTTAAAGCTGATCAGCAGCTGTTTTGTTAAACTAGCATTTATTTATATGAATAAACAAACTAAATGGAATAAATTGTACCTCTACAACAAACTGTTGTTATCAGAGTTATTGTTACTGTTATTGTTTTGCAAAGATACCATCTAACGGTTATCTTTTACTTACTGTCACACCAGGGGGTTTTTTGTTCTGTTTATTTTTTTCAAAGATTTTTTAGCTCTCTTTGATCAGTGGAGCTACTCTACCAATTATAGTTTTATAAGATGTCTCTCAGCAATTTTAGAAGTGGGTAAATAATCTTTAGTGCCACATTTTCTCTTTATCGCAAAATGTTTTGGTGCTAAAATGAAAAACTTTAAGCTCCTCTTTCATGTTTTTTGGACAAATCCCAAATTCCTCTGTCAAGCCTTCAGGCCGTTTTCCTTTTGAAAATGCTACAGTGAGCCGTATTTCTCCCTATATTTTAATATGACCCAGAGACTTAGCAGTAACTTTTTTCTTGTTTTTCATACCTGCTCTTTTTTTTTTTATCTCTTTTTCTGTTTTCACAAATGTGAAACGTATCTGTCAGCGAGTTATTCTGCATGTGACTTTTCACAATCTGCTTTCCTATTTAGACACATCAGGATCCACACAGGTGAAAGACCTTACAAGTGTGACGAATGTGGGAAGAGTTTTACGGTGAAATCAACCCTCGACTGCCATGTGAAAACACACACAGGTGAAACACCAGTGAGGTGTACGAAGCAGGGGAACAATGCATTAAAAACAATGAGACATAATTATGCAGCATTGTTACATTGAAGCTGATTCTAGCCAGTCCTGAATTATCTTTAAAAACCGCAAATAGTAACAGAATGTTTTTTACTATGCCACACATAAATTTAAAAAAATGCAAGTGTGTTATTTAAATAACCAACAATTTCTTGGTGCATCTCTAAAAGTTTTTTTTACAGCTACAGAATAGCTTCACCAGTGATATTGTGAAAAATATATATTTTATTTTAAAAGAGTTGTTTTCAATGAAAGAAACGGCCCTGACTATCACAATGTGTTTTACTCACACTGTAATGTTAATCAATAGCTGAAGTTTGGCATTAATAGAAGGTGTATAACTTCATCCTTTGGGCAGTACTTGGTGTTTGGATTGAATTGGATTGGATTTAAAATTGAAATCAAAAGCAGAAATCCATCAAAGTGCTGAAGCTCTTGTCATCAGCAGACTCCCAAAACAAAGGTTGTTCTTGTAATTTTCAAGTTGTAAAATATTTTCAACTTTTACAGAAGGTGAGCTGCACAAAGGAGAAATGAAGTCTTTTCACAGACGTTTGATTTCAAAGAAGCAAACTCGATTTTGAGCAGCGATTTGATTTGCCTTATTTTTGCAGGTCAGAAACTGTTCAGCTGTCACATGTGCAACACCTCCTTCTCCACAAAGGGCAGCCTGAAGGTGCACATGCGCCTCCACACGGGCTCCAAGCCCTTCAAGTGTCCCTTCTGCGAACTGCGCTTCAGGACCTCGGGGCACCGCAAAACCCACATCCAGTGCCACTTCCGGCCCAACAGCGACAGCCGCAAATCCAAGCGCTCCTCCGCCGGCCACTCCAGACACAGCCAGGACTCAGGGACCGGGCAGACCGGGGCCTCCGGTCAGAGCCAGCAACCGGCGGCTTCAGAGCCGCTCCAGCCTGTGGGTCTGCTGCAGGCGCCCAGCTCTGACCCCAGCATCTACCTTCCGACCAGTCAGGTTCTGAGCGGGCAGTTCGACCAGAACCTGCTGCAGCCGGGCCTCGTAAGCCAGGCCATCCTGCCAGCCTCTATGTCAGGTGGGTGTTGTTGATGACAACTGAACAATGAAATGCATTTTGTTGAAGGAAAATGGTTTGCAGAGCAGATATAAAGCACTTAATGTGGAATTTGTTACAAAGAATTGATTTTATCCACTTAAGCGTAGCATCTCAGCTCAGGGCGACATGTTGCATTATCCTGAAGAGTCACTTTTACATCACTACTCTGTGATATGCGGCTCATAATTAATGCTCTAAAGGCAGCGTGTGAACACACAAATCTTACCAAGTATTTCTGGTCTGATTTATAGTACACTTGAAAAACGAAAAAACTAATTTGCAAGTAACTTTTCAGCAAAATATAGAGGTTTGTTTTTAAGTCAATTATTCCTTAATATTGATTTACAAAAAAGATTTATTCCACATATAACACATCTTTGCCATATTATAAATGAACAAAATCTTTCAGTGGAACTAGTCCTTTTAATATTGATGTTGAGGAATTATTAACTTAAAACAAAGCTTCTATATCTTGATAAAAACTTGGAAGTTAGTTTTGTCTTAAATTAGCGCCATACTTAAAAAATAATAGTTCCACTAGCAGATTTTATTTCACTTATAACAAAACAATTCTGCCAGTGCAACAATGTTTGTTTTAGTCAATATTAAGGAATTATCGACTCAAACAAACTCCTAAATATTGACAAAAAGTTACTTGTAAGTCATGTTTGTCATTTTTGTCTTATTTGAATTGTAATAAGTTATTTGCACTAGAAACTGGACCAAAACTACTTGGTAAGGTTTTGTGTTTTTGCAGTGTAGGTGAAATCCTGAAAAAGACCATCACCATCATCATCTCTGTGTTGGTGGGACGTTTTATGGCAGCATCTGTGCTGTTACTCAGACCATATGATTCATGTCACGGCTTAACAAGTCAAACCCAGGAGGACGAAGCTGTTTTACCACCAAGCGCCACTTTCTTTGCCTTATCTCTTCAATTCACAGCACAGCTTTTGAATCTTTCCAGCCTAAATCTAATCAGAGAGCCTTCAAAGATCCCTTGTCATGTCTGTCCTCAGCTTAGATGCATTTCTGATCAAGCGAAAGCTCTTTGGATTGATAGAAAAGCTTGAAGTCTGACATAACAGGCTTTCACAGTCTCAAGGAGGAACACTGTAAACCATTACAGCCTTGTAAAGTTGTGCCTGCGTACGTGTTTCAGCTGCGGGAGACCTCACCGTTTCCCTCCCGGACGGCCTGACCACGCTGGACGGCATCCACCTCCAGCTGACCCCGGCCAGCCTGGTGTGCCCCAACGTGCAGATTTCTGGCATCGACACGAGCAACATCACACTCCAGGTGACTCATCTCCCCGTGAAACCGCATGTGCTGTCCCACAGACCTGCAGCGGGCAAACAAATGTTGCTCAGCAGCAATTTATTTTGTAGCTTCTGTGTAAAAATAGGTTTTGTTTTGAAAAGTCTGCTGTGATTTTCATTATTTATGTTGGGGTTTTTTTTGTGACAAGCGCATCATAAGAGTTTTGTTCAGTCAGTTTAGGAAAGTGATTAAAGTTTCTTTTTATTTACAGAATAAATACAGAATACACATCAGGAATGGGATCCATTCAGATTTATACACTGCAGGAAATTAGTATTTTTTACATTGATTCGCCTCAATGATAGTTGGGGAAATAAAAACCTCATGTCTAAATAGAAAGGATTTTTGAGACTGTGGATCATGGGGTTAGAGGTCACGACCGTCCTAAAATCCAATGACAGCATTTGTAGCAAAAAATACTTCTAACATCAACGTGTGAAAAGCTCAGCTGTTTCTGCTTAACTTGACATCAGTACAGCTTTGGGCTAATCTGCTGATTCTGTTTTGGATAAACCGATTAATATTTGCATGGCAAAAGGTGCTTAATAGGAGATTTTTATGTATTTATTTGCAGAATTTGAACAGGTTGGAGCTAAACCTGCCACTTGAGTTCTGAGTAGAACATATTTATAGACACAGGTTTTTTTTAATTTATTTTAAATGCAAAATGTATATATTTTTTGTACAGTTATGACTTAATTAATAGTTTATTGATTTTTTTGGGGGGCTTCCTTTGAGTCTGTACACTCCAATCGATTGCTACACCAGTTGACGATTATTTCAACAATCTCGATTAATCTGATTCATCGTTTCAGCTCGAAAAATATATTTAAAAAAATGTCCTGTTTTGTGTGTGGTAGTTTAATGTATTGCATAAAACTTTCATTTTCTTTTACATTTAGTTAGCAAATTACATAATTTTTTATATATATATTATTTAATGTACCAGTTCTACATAATGTGTAGAAGAATGTAAAGCATCCCTCTTTACATTCTCACATTATCATCTGTAGAGCCTTTGAGGACACCGTCACTCAGAACGAGTTCAGGTTCGGCATCTCGCTGTCTGACTCTGATTATATCGGGGGGATTTGATCCCACCTTCAGCGATTCTGTGGATGTCGTAAAAGCAGCGAAACTGAGAAAATCAAGGATGGTGTTCACATTGCTGCCCCCCACACAGGCGGCAAATGAGATTTTGTGCGAGAGACGTTGGTGCCAAATGTTTTACTCTTGAGGTTACGAGACATTTAGACACGAGCAAAGTTTTCATAATATGCCTCTAAATGCCACAATATGCCTACATGTGGGGGACATAAGACGATAAGGCAGACAAATAAAAGAGAGCAGACAGGAGGGAATGTTTGTGAATGAATACGAGACTCGAGCAAACACGTCGGAAAAGTTAACTTTTTAGCTGCGTTCACCGGTTTAAAAGTGGAAACTTTGTCTCAAGACGGAAATAGGGACTCATCGATTCACTTTATTCACTTCTGATACAAATACAGATATCTGAGGTTTCGGCTGATACCGATCCGATACCGAAAAACAGAACCGGATTCACCTAAAAGGTTTCCTTTTTTAAACACATAAAGTTTCAAATGTATTTGCTAAAGCTGCACCAGTAGAGCTGCACACTTAAATGCACCAACAACTTCACAAGTTTTGGTCAAACATGTAAAAACAGATTTAAACTGTTCAGTCAGTGCAACAAGGAGGATAACAGCCAATGCAGAATAAATAAAGAATCTGAAACGGACAAAAACAGCAGGTTGACTACCTTGTTCAAATATGTAAAGAAAACCTTGAACAAACGATTCAGAAAGGAATTCTGGATATAATGTAAAATAAGTAATAGAGCATGACATCGCTCAGAGCACAAAGCATAGAATTAGACTGAATAGATCTTCCTTTATAGATCGGGCACATTGTCACCAAAACCTGAGCTATCATTTTTTTTCTTTTTCAATATCAGGACAGATACAGATATTAATATATCGGGTCGATGGATCTCTACCTGGAAACAGACTCAAGATTGAAATCAAGAAAACTTTCTTTATTTTGTTTTATGTTGTAATTCCAGCGAACGATCGTCTAATGCTTTGGTTTTTGAGACTGGGTTGTTTTGAGGCGGTGGTCATTCACCACCGTCTCATGCGACGGCGCCTTTCTGTTTCTCTAAAATAAAACCTGTTCAGAAAGCAGGTAAAATACTGATTTCTGCAAACAGTTTAAAACATCTAAACCTACTACTGGATGTTTTCACAAGTAGGAAAGAAGATTTGCTTCACAGTGAAGATGTGAACCAGAAGCTTTACCCAAACAGATACTTAAAGCGTAAATACTTAATAAAAACAACTTCATACATACTCATGTTTTTTTTTTTTTTAAGTTGTTGGCTTAGTCGTCTCAAATCACTTAAAACTTTCTTGGAGTTGTGACCTTTCAGGATGCTCTCTCACGTTATCGCTCGCTATTTCCTGTTATCGTAACCGACGTTGCGTAGCTTTTTATAGCTGCTTACAAATAATAGAAATTCTACATTGCAATATGTTTGCTTCTTTCTAAAGGGTGTTTTTTAAAAAAAAAACATATTATTCTCAATCCTCTCAAAAATCATTTAGCCTGTTAAGAGTCCTAATGTAGCTTGGTGCGTCACAACCCCTTCCTGTACTTTATCTCCATTCAAAGGAGACAAAAAGCGCTGCGGTTTGTGGCCACGTCATTGACGTAATTTTTGTTGATTCTTCACTTAGAATTCAAATGCTAAAAAAGACCATTAGGGATGACTCATTTCGAGCTCGAAATACACATTTTTAAAGCCGTGCACAAGAGGAGCAAGGTTATGCGTCTGTCTGTCTCCGGCTGTTGTTGAAATCTAAAAAAATAAAAAAAATAATAAAAAAGGGAGAAAACCTGAAAAAAGAAACTTGTGTTCACGTTTTATTTACACACCCTGCAGCTGCATCGAACACTGCAGGTTACTGTTAATAGAACATTCTATTTCCGATGTGTGATTTGTTTCTGGGTATAAAACCCCCAACACTTAAGCTACATGTCACTTGTAGCTGTTATTCTTTGAAGACTCGCAGCTGTGAGTCTTCAAAGAATATATTCAGTGGCTTTGAAGGGCAAAGCGCTTGGCTTTGATGGAAAAAGGCCTTGAGATTTAATTTTTTAGCTGTCTCAGATATTTGCTGATTTAGTAAAATCATTAAAGTTTTTGTTTTTTTCTTTAAACCGTCCCTGAATTGTAGCTTCTACAGAACAGGGGATGAAGACAAAGACTGTGTGTGATGACATGTTGCTATGGCGCAACAGCGGGTCCGAGCATCAACTATCTGGATGGTTAAAGTTCATGCATATTTTCTGCTGTATGGACCAAATCTGGATTAAAATGTAGCAATTGTATAATAATATCTTAATTTTGTCACAGTTCAGAAGGTGATCAGAGTCAAAAAATGAGGCAGCAAAACGCCTATTACAAACTTCAATGTATTTTTACTCACATTTTTTGTAATGAGCGGGAAAGTTAATATAGATAAATTCTGATTAACTCTATCAATGACTGTTAAAACTTGTATATGTTGTTTTCCAGATGCTTAAAGGTGCTAAAGAATAACCCCAGAAACAAAACCATAAAATTGCTTAATTTTTACAGAAATTAATCTTTTAGTGCTGAGAGCAACAGAAACAGGAACATTTCAAATCAAACTTTATGGGAAATTGTGAAATCGAAGTAGAATTTGAAAGAATGCGAAGGCTGCAGCAGCTGTTGCCCCCGGTAACGTGAGGTGCTGGTTTCCCACGCAGATCGACCCCGCCCTCCTCCAGCAGACCTTACAGCAGGGCCTGCTCTCTCAACCCCTGAGCGTCGACACCAGCCTGGTCTCTCACTCCGCCAACCAGCTCATGTCGACCTCCGACCCCTCGGTGTCTGCCAACGTCGTCATCCACCCTCTGACCAGCCTGTCCATGCAGCCGCCCACCATCTCCTCCCCCCAGGTCTCTATGGCCGGACTGCCTGAGCAGGACGTCACGGGTAAAAACCAGTAAAAAAAACAACTAAAAAATCTAATGGTATGTCATTTTCTTTCTTGAGCTGAGTGACAATCTGTGCTTCGCGTAGGCCCCCAGGACCTGAACCACGTCATGAGCAACGCTGGGCTCGTGGCGGGAAGCAACAGCAGCCAGGAGATCACTCTGACCATCAACAACTCCAGCCTCACGCAGGCTCTCGCTCAGGTCCAGGCTCAGGCCTCAGCGGCCGGTTCCAGCGCCGCACCGGGAAACCCTCAGGAGATCACGCTCACCATATCAGGTATGAGCCGTTAGCCGCGGGGCCGCTGGAGTTCTCACAAGCTGGTTCTGCTGCAGACAAAAATAATAAGCAAGCCTTGACTAAAAGAAAAAAAAAATCCCATAAGGAGTTTTTTTTTTCTTCATTTCCTTTCTCAGCCAAAACACACTGGTGGGAAATGAGAGGATAAACCTCAGTCTTGTCTTTTCAATGGTCTTTGCTTCCCAGAATTGAATAAAAAGCAGCAGAAATGGAGTTTTGAGCTGTTTTTTTTCGCTCCTTCTCTAGTCATCTTTGATGTTCTTCACTGGCTTTCTCTTACCTGGAGGTATAAATCTTCTGTCAATGAAGTGAAAACATCTGTCTCCTGTCTCTACTCCCTCTTTGTGAAGATAGAATCTCCTTGAATGAGATGAATCATATCCTGTGGGCACTACTGAGCGTCTCTTATTCAGCCGTCTGATTTATTTTTGAGTGATTCTAATCTTTCAAACTAAGAATGTTTCATCTTCATCCTTTTTGCCGAGTGTTTCCTTTAATTTTCTCTAAAGAAGAGTTTAGAGAAAATTCTGTTTTCTGATTAGTCTGAACTATTGCTAAGAATAATGACTAAATACAAAACATCTTCCATTTTCTCATTTTTTTTGCACAGTGCATGTCTTTCCTGTGTTCAAATCATTTGAAATAGGCTTGTTTAAGACGTCACTCATATAAAAAGAAGTGCAGTTTGTATCACTAAACTCCACACAGAAACTGGATTTAATCACATTTTCAAATGAACTGATATTTGAAGATACTTTTTTGGAACAAACAACGGAGCAAATGGTAAAATCAGCGTTTCCGATCCGGTCCAGCAGGATGAAGCTGAAGGCCGCAGGGCAAGAAACAAAGTGTTGCCCCACCGTCTGGAATAAATATATTTACAGGAAATGCTTTTAAATTGGACCTGGGCTTGCATGCAGAACAAACACCAAAAACTGTCTTTATTCCGAATTATAAAGCAGTAATTTGTAATGGCTGTATTTTCCCAAATGCCTTGGCAGGTCAAGATCTGCTCCCCCAGCATGGCAGCTCCAACGGCGCAGAGCTAAACGGCAGCATCAGGCTGGCCTCGCCACTCAGCAGCCAACCCACCAGCGCAACGATGACCATCACCAACGACCACCTTCTACCTCAGAGCCCAGCCAACACCGGGATGGCAGGTAAGATCTTTTTAATAATAATAATAAAGACTTTAGAGTACATTTCAAACTTTGTGCGAGGATATTCTTTGAGCAGTGCCACCTTATGAGAGATTCGATTCCCTCCAGATATGTTTTGAACAATCAGCATATACAATTCAGAGGAAAATATGAGTTACAGCAGCACTTAGTTTCTCTCTGGGAACCGTAAAGAGTTTTTGAATTTGAATTAAACTGAATAAACTCAACGTTCAGGTATTGGAATGTGTGCAACTGAGTTCTATATTTGCATGTATAAATGTGATATTTTTCTGTAAAGGGCCTCAACACAACTTTTTATTTATTCTTTTATTATTTCAAGCTGAATTGACGGCTTTAATTAAATTTGAAAAGAAAATATAAAGTGGTGGCACTTGAAGTTCTACAGACATGAGTGTGAAGGGAGGAAGTAAAGGTTTTACGGGCTTTGCTGTACGGGAAATTGATTGAGATTGCCGCCTTACATTTGCCTGATTTGCTTGTCACCTAAAGATGTAATCAAATTTCTATGCTAATATCTCCCTTTATCAATTACCTTCCTCTCTCAGCTCAAGTGGGGGAAAAAAATAAAAATAAAAATCTTCCCCCAGACACTCAGAGTATCTCGTCTTTTGTTGATTAGACGGAAGCCGTGTTATCGCTCTGCATGCAAATACGGTTCTGGCAGCTCAGTGACCGGGAAGCGGTTCTGTGCCAGGCTTATTTATTCAGTTCAAATCACAGTGGAAAAACGACAGGGGCTCCTCTGTGACCAGAGCAATTTAGCACCTTTTGGCGAGAGACAAAAGCAGCAGAAGAGCCTGAATTATTGACAGGCTGGGGACATAAGAGCAAAATGGGCAGACATTTTCTGTCATTACAAAAAAAAAAAAAAAACAATAACAACAACAACAACAACAAAAAACATGTTACCACACAACATGTCAATCGCTCGGCCCACATTGTTGTTCACATTTTGGAAATTTTACAGTTTAACATGGAGGATTATGTTTGAAACAGTGAAATTATCTCTCTCTTTTTTAGAACCCTTCTGGTTGCATAAGCTGTTATCTATAATAGCCAAGTCAAGCAAAAGGAAGATTGGATGCTGTAAATTCAGAGCCTTATGAAGTCATTCACCCCCTTTGAACAGCACTTTGAATTGCCTTGCTGCTGAAAATGTCCTATATAAATAAAATTACCTTACCTTACCTTTGACGGTGTTCACATTGCAACCACACACATTCACTGTGTCCCATTTGAATTTATGCGACAGAACAACATGAATTAGTACAAACCTGTAATGTAGAAGGAAAAGGTTAACTTACCAATTCAAGTCTAATAAATGCAGCGTAGCCCCTTTACTTTTGCCAGCTAGAAATGGTAAGAGTGGACGATGTGGCTAGCTGCCAACATAAAATGCTAGCTAGCAGTTCACGTCCATAAGGGTATGTTCAAACGACTTTTGTCTTTGACATTAGCTCACTTCTGTTACCATTCCATACGAAGCTGCTTTCATTCAACACCAGAGAGCTTTGACACTATGTTAAGACAGTAGAGAACCACACTGAGTGTGCTGCCAAGAGCTACAAACAGACCCCAGAAATGTCACATAGTTTAGATCCCACGCCGTAAAAAGGTTTAAAAAAAATAATCCTTACAGCTGCATTCAGTCTGACGGAGCTTAAGGTGTTTTACAAGAACTGTCAAAAAAAAATAGTCAGTCTCTAAATTTACAGAATTGGTCATCGTGCCTGAAACCACTTTGCAGTTGTTATTACAGTTCAACATTTGTCATCTGAACTCTGTTTTTACATGCGATGGTAATTGAGTTGCTCATTTTCCCCTCTGTGCCGTTCCTTCCAGTAACCAGTTTGGCTCCCAGCACCACTCTGTCCCACACTGCTGCGTCCAAGAGCTTAGTGATGTCACCAGGGGGTGTGGCCAGCGACGGCAGCGTCACCCTGACCCTCACGGACGCTCAGGGCATGCTGGACGGTGTCACTCTAAACCTCAGTGCACAGGTAAAGAGACCATGAACCGTACCTGTGTGTATTTGTAGAGATGCTCTCTTCCAGGGTTTCTGGGTTCTGATTCAATCCAAATATCTGAATTTAAACATCTGCAGATGTCTGTATTTTCCAATCTAAAAGGATTTTTCTTGAAAGTTTAGTGTTGGTTTTGTTCTCGGTTTTATGACGTAATCAGAATAAGACAAACACTTTGTTATTCTGCTGTAATTTGTGTCTACATCTTCTCCTGCATCTCCATTTACAAATTGATAACATGATTTACATCAGAATGATTAATTGGTGCATACATTTACATGCTTGCTTGCATTAGAGCTGCTGAATCTGAACTTGACCTCATGAATATAACGCCCGGTTCTCTGATTAGCCTGAGCGAGTGTCTCACTATGCATGATCTTCTCAGAAGCTTAGATGTGATTAACTCAGAAAGGACATGGATTTCTTCAACTCCCTTAGCTGATGGCAGAACGAGCAGCCAGGTTGTTTTGAAGGATCTAATCTAAGGTCAGCTTCCTTCAAAGGTTCAAAAGGAGAACAAGGTAGAACTTCTCAAACAGTAGCAAGGTCCTACACACAGCCTTTCTGTTTCCTGAATTTCATTTTGAACCAGTGTCGCGTGTTTCCTCCAGAAGAATCTCAAACGCCAAAACTGTTTTCCTTCGGGATGAAACCAAAGACAAAGAAACAGGAAGCAAGGCAGTGAATATGGGCCGCAGAGGCCTTCAAGGCTAGTAGCTTCTTCTTCCATGTTGTGTAACGCCCCTGTTGATGATGCTTGCTTGCTGCCTTGAACGGATGGAAACGGATGTCGGCTCTCACCAAAACACTGATATTCGGCGGGACAAGAACCAAACCTGTTCTGAAATGAGCGTTCTTTCTGGGTAACCCTGTCACCTCCATGCAAGATGGTGTGAGAGTCTGCGCACCAGCTTTCAAACTCCTTCCTCTTTTTGCCCAGACAGGAGAGGATGTTGCTGTGATTTCTTCTGATAAAATGGCATCTGCCTTGAGCCATGAGACTCTGTCCTTAACAATCCAGCAGATAACTTTTCAGTCTCTCTTGCCTTTGGTAGCTTCTTCCTGTCAAACTGAGACTTTATAACCTCCAGCCGGTGAAGGAAATGCTCAACCTTGTTAGGGGCTTTTATTAGTGCTTAGCGCTGTTAGTGGAGCTGCCATTGCCAGTCGTCAGTAGGTAGGGTCTGCCTCGTTGGCCGAAGTATGATACCCGATCCAGAAATTACATCACTATCAGGTCCGATTGTGATTTTTGGATTGAATTGATCCTGTATCTAATTGTTAGTGATTTTAAAATCTAAGCAAGATTCAACCATTTCTGTGAAGACATGTTTTGTTTTTGTTTTTTTTAATCAGATGCTTTACAAGACTATCTTTTCCACATTTAGGGTCAGACGTTTCCTGCGGTGCTAAATGAGACTGGTATACCGGGGCAATCTGCCAGTTCAAGCCAGCAGGTCTTACTGGTCAGTCACCATTCCCAGTCCACGAATGGGGCATCTGACAATGGATATTTTGTAAGTATTGTTGTCCTGCGCATAATATGAGGGAATACCTAAATGCATTCAGTTTCATTAAATTGGATAACACTTGATTGAATTTAAGGAATTTAGCTCCAAACTGTAGAAAATCACAACATGAGTGTCATCAACATCAACAAAACCTTCGGCGACGATCAGATGAGAGCGGATCGTTTTGGAGAATTTCCCAAAGCAGGGATGAAATGTAAACTCTTAACACACTCTGTTATGAATGCAGAATCCTGCTGACGGGGGGAAAGGTGGGAAAGACTCCCAGTTGGACATGGAAAGCAGGAACCAGTGTTATTACTGCAACCAGCTGTGCGAGAACGCCAACGCGCTGCGGCGGCACTGCAAACAGGCTCACGGCAAGGACCGCTGCCACGTCTGCGGCGTCTGCAAAAAGGCTTTCAAGCGAGCTACGCACCTCAAGGTCAGAACTGTGACGCACAACCGGCTGTTTACAGTCAAGTGCGTCTTTCATTGAACGGCGACGATAACGCCAAGACGCGGAAGGGAGTGTCGAAGAATTGTTCCGGCTCTGAAGATGACGAAACGTTGAGCGCCAGTGGCATTTTATTTCCTCTGCAGTGTGAAGCGCTGAAGGACATGTGAGGGTGGAAGGAGGAGGACGCAGCTTAAAGTTCAAGCCCTTTCCCTCCCACGTGTCACTTCTGCTACGCAAAGGCCACAGAGCAACAGGTTTTTTTTTGTTGTTGTTGTTTTTGTTTTTGTACATGCGCCCCAACAATTGGAGCTGCACTGATTTCTCACTATAACTAATGAAGCTGGGATTAGTTGAATGTCAGTCAGTGACTAAGCCCTTTTCCTCCTCTGCTCCCCTGGTTCCTCATTAGCCTCCATCTAAAACTTGGGTGTATACTTTAGATGGTGGGAAGGATAAAACGGCGCTGCTGTTGTTTGTCATGTTGCGGTACCATGGGAAATCTATTCCTGTTTGATTTAGGGAAAATTGAAAACATGAAAGGGATGTTTATTTTATTTTATTTTATTGTTTTTTTTTTTACCTTGGTCGTTTTCTGTGCTGCAGGCGGCGGAAGATGGATTTTAGGAATATCAGGGGCCTGAAAAATGAGTCGCGCGTATTAAACCATTTCTCTGTGATAGATCATATCAGGCACTCAAATATCCCAAAGGCACAGATTCCAAGATATTGAATTTCTTTGGATGTAGAGTGAGGTTTTTTGGAAATGGCTTCATTTTTCGAAGATCTTTTCTGCAAGATTGATGACGCTTCTGTCCCAGTGTGACAATTTTTTACAGTCCTCATATAGCAGCAGTAACAGCTAGCTCAATTTCACATTATGTTAGCTCAACTTCATGATATTTTGCTGCAGGGAGTCGTTCTATTCTTCCTAATTTTAAATTCTGGATGCGGTCTCTGATAAATCTTTCTCTTTTTGGGGCGAGGAATGAATAAAGTTCAGTCCCAAAAAACTATTTTTCTTCATTTTGTTCCAAGCGCCACTTTTTATCTCTATTTCTAGCTGAAAGACATAAACCAGTCACAATAAGCAATTACAATTTCAGTGTACAATTTCTGTTATCATGATTAATAGTTTTTGCTTAAAGATGCATCAGAATCCATTTTATTTATGGTTTGGGTTCTAAGTGGTTTTTATTTACATTTTATTTTTCATTTTATTTATTTTTGGAACTTTAAAGTACCTCCGAGTTCCAGGGCTATGTGTTGTTCACAAAATTAGAGTTCATTCATTATAATGTTTGAGTTCTTGCATTATAATGCCTCTATCAATATACTACTTGAAAATGATCTTAAAACAATTAAACCCAATAATTACTGGGACAGTTTAGATTTGCTATCATGACGCGCCTATGGAGACGCTTTAATTTTGACAGTTTGTTGCAGGTACATGTATTATATATTCATAATTTGGTCTGCAGGAGCATGAGCGGGTGCACCAGCCGGGCCCTTCACCCAGCTCCCAGAAGCCCAGGGTCTTCAACTGTACGTCTTGTGCGAAGGCGTTTGCAAAGCGCAGCCAGCTGGAGAGACACAACCGAACACACACAGGTGGGAGGAAGCTGGAGGTTATTTTCATTATGTAGGTCTATAAAATTCACTGTAATGCCAAATGTATTTAAGCAGGGACCAGTGTACGAATTAAGTAAGGAGTGTAAAAAATCTGGACTGGTCTTCAGAGTTCAGCCTGATGGAACACCTTATGAGGCGTTTGTGGTCCAACATCAGTGTCTGACCTTATAAATGCACTTCTAGAAAAATGCTCATAAAGCTCCTGTATCTTTCCAGAAGGCTTTTATGAGTACAACATCATATTCACCTACATTTATTAAGAATGTGTGTGATAAAAAGACATTCATTGTTGTTTTTGGGGGGTGGAGGCGGAGTCAAAAGAAATCCAGTCCAGAAAACTATTCAGGCTTAAAAGATTGAAGTTTATAAACTTGAGCTTTTCTGCCAAACAGAACGGCCAATTAAAGTTTGGTTCAACTTCACAAAATGAGGGAAAAATTACTTATTTGAAATAATTAAAATCAATTGTTTAGTGTGAGAGATGTAGCCAAGGAAACAATCCGGCTATGGTTTCATTTTTAGTCGCTGTGCTTGCAGTGTATTTATTGTGGCTCTAAATAAATATTTCAAACTTTCAATGCTGCCTTGTTGTTTAGGCAGGAAGTTAATTAGAGTGTGATTTATTTCAAATTAAAGATTAAGTGTCTGTAATAACAATTTGCTGCAGCAGCAGCTTTTGAAGTGACATTACTGTCCTGCTTATCAAAAGCTAAACAATTTATTAGCTAAATAGCCTATTTAATGAGCATTTCCACCTTTTCAATGGGGCTTATTGAATTCGAGGTAAGGACACAGTAAATGCTTTAATGAATCCAGGATTTAATGACAGGCATTTTAAAGTGATTACTTTTTTTTTTTTCCGTTAAAATTTTAATGAAGCTCTAATTCCCGTGTTTTCCATAGCAAAAATCTTAATTACGTTTTGGTCTCTAACAAAATCCCAAACACCCCGGTTCAGTCTGCGCGTATTCTCACCAGGCAGATCCTGAGGCGCCGTTTTGTTCAGTTTCAATCATGCTCAACATAAATCATTTCTAGCCACTCCGAACCTGATGGAAGAGACTGAGAGGGAAACATGTAATTACAAATCAGAAGCAGACCTTCACCTTGTTGTCTGAGGGTGCTTGAAAAGAGAGTGCGACTCAGGTGATCCTGGCTAATCATCTCATTTGTTCTGTAGCTAATTTGTATATAAAAAAATTGCTCTGAGCCATTTTGACACATGTAATAGAATACAAAAGTGCTTTAATTTGTGGGTGGATGATGACTGGGAGTTCAGACACTTATTAGCAGTGAAGTAAATATATTTAATAGTAACTGATAATAATGTTGCCATCATCTTTTTCTTTTGTACATGATTGAAAACTTGCCAGCTGCCTTTTAAATTAATATCACAGGTGAATTATTCAAGCTCATGTGAAATAAGACAGTTTGTGTCGTTACTTTCTAAGGCAGAGCAGCTAACTGGTTGAATTAGGAGCTGCTGGATAAACTGGAAAAGTGCAGTGTTGGTCAGCGCTAACTAAAAACTTCACGCTAATCCTAAAGCACTAATTGTAAAGATTGTATCCGCTAACACTAAAGCGCTACACCAACAAGGTTTCTGGCACAAACTAACGCTAAAGAGCTAACTTGAATTCAAATTATAGCCGCACTTGAGCACCAAATTAATTTTGACATAATTTACATGTCCTAGAATGGCCTTACATATTGTATTTACATCTTGTTCTCTACTGTCTGTGTTTTATTTTGGTACTGTAGTTTCTTGTTTGAAACAAGGTAAAAAAAAACAACCAACCAAGTAAATTGGCACTTTAGAAATTATCCTGAAAAATAATTGAAGAGAAGCTAAGTTTGATAAATGTTTTCAAAGTTAGCAAAAGCGCTAAACAAATTAGCTATTAGTGGATTAGCAGAGCTAATGTTTTGAGGGGAAGCTAGATTAGCCATAACGCGCTCACCACTGAAAAAGTGAAATAAAATTTCACATATTTCCAAACTCTGTCAGTAATCGTTGACACTTAAGTTGTGACTGTGTGTAAATAATCTTGCCTTTCAATTTCAGTTTGCTAAACTAAAACCCCTTTTTTTTCCCCCCAATTACAAAAATGTATGCCAGACTGAAACATCATATTTTCATAAAAATACATAGAAGGAATTGGCTGGTGATGGGGGAAAAAAACAAACAACCAAACAAAAAATGTTGAAACATTGCACATCAACACTATTTTGATGTTTATGGATCTTAAATGTGGAGCGGCGTGGCAGTCGTTATAAGAGAGACATCTGTGGGGAAGGAACTGCTGTCTCATTAAGCCTCATGCTGGTGGCAAACATCTCAGTGACTTATTGTTGACTTAATTATCCACTGAGGTGGAGATCAGATTTACAAGTAAAGCACTTCTCAACAGCCTGTCACTTTCAAAGTTCAGAAACAAGTTTTGCAATTAGAACATTATGAAAAGTTGGAATGAAAAGCGCTGACTGGCATCTCAAACCGTACAGTGAAATTGTTTCTTACACTGTGTCACATATTCAATATTTTCACGGCCGGCGATTTAAACGCAGCGTCTTAATTGGACCGACTTGCAAGTCCCCGTTAAAAACATGTTTGACGATGACGATGCGTATTGATCTGGTGTCTGCGTGTCCGTTTGCAGGCGAGCGGCCCTTTAAGTGCAGCCAGTGCGACAAGGCCTTTAACCAGAAGAGTGCTCTGCAGGTCCACATGGTCAAACACACGGGAAAGAAGCCCTTTAAGTGCGAGGTGTGCAGCATCAGCTTCACGCAGAAGAGCAACATGAAACACCACATGAAGAGATCCCACGGATACGGTGAGCAGCCCAACGAGCGACAGTGATGGAAAACGCAAATACTGTCCTTTTGTTTCCTCTTTGTCTGCCTGGTGTTTTTCTGTATCTGTTTGTTTGTCCTGTGGCCAAACAGTTCTCTAATATTCATCCCTGTTTACGCTGGAAACCAGATGGGTCCTTTGAGCCCTTTTAGATGACAGAGTGGGGGAAAAAAAGCGAACCCTGCGAACCACCGCCTCCTCTTAGAAGTGATTTCAATGGCACTATCAAGAGGCTTCTATAAATCACAGAGCCGGGATGTTCTGCTGACAGACAGGTTCACCCACTGCTCCTCTTCTGCCAAGACATGATTTTTTTTTTTTTTTTAACCTTCTCCTGACAGCGTAACAATTAAGATTAAGGCTGCAGGTGACCTTTTGTTAACCCACATACGCATGATTATTGATCTCATTTGAGCATTCGGCCTGGGCGTCTAGCAGGCGCTTATTGAAGATGACTGGTGGCGCAGAGTGGAGCGGACAGATATACGTTCTGTTTCTAAAGTACCTTGACAAAGTGCTTTGCTCAGGGGCGCCGGGCGGAGTACGGTGTGGACGATTCAAAATGTCAAGCTAGAGCTGCAGTTGTTTGAAGTGACAGATAATAAGGGGCCAAACTCCTCAAGGACTAGAAGATGCTGTTTTCAATTTTCCCAGGTTTTTTCCATGGGTGTGGATGTCACTCACACAGAGGACTTGCAGGGGGGTAAATAACGTTGCCTTGAGGAAAGCTCTAGTCCCACTAACTCATTAAACCTTTAATGCATGAATTACTGTCTTCCTCCGTGTTTTTACTCGTTTTTTTAGGCATGGAGGGAAAGTAGGAGCGTTTCACAGGGTCATGCAGGACGGCACGCACTTACCACTCGAAATGTTGGTGATAAACAATTTAGTAATATCAAAGTTGGGTAAAAACCATATAAAAATGTGTAATGACACCACATGCTTGAGCATTTTCTGAAAATGTTGTTTTAAAGATTTAGAGACAAGACGTTTCATAAAAACATGCCACATTTCGTTGGAGGAAATAGTTGTTTAACTTCAAAGCAAATGTAGTACGGTGTATCCAGAAGGTTTGTTAAATAATCAGCCATTAAGAAAATGAGTCGTATATCGACCCATCAAAATTAAACTGTCAGACTCAAAGCAGGCAGAGATCAGAAGTAAAGCAGCCAAAAGCATTAAGAAAATAAAAGTCCATTATTGGGCTGTTTTGGTTGATTAATAATTCATGGAGACCTAAATCTGTTAGTTGCTGTTTGGCTACAGAAATTTAGCATGATCCGTACAGCATGCTAGCTCTCCGTGAGCCCGTCTGCTACGCAGCAGCCGACATTTTTTCCAACAGACCCCGTCAAACTTTTCATCCTCCTTCTGAAGCAGTGCTGTCATCCAAAATGAAACTTTCGCGAAAACCTTTTTGAGGCTGACAGTGAGCTAACGGCTCATATTTGTCACTTCATGTAAAAGGTCACGTTGCTGTCGTCCCGCTAAGTCCTTAACCCACCTGGATTGGCAGATCAGATGTCATTCCTCTATTAAATTGCTGCCTCTGAACACAAAATAACTCTTGTCAGGCTGAACACTCAGGAGTTTTCCATATGGATGGAGGAGGATGCGACACCAGGCACGTAGCGAGTTAGATACATAGGAATAAATGCAGAGACGGTGACTTTAGATTTTTGTGATAATTTGCACATATTGTTTATGTTGCGCACCCTTAGTTAGGGGAAACATTTGTAACCAGACGTTTGCGTGCACCTCATAGAAAAGACATAACTCAAACTTTTACCGTTTAGTCAGTTTGAATCGATGAAATATTTTCAATTTGCTAAATTTCAGAATGAGAGAAATATTTGACTCTGAGAATTTTCATTACTTTCTTAAAATTCAGGAGTTTGTTCTGTTTTGGTGCGACCTGTACATTATCAAGCGATAATGTCCTGAAGTTACGGCAATAATTGGCAAACCTTTTGCTTTTTTTCCCCCCTTTTCATTTCACTTTGTGTTTAAAATTTTCCACACATTCTCCACTGATCCATTTCAAAGCCCTTAAAGTACCTTGAGTTGTGTCATTCTTACTGAGATTTGCACCGTTTCTCACTTGAAGCTTCTGACACCTTAACTCTGCTAGACTTCGACAGATCTTTCTCAGATCTTTCTGGCTGGCTTCTCTCTGCATCGACTTCCATCACTTTTACTTTAGCAAGTTGTTATTTCATTGGAAAGGAGATTGTTCACAAAAAAAAAACAAAATATTGTTTCTTTGAGATTATTCACCAGATTAATTGAAAATTTTCTCAAGATATGATACAAATGTTAAAAAAAAACAAAACAAAGATGACTGCAATAATGCAAAGCACATCATCTAAAGAGCAGCTTAGCATTTTAGCAGATGCTACTGTCCTGTTAGCCTAAATGCAACAGTTGAGAAAGTTCATGGAAGAGATGTTGCTGTTCCTGCAACAACACTGAAACAGATCCTGGACAGAAAATGGAGACAAAAGCCACAGCGCAACAACAAAAAGCCAGATTGTCTTGATTGGCCCTAATCGGTGATATCCAGCTTATACTGGAGTCTGCTACTGCAAACAAACAACACCTTCAGAAGCTCACAGGAAGACTGAAGTCATTCTTGGCATGCTTAAAATGACTTCAGCCCTTCTCAATGGGAAAATCTACTTTGGCATCACAGCAATAAGAAGCTGCTTGCATGTTTCCTCTCGTATTTTGGATTATCTGTCTTTGAGCCACCACTCCACTCTTCAGATTCTCTATCAGATTCGGCTCAGAGACGCTGGCTGGGCCTTCAGAATGTCAAAATAACTTCCAGTTGGAAGAGCCGTGTTCCTGCATGGGGGTTGTGGGTAATTTAGGGCTTAACAAAAGCAGCTCGTTGATTACAATCTTTAGTTTTCATGTCGTCCTTTAATCACGGTCCGTCTTGTTCAGTCACTTTGTTGAAAGAGTTGCAGACAGAGGAGCTCTGTCGCTGCTGATGTTTCATGCCACACCACCTTGATTCCCATTGATCTCTTTCTTTGGCTCCTTTTGATTCCTGTTTGGATTTAAGGTGCCTGATGAAGCAACACAGCCCCCTAACGCACCTTACTCTTCTCCCAGTTCCCGAGAGGGAGTGGTGGCTTTATTCTTTCAAAGGCCTTTTCTTTTTTCCTTAGTTTTTTTTTTTTTTTTTTTTTTATCTTTTCTCCACATCATTGCTTCTCATTTGATGTTAAATATGATGTTTCATTCTGTCTTGAAGCTTTTTGCTGTGAAGCGAAGCCGATGTGAACTCACTTGGAATTTTAATTTAGTTTCTTCTCTGCAAAGCGTGGCGTATGGCTCACACATTGCGACACGTCAGAATACACACGGGAGACTCTGCCACAACCTCAGCCCGTCTCTGTCTCTGTCGGTTTCTCCTGATAGTACTTCCACGAAGCATTTTCACTCTTGTTGAAACTTTTTTCTTTCGACTACCCTTAGTGTTTGCTTTGTTTTCCTTGGACAGCTTCCCGGGTCGCCTGGACACTTAAGGAAACTAGAACAATTGGCATTTCCTGTGAAAATGCCAATTGCAAATGTTGTGAGCTGAATTTTTTTTTTTTTTTTTTGGTGAAAACTGCAGAAGCATTTTGAAGCATATATTTGCCTTTTCTGTTTGGAGGATCTCAATGCCCCAATATAGTCCATCAACGACAAACACGACAAGTTACAAATGAAAGTTATTTTGAACTTTGACTTCTGTCAAACTACTTTCCCCCCCGATAAGTTTATGGATTTGTAGGTTAAAGTAAAATCTTAGGATTTAAACAAATAAAAAAAATAAAAAAAGCTAAAGCACAAAGGCAGCTAAAATCCAAAACATCTTTAGCTGAGTTTTTTTGTTGTTGTTTTTAAGAAAACTACTTATTTTAACTACACTTTCACAGGAGGAACAATAAAGACATTGTTTCTCCACGTGTTTCGTTGGGATTAAAGCAAAATGGTTTTGCTTTAGCTGAGCCGAGTGAAGTTCCTGCTGAATAATTTTCTTGTTGAAAAAAAAAAAAGAAAAAAAGAAAAAACAAAACATGAGTTCGCTGTAGTTGTTTTCTGAGGCTTGGAGCGTCCAGCACCCCACTGCTTTCAGTAACGGCTCTCCGGGAGTCGCTGCAGAAACACAGTTCAGAACTTTCCATGCTGGGCTCTCTGAGGCCGTTCTCTGTAGAAACTGGATTGTTTTGTGTTTTAGTTAGAAAACTGAAGGGTTCTTACTAAAAGACAATCAATGTGACTGTTTTATTTCATACAGAATCCGCTTTATGCACTGTAAAAGTACCGGTGTTAATTTAACTCCAACAGCTAGTGTATGTTCACACTAGTCATTTTAAAGCTGTGCGGTGTGAAAACAACACCAACACTTTGTATTTAACACTACACCTAAGATTTTATCACCGGCATTTTTACAGTGCACAAAAAGTTAATTTGACTATGGTTTCATGCATCTACAGAACTGGGTAGAACACAGTAAAGCAAATGTAAAATATTTGATTCAGCTCACACACGCGTTTCAAGGCTGTGTGCAGCAGGAACAGGAAGGTGCATAAGCACTTCATGTACACTGATCGAAATCATAGAGGCATAAGTGTTTGTCGTCTGCAAAGGGAATTAACGTGCAAGTGCTTCAAATTCCCAACCCTCGCTGTATCTCACTGCATGTTGAAGGAGATGATTTTGTTTGCGCTCAGGTTAAACTAACCGAGCGCGAGAGCCGATTGTGCATAGGGTGTCCAAACCGTTTCAACGGTTTGAGCGAATCGACAAAAAGGTTGTTGTTTGGACAAAGATAAGTACGTCAGAAACATAGTTTTCAATCTGTGCTGTAGTTACAATGTAGTTTAGTTTCCTTTTGTATTAAACCAGGAATAGAAAATCGACCAAAACGAATAGATTTTTATTTTTTAAATTGGACATTCATTGACGTGGTTGAACAAAGCAGACAAGAAAACCTTGGAAAGGCTTTGAAAAACCACAGGACTCTTTCGTAATCGTGTATCTGTCTTTTCCTCATAACTCGTGTTTTTCTGATTGTTTCTGTTACTCTCTCTCTCTTGCTCCAGAAACATTGCCAAATTGTGAGTTTTGACAGAGATGACAAAAGCGACTCCCGCTGTGAGGCTCAATCCAGAGTGTGGCCCCCGCATTATCACAGAGCGCCGACTGAACCTCTCAACCCCGAGCCAAACTGTCGGTTTATCCTAAATTGATTTTAAGTCGAACGGTTCCCGCCATTTTTACAACTTCCAAATGAGACCGTTTCGCATCCCTCAGCTGGTTGGAATGGTTTGCTCTGCATACATTGTGTTTTCATAGGGAGAATAAGCTTAGAAAAAAGGAGGAAGAATGCGAAATATTAAAACAAATGTTTCAGGAAGGAGAGGAAGATTGCTTTTTGACAGATTGTCTCATTTGCATGACGCCTCGAGCAAATGGCTTTCAGACTGAGAGCTGCCGGCGCTCCTCTGCCGATGAGTGTTAACCGGCTTCTCTTCCGCTTTACAGAGCTCTTTTTTTTCCCTAGGGAACTATTTACTGGAACTGTCATGCAAATGTACGCTGATTTTTTTTTTCTTCTTCTTCTTCTTCCAGCCGCTACAGGTCAACTACAAGACGTGTCCCTTGGCCAGGACGAGCCGGCGCCTCAGGTGGAGGTATCACCCGAGCTGGACCTGGAAGTGGTTCCGGAACCCACCGGAGACTGGCACAACGTGTTCCCCTGACTGCACTCGCAGAGTTTTGCAGCAAAAGTTTGCCGAACGTCTAAATGGGGAGAGAAAAAAAAAAAAGAAAGCTTTCTGACTTTTTAAATAAGTTAGAAGGGAGGCTTCGTCCGCCGCCTTGCTGCTTTGTCACAATTAGCGGTGAAGTGAAGGGAGCGCGCGCCTCTCCCGCGCCGCAGGAAGGGCTTAGTGACTTTTATCTGTTTGGCTGCTCTCTGATTATCATCGGCCTCCGGAGAGGCGTGGCTCAATCAGCCAGAGCTTCCCAGAGAGAGTTGGGCGCTCAGCAGCCCCACAGAGAAACGGAGTCTGTTACATACCGATGTAACAGAGAGACGGGAGGCAAACCACATTCGCCGTCACGGCCGACCGGTTACCACCGGTTTATGAAATATTTGTCACTTTTGTTGACATGTTTATACTGTAAAGACCATGCCTGGAAGTGATGTCATTTTCAGCTCGCTCGACGAAGGAGGCCGATCTCTCGGCGATGTCATGATTGAGTTTGCTGCTGCGTCGTTTGGACCGACATCGGCAGCTCGTTTACTGTAGTTACAGCAGCGTTGTAAATACTGCAGCTAGAAGGCGTATATTTTCTGAAAAACACTGGGAAAAAAACAGATTGTTTGCATAAATGTAATTTTAGCACATTGTTATCAAGTAAAGCCAAGATGGTACTTCTTTGTTTTTGCTTTTTTGTTTGTTTCTTTTTTTTTTTTGTAGTTTTATTTTCTATTGGTGACTTAAAAAAAACTAATTAAAGAACATTTTCTATAAATTTAACTTGTTGTTTTTTCAGTAAAGGAAAGAAAAATATGGCAAGATTTCAGACAAGAACACAAGCCAGCTCCATAATGATTGTGCTGAGTCATTACAAACCGAAGTGAAACTCAGCCATTAGTTCAACCCAGCTCTGTATAAATGCAGCTGTTCAGTAAAGGTCCCAGAGCTGTGGCAAAGAACATTAGAGAACAAGCAGCAGCACGAAGACTGAGCGTAGCAGATAAGACAGGGAGAAAGTTTAAAGCAGGGTTGGGTCATAAAACAATAAAATTCATGTATCTAACATTGAGGCCTTAAAATGTTTTAATTTTAAGCAAGTTGCCCTTAAACAGGTTAGTCACAAGTCTCAAATTTCTATTTAATCTCATATATTCCATGTATTTTTTTTTTTTGTATGTCCCATGACAATAATCACAGGGACTTCACTATTTAGGGTAATGAAGTTATCTTTGAAGCTGCCAGTAAATCCCTGCTAACACACCTTTGTTAGCTAGCCAGCTAGCTTTTTTGGATGAAGTTCGTACACTTTTGTGGCGATGTAGGTCTTTTATACCATTCATGATGGTCTTAAAAAGGTCTTAAATTTGAACATGCAGAAACTCTGTACCGGGACACGGGCGACCATTGTAACCTGCCGGCCGGGTAAGAAGAATCAAAGAATCAAAGCTGCTGCTCCAACTTTTTTAATAGGGTCAGATTTGTGATCCTTCTGGGTGAGTGGCATGAAGAAAACATTGCTGAAAAAAATCCTTAAGAAGTGTTGTTTTGTAGTTCTACACAAGCCATTTTGGGAACAGAGTAAAGAAGAAGGTGATCTGGACAGACGCCAAGCATAACATTTTGACCTACATTCGAAACCAGCGTTACTTATTGCCCTGAGCACACTGTCGGTCTGCCCTAACCACACTTGGCTCAAGAACCCCACCACCACCTCAAAGGCCTACAACAACATGCTAACTATCAGCTGCCTGATGCTAAAGTTAGTCTTAGCTCCCTTTGCTCATCTCCTGTTTAAAATAAAAACTACTTGAGATATTCATACCAAGACCAGGTAATTCTACACCAAAATAGAAATTATTTAGAACATACATTTGAAAATTCTGATTTACTTTCTAAAAACAAAGATTGTCGATGTTTTCTGGGGGCTCTTTCCATCCATCCATCCATCCATCCATCCATCCATCCATCCATCCATCCATCCATCCATCCATTTTCTTACACCCTTGTCCCTTATCTTACACCTTTGTCCCTTAGTGGGGTCTGGAAGGTTGCTGGTGCCTATCTCCAGCTAACGTTACGGACGAGACTCTGATGGCGCTTAACCACCTTAATAAAACACAAAATTCATCAATTATTTCTAATAATTTTGTAAACAAAACAAAAAAACATAAAGTGAGCAGATTTTGTACTTCATTTCTGATTACAAGGAGAACTTTTAGAGTCGAAATGTTGGGAAGTTTGCTCTGGCACTTTCAAAACTAAGGAAGCAGCCTCTGCCCCATCATC
The DNA here is from genome assembly GCF_000485575.1 of Poecilia formosa. Classification (NCBI taxonomy): domain Eukaryota; kingdom Metazoa; phylum Chordata; class Actinopteri; order Cyprinodontiformes; family Poeciliidae; genus Poecilia; species Poecilia formosa. The sequence goes on from NW_006799939.1 coordinate 4,758,384, forward strand.
CATCGATCTGCCTGCTGTGCCTCCACATCAGTCCCTGTTGGACAAGGAAGCTGCAGAGAAAGAGAGAAGGGAAAGAGGTTTTCTCACAGCAAGCTCCAGGTCTCTGTGGACAAAGTCACTCTTCAAAACTGTAAGAACATCTCACTTTTCAGCAAGGCATTACAGTCCCAGCCAGCATGTATAGTTGGGCCCCACTTGGGTTTGATGTGGGCTACATGGGTTATGAGTGGGCATGGGTTTTATCTGGGCTAACTTTATGGGACCGATATGGTAACCTAAAATGGGGCCCACTTGGGCTGGCCCATTAGGGCTAAACATATGGGCCCCATTCAGCATTAATGTGGGCTAACTGTGAATGGGGCAGAAGTGGGCAACAC
>NW_006799939.1:4777879-4891607 GCF_000485575.1 Poecilia formosa
ATCGATAACTGTACTGCAACGGTGTTTCTGTACTGCAGGACTGCAGTACAGAAACACCGTTGCAGTACAGTTATCGATCCTTACAGGGTTGCACTTCTTTACCTGCAGGGAGTGTTGGAAACCTGGTCCCTTAAGGTCAAGTCTTAGAGTCAAGTTACATTCCTCAGTCTACAGATGTGACCCAGTGTCCGTTGAACTTGCAAGGTTTTGTATTCCGATGAAAACATTCAGGATTTTGCACACCTCTTTTGGCGAATTCAACCGATCTTTGATCTGTAACACCGTCCTGACATTTCTCACTGGAAAAGACGACTAATTACACTTGTGGTGACATGACTTCCCTCTTTTATTCAAGGTCAAAGGTGCAGTTCGGAGCTCCTCTTTCTTCATCCTTTCTCATGGGTCGTGATTACTTCTACGCATCCGGAGAGAGAAATTCACTTGCTAACTATGCACCACGAAGAGCGCTGGTCTTGGAAGATGGCGTGCTATTTGCTTTGTGGGCACAGTCCACCAACCAAATCTCCATTTGGCTTTTGTGAAACAGCTGTCTGTTTCAGCTTTCTTCATAAAGCTCCAATCGACACAGTGCTCAGTTGGAATTGTCAATTATATATATTTTTCGTCTGGAGGAGAGATGGATCTTCACAGCTCCAGAGGTACCATGGATCTCCTCACTGCGTCTCTGATTAATGCTCTCCCTACCCGTCCCTGTCGGCGGACTGAAATGTGAGGGTTGGTTTGAGATGCAACACCATTTCCACTTTCACATCGTGGACTGACGAGAGCTCTTTGAGAGTTTTAAAGTTTTAAAGCTTGCTTCTCCACAGCTTCATCTCTGGCTCTGTCTGCAGCTCGTCTTAGCATCCAAGATACTATTTGGTTCTATTTTACCAGCAAGTTGACATCGTCTGAAGGGAACTGGTTCATATGTGGCTATCCAGGGAAGAAGGAGCGTGAAAGCAAATGCACTCCACACTTTTCCACACTAAATCTTTATTAATTTTTATTCATCTTAATTCTGTATCACTTCAGTACTACATAAAATCCCATCAAAACACATTTGTGGTTTTAAGCTACTTCAATGTAGTTGAATATTGAGGCTTTTATTTATGAAACCAAGATAAAAACTCCTTTTTTGGAACTTTGTGTAATACTTAAGATAATTTAGTCTGAATCGTCTCGAGAGTAGAAAACTAAACTCTCGTCGAGACGTATCCTGTGATTAATTTGAACTGGAGTGGTTAATGTTTTTGACAGTAGATCTGAAATGAAAGGGATTTCAGTTTCGGCTGCCGCTTCCACTGGGAGCCTTTGTACAAGACGACATGAAAATGCATATCCTCTTATTACTCTTTAGCCAGAATAGCGAGCGCTCCTCTTCATCTGCTACAGCTGAGGAAGCTTGGCATGAATAATTACCTCATGAGTGACTCACTCTGGTTCCACGAAAGGAAATGTGTCGTGCCTTTGACCCGACCCAAAAATGTCACTTCCTGTCGCTTGCTATTTCCGCTTTTCGTCTTTATTTCAAAGCTCCGGCATTTTCTGCCAGTGTTGGGAGAGAAAAAAAAAGAAAAGAAAAAAAAAAAAGAAAAACTCTGAAAACAAAGATGGTAGGGTTGGTTTATGTGGTTTTTTTTATTTATTTTTTATGTTCAGTTAACAGGCCAGTCATGTTTTTATTACACGTACAGTAATAAGGAGAGTTGTTTACATTCATTCCTGGGATCCATTCAGCAACAGAAAAGAAAAAAAAACACAGATGGAGCTTTTTTTTAATAATTGGTCTTTGTTTTTTAACACAAAATTTAACACATTCGTAAGGAAAACACTTTATATTGTGTTAATCACAGAGCACCTTTGTGAAAACTGTGTGTTGCTTTCTTTATTTATTCATTCACCAAAAAGGAAACACAGCTAATTGTTTTTTGTTTCTTTGTTTTTGTTCTTTTTTTTGGCATTCAGGAGGAAAAGTACATTTCGGGAACTGAATTTAGCTCTAAGTGTGCGATAGAAACAGCAGACGACACGGAAGCATTAAGCACGTCTCCGACATTAGCGTTCAAACTATCGAGTGACGCGGTTACGGACGTGGGAGGAAAAAGTCAGTGGTTCGTGAAAACTAAACAGGAAATTATACGTCTGAGTTTCTTTCATTCTGCGCAAAACTACCAGCTAGCTTAAAGTTACAAACACTACATTCACAACAGGACGCTTCACACGAGGGGGTGAGGGAAGGAAGCGCGTGAAAAGACGACTCTAGTAAAATAATAACAATAAACTACTAAACTGTTCACAACGCGATGCTTAGAGGAAATGTTCGAGGTGATGACGCGGACAGAGAGACGAGACAGAAAACGACTCTTTTTTTTTTAGGAAGAAAAAAAAAGATTATTTTTATTATTACTTCTAACCCAGAAGCGACCTGGTTCTAATCAACCAATCAACAAGCGGCATTAACGGTGAAGTCAGCGGTACTTGCACCGGCCTGGACCCTCAGCTGATCCCAGGACCGCTTCCGGGTCTTAGTCACCTTTCTGTTAGAAACCCGACAAAGACAAGACTGGGAAATAAAATAAAATAAAATAAAATAAAACTTAACCCGAACACACAGGAAGAAATAAGATCATTCAGGGTGGCACACGTTGAGCGGCTTCAGGATCTCAGATATTTCACACTGGTTCACACTTTGCACGACGCTTGGCGGTAGGGAGGAAGAGGAGGGCGAAGAAAAGATTGTGTTGCTGTCTTATCAGCCGAATGAGCGTTTGTTTTTGGGGAAAAGAGGGGTAATAGCAAACATTAGGGTGTTAAAAAATAAAGGCAGCTCAGTTTGAGGGGATGACGAGACTTCCTCCTTTTTTCATTTTTTTGGTTTGCACCCTCCATGATGTGCTCTCAAACATCGACCCCCTTGGTGTTGGAAGGGTTGTTTTGGGGGGACTTCAGCGTTTGGCTGGGGAGGCACTCCTGCTACCCTGTGAACCAAACAACACAGAGATCAGCACACATGAGCAAGAGATGATCTCTAATCTGATGTTAGTGGTCTGCTCCATTTTCTCCAGCTCTGTGGTCAGTTTCCGGAAAGGTCTGCCATGGCATGCGAAAGGAAATGCAGATGATTATTGCGAGCAAATGATTCCTGCTGATGGGGAATGTTGTTTAGAGTCATCCCCCCAACAAAAGAAGAAGAAGAAGAAGAAAAATCGCTGAGTCTATAATTGCTTCCCGAAGAACACGTTTCTCTCTGGTTCATTAGTTCACTCATCAAGCCTGAGAGCTGAGCTCAAATGTCATTGAGTTGCTCTCTCATCTTTTCGGCTGTTATCTGCTCCCCATGTAAATGAGATTATGGGATCACTGCGCAGTCGGAGCAGAAACCAGATATTTACATACGCTGCATGTTAAACCGTAGCTTTACTGTCTGACGTTAAATCGAGCAGGTTAGTTGTTCCAAGACAAGACTATGATTTTTTTTTTTCTTCTGAGTTGAGTCAAATGTTTTTTTATTTCCTCCTTCCAGCTTGTTGCATTAGTTTGCTGTAAGTTTTTATTTATTTTTTTGCTTTTCTGCACTTACACATCAGCTTTGTTGTCCTTTAGCCACTTCGTAACAAATATGGTGGCATGCTTTGTGTCGTTGCACATCTGGAAGCCTCAGTTGTGCCCAACCCAAAACTTTTCTGCATAATATTACTTCCTTGTGATGCAGTCTATTTTGGGAAGTGCACCAGTCCCTCGCTCTACTTGTTTCAGGCCCTTTTCTTTCCTCTAAACCACTTTTTAATTCTTTATTTTTCTGGGAATAATTTTAATGATCTTAATTCTCCAGAAGTTGATTTCTTCTGATTGAATGTCAGACAGTGTGTGTAAATAAAAGTGTTTCCAGCTGAAAACAGGAACAGTTAGCTAGACGTTTTGCAGTTTTCAGAAACTTTCAACCACGTAGACTACGTTTTGAAAGAGAAAAATATCAGTATATCGTGCAACTGCGAAAGATAAAAATGAGTAATATCTAAACCACGGACTGAAGTTTGTTTGATGAGAGGGCGATACATATCAGAGATTTACTTCTCAAAGCCTCGAGATAAAGTTTCTCTTTTTACGTTAGATGTAGCCAAGAGTCACGGCAACACTGCATGCTCAGTAAATAAAAAAAAAATAATTTAAAGGATTCAAGGATAACTGTTCCATTACTCAGCCAAAAAGTTTTAAAGAGTGGGCTTTAAATTCCCCCGAGGGAATAAAACGCTGGAGCTGAGGAGGATCTTGCATCGTGTTTCACAATTAAGCTGCTGCATCAGGATATCTGCTGCATATGCCCAAGATTAATGACACTGAAACCTAATACAAGCTGCTTACCATTCAAGGAAAAACAATGCAGCAACTATTACCCGAGCTGATGCAGAAACCACTGCCAGTTACATTTCAATATTTGATCGCGTACTCCATCTGTCTGTGGACTGCAAACAAAAGCCCCCGTCAAACGGGGACCGGTCCAAAATGAGCGCGTCTGCATTATTTGGGGCCACAAATCAAACCCCTTTTGTCAGGCCAGATGTCCGAGGAGAGACGATATTATCTGTCGTAATTATATTCCAGAAACAAAGAGACAGAATGAATTTATTAATTGGATTAGAGGAGTTGTTTAGACTGTGAAAAAGACTTCTGGAGCCGTTTGCCTGCGGATGAGACATTTTGGTTTAGCAACATTATATGGAATTAGAAAAAAAAAACAAGCTCTAATTCAGCTTTTGGTGCATCATTATGTAGAAAAGATTTATAGGTGTGCGCTCCTAAATGAATAGATTAGAGCGCTGTACTGAAAATACAAAGCTAAAAGATAAACAAAGTTATCACTTATTACTTTTAATAAAAAAAACTGAATTAAAACAGAGACACTGTTCTATTGAAGCTGTTTTAAAATTACTAAGAAGTTTTTCCTAATTATGAGGAAGACCCAGGAAATCTTCTTAAGACTGAAAAATGATGTCTAACTAGGCAACATTCATGCAAAGATTATTAATTCAAAGGAGAAATCTAACAGAAAGAGCGATAGCGTTTGTGTGAAGTGGATCAACGTATTTGGTTTTATATCGTTTTCAGTCAATAAAAACTTCTCAGCCTCCCTGTTGGTGTCCTTCAGAGTTTCATTTTTCTCATTTTGTGTTTCTCATTCCCTCGAGGCTTTTTTGTTTCCCACGCTCTCACAAAGACGCAAAAGCAACAGCAAGATGCAAGACAGAAACGTTACACAAATGACACAAATCTTTACTGATTTCTTAAGAACTCGATCCACTTCATGGGACGCTCGCTAACTTCTCGCATTAGACCAAAGGGTGAAGCCGCAGCTTTCATTTTAGTCATTTCATCTGGACTCCATTATCTGTCCTGAAGTGGGGTAAAAAAAAGGGATTGAAAAGCTACAGCGCTTTGGAATTAAACCTGCCGCCGAAAAGCTTCAATGAATAGTAATTGAGTGTGAAGCAACAGTCAGGGCTGGAGTGGGCTGCATCTTGATTTGTGTTTTGGGTTATGTGGCAGAAAAGGAATAAATGACTCAAACGCCTCGGAGTCCACACCAATTAGCCGAACTGGAGGGATTTAGAAGACAAAAAATAAAAAATAAAAAAGTCACCCCACTCATCCTTCATCTTCCAGATTTATTTCATATGTTTCGGCTCAGATGCTCAGAGTTTAGCCCCTGATATAAAGATGGAGCCCTTGGGAAATTTGGATTTCTCCCTCCACCCACGACTTGCTAAACCGACGGAGTCGGCGCGGCTTTAACACCGCAGCTTATAAGGAGATTCTCTGGAGTGCAGAGAAACAGGCGCTCATGAACTCGACAGGATGACGCAAATGGTAATGATATGAAAAATAGTTTGAATGTTGGAAGACATCGGAGCTGAAGCGTACGCTTTCCCGGTTTGCATTGGTACGTCATTCCAGACTTTAAATCATCCACCTGTGCAAAGTGTCTTTTGGACCTGTCTGCTTTTTTACTCTTGTGAAATGTAAAACATAAAGGCACGATTCAAGAAAGAAAAGCCTCTCTTTATTTGACAAATAAATATATTTCATCGTTTGGCACACTGTAATTATTGGCTGACTTGTCCAGGATCAACCCAAACCTTTATGTGAAGCTAACCGTTGCCAGGTAGCTTTACACTCTTGTGTTGATATAGAGGAATTAACACCAAACGGCTTTTAAGCTTTTAGATGCTTTGTGTTAACAATGGAAATCACTGAGCATCAGATCAAAGTGGTTTTCAGTGGACAAAAGCAAAGTTTGTATTTATTTTGTTTTGTGTGATTAATTAGCCATGTTGATACTTATTAACAGGTTTCTCTATATTTGCCATTGCCTTGACAACCGACTGGATTAGAGTCCATGGACCGAATTGACCAAAATTTTTACGCAGCGCCTGCATGAAATAAATTTGTCTCACAAATTTAGAATAATTAGGACCAAACTATGGCTCACAAATGAAAATCTTTTCACAAAAATGGTAGATAAATGCAAAACATGTATCTTTTAACTAAGCTTTCTGCTTTCTATCCATTGACTTGTACAGTAAAGCAGAAACCTGCTTTTAATTACATTATTAAAACGTATCTCAATACACCAAGTGCTTTCAGAAGAATAGTGACCTAAATTTCCTTTGTATTGCTGAGAATAGACCAATTATTTTAGTTTTCTTTTTCCAATGGAGCTCAAATTATGAAATTATTAGTAGTAGTATGAAAGTGGTTGCGTCTTTCTTTCAATAGCGAAGAAATGTGTGTTTGAAATGACTAGCATTTCAAACACACATTGTTTGAAATGCTAGCACACTAGCCATGCTAACTTTTATTTTCACTGAAACTACTCTTTCACACACATTGTTTGAAATTGTTTCTGGTGCTTATAAAAACACTCAGCTGAAGACTTGGGGAAACAAAAACTGGACACAAATGTCTGAAAGGTTCATTTTCAAAACTTTCCCCTTTGTGTTTTTGCAAACCAAAAGCCAAAACTTAAACGTAAGAAAAGTGAAACAATGAAATACGTCAAGCATCCTAGCAGCTATTGTAAAAAACAATGAGTACCCGTGCATATCAATACTAGATCATGCACACACATCAACAATGCATAAGCTGCCCCACCTCCTTCACAGTGAAGCAGCAGTGTGTTAGCTGCAGCCAGCCTATATCCTCCTCACCAGAACTGGAAACCCACGTCGTTCGGCGTGATTATATCAGCGACGCCATAAAGCTTAGAAGATACCCAGCGATCAATTGCGTGTCTAAAAGCCTCTCATTATTATGCTTCTGGTTGCTGTAGCGATGACATTATGATGTTTTCCAAGCGAATCAATGCTGAACAAATGCGCAGCGAGTTAAGCGCGAGGAACCCCCTCCATCACACGGTATTTACTCACTTTGCTGCTGATATCATCACTGAGGCAGAAAACGAAAATGGAAAGACAGAGGCAGGAGCGTCATTAGGGGAGAAATATATACTCTTGATGCTTTTATAACCAGGAAAAGAAAAGCAGTGAAAGGAAATCATAACTTGGATTTATTAAGCAGTAAAAAAACCCAAAAACAAACAAAAAAAAAGACAGAAGACAGGAGAAAGAAACAAAAAGATTTCTCTTCTTCTTCTTACCATTTTGAAGATCCTAGTCAGGGTGCCTTTGCCGTCCCCAGCGCTGGCCTTCTTGCTTGACTTCTGTTGGCCCTGGAAAAGAAGAGGAATTCAAGTGTGTTAAATAATAATAATATAAAGAAAAAAATAGTATTTCACACATTGTTAAAGGACTGAGATGTGGCTGACCTTTTTCTTTCTTCCTTTTTTTAAAGAGAGCAGCGGATTGATTCATAATTCAACCCAGAGTTTCAGCATTAAGGAGCGAGAAGGCAGAAACGACTGATCCTTCACTAGAATGTTCTGAAGAGTGACGGATTCGCGTGTTCTCCAGCCACTCTGGTTATTGATTAGGGTGAAATCCAACTGTGCCCCGACTTTACAGAATGATTGCATCGCATCCCCCTTTTAACATTTCTGGTGTTTGAATTATTCATGAGTCTGAAGGCTGCGAAGGAGCAACAAAAGTTATAAAAGACTCATGGAGACATAATTAGCTGAGAACTTTTGTGTCCGGTGAAAGATGATAATGGCTATCAGAACCTGTTCTCACCAAATTCAACTTTCTGTAATTCCATTATTTGTATTTATTTACTTTTTAGGTGTTCTAATTTATGCAAGGCCATCTGTGATTCCATCAAGGAATCACTTTTTATTGTCAACGAGAGCATGAGTGCATCTCGAGAAATCTGATTATCGTCAAAAACCAAATTTATTTCAGTAATTCAAATCAAAAAGTCAAACTTGTGGAATAATTGCACATGGAGTGATATAGTCAAAAGGTTTATGGCTTACATGTAATGAAAACCTCAGAATTTGGTCTCTTGGAAAATGTGAATATCACATAAGATCAATATATACTTATATATATTAATCCAGAAATGTTGTTAATAAACCAAACAACTGCTAACTTGAGTTTTCCAGCAAATAGCCAGTGACATCGGACACAGGGAGGGTAAGCCACAAAGAAGCAGATGGAGCCGTTTCCAACTACAATAATGGAAAGTTTAGTGGAAGGACAAAGAGGAGGCATGTTTTCTTTGAACATATCAGATCTTGTTTTCGCGATACAGCCATTCTTTTGAGAAATAAGGATATTTATAAGAGTTTTTGGTAACTGATTTACTAATTTTCTAATCTGCAGATGAATATAAAAAAACATTTTTTTGAACCCTGTTTAGGAGTTTGTTTTGGCAGATAACAACTAAGCGACTGTGAATAAAATAGGTGATCGATAACACAGGGTGAAACTAATTTAAATGTGAGCAATAAAGAAACATTTTCCTTTAAAGATGCCAAACATAACCTTCCAGTAGGCAAAAAATAATTATTGCTGGTGATTTCTGAGTAATTCTGTGCCAGACAAGCAAAAAATGTTCAATGAGGCAGTGCAAGCAAAATTTAACTGTACATAAAAAATTTAAATCCGTTAATAGATTTATGTATTAATATTATTATTATTATTATTAGGATGTAAAATAACCAGGTAACAAGTGCCAATAAATTTTGGACAGCCCCTTAGCAACGTCTCCATTCTTCGTTTAATCCACATCTATCAGTCCGGTGCCACATTCACAATCACAATGGTGTTAAAAGACGTGATGCTGTAGGTGGAGGCCACAGAGGAACCTTTAGAAGGACATAAGTACCATGAAGAAGCGAGTAATGCTGGTATTATCGTCAGAGTCGTAATGTGGAAACGTGAGACTGCACCAGTCACAGGGTGACAGTAATATAGTTTCACCAAAGTCTGGGATTAAGATTTTTATCTGTGATGTATGGGAAGATTAGGAAGACTTAGTGGGGAATGGAAGGCAAACGTAAGAACAGACACTGGCGTCGCGCTCGAAGGTTAATTAAGGAGATGAGGTGATTTGATGTTGAAGGAATGACTCTTTTATTTAAAGACAAAAAAAATTCTGTCTGATCTTTCGGCCATTTTCAAACCACCTACCAGGCCTATCTTGGCAGCTAGTCCCCTCCACTGGGAGTACGGAGAAAGAAGAGACAGAAGGGAGGAAGGGAAAATACAGAAACAGTGTGTTTTAGTGCAAAGGCGGGACGGGGAGGGAAGGGGTTGAGTGGTAGAGGAAGGCAGAGTTCAGGTGGGACATGGAGGAGCAGGAAAAAAAAAACAATGCAGGTGTTCACATCGAAACGTGATGCATCAGATCACATTGGGAGGGTTTGTATGGATGGCAATAATGATAAAACTTTCTTGCAAGGTCTTTTAAACTGATTTTGATCACAAATATGTGATGGATGCTCTCGAAAACTGATGTAAACCCTAAATGTTTTGTCTCTGTTTGTTCTTTCCTGATTAAAAAAAAGTCAGTTCTCAAGATCAAGACTTTAGATCGAACCATTAAAAAAACCAAAAAAAAACATGGTAAAATCTTCCCTCCACTTTTTTCACATTACAATCAAAAACCTCAAATGCATTTTTGTAAAAGGCCAACACAAAGCCTGCTTTTGTTCCTACAAATGTCAGACAAATCCAGAACAACCAACCGGAAATAAATCCAGTCGCACTGTGAAAGTTTTAGAAGTTTATTCCAAAAAATAGCAATATGAAGACATCTGGGAGGTTTCAAATGGTGGCAATTACAGTTTGAGAGCGAGAGAAAGTCAGCAAGCTATTATAGGTTTGATGTTTAATCAAACATCCTAATAAAGAAAAGGTATGGCACGACTGGAAAACCACCCAAACATGGCCATCCACCAAAATGTAACTGGGCATTTTACAACCCAGAATCAGACAAGAGGCCTGTGGATACTCTGGAGGAGCTGCAGAGACCCATGGCTCAATAGGGAGAGCCAGAAGAAAACCTGTGAGTCTGTGAAACAGACTCGCCTCCCGTGAGGGTAATAACCCTAAACTACCTTAGAATTATGTCCCATTATGGCCTCAGTCAATGTGCAGACGTAAATCTGTGGCCAGGTTTGATATTTTCTGTTCCCAAATGGTCCAGCCTGACAGCAGGCGAGTTTTACTGCTCGTCATAAGTTGGGTCTAGGAGGTCTTGAATACAAATGGACTCCGTGGTTATCTGATTTTTATTTGTGGAAGAGATGTGAAAGCCTCGTCGTTTGTCTTGAACCGGTCCGTCAAAAATACCTTGAGCTGTGTGGTCGTAATGTGGGAACATCATTACTTTTGCAAAGCACTGTGTACCTTACCTTTCAGGAAAATACCAGACATTTTCTTATTTTATTTCTATGTGAATGCTCGTAGTGTAATAAAAAGTAAAGCAGACTCACCCTAGATTTAGGAGGGGCGGGGGACACCTGAGGAATAGTTAAGAGCAGACAGTAAAGAAAAGAAGGTTTGAGTTGGTGGGAGGCAAAGAAGACAAACGAAGACAAACAGCAGAGGCAAAGCGTGGTCGGGTCACTGTGCTGGGGCTCTCTGAACCTGGGAGTCTCTGAGGGTTGCTAGAGGTTGAGCTCAGTACTCACGATCGTGCGGAAGAAGTGGACCACGGCGTTCTCAGCTCCGCGTTTGCGTGGCGAGGTGGCAGACGCTTTCTGAGGGGCAGGAGAGAGAGCACCTCGGAAAGAACCCTGCGGAGACAAGCAGAGGAGCGGCCTTGAACTCGCCTGGGGTGACATGTTGGCTGAGTAAAGGCACAGGCGCCGATTCTGGAGCGCCTGGGTGTGCCAGGCAACCCTCACTCATTTGTTTGCCAATGACCACGGCAACGACTCAAAGCACACGACAGCAGAAACATAATTTGGCACACATGGATACAGATGCAATAGGCAGATCTCTCACCTGAAAACTTGAGAATACATGAAATACAACATGAGAATGTTGCTTGTGTTGCATTTCTAGCTTGTCCTGTAGCTGAATACAAATTGCACGACAGACGTGTGTAAAGGGTTACGTACCCTGAATTGGTTTGAAAGAAAATTGTAAAGATTAATAAACTGCTCGATATTAAGTGAGGAAGGTACAGAACGGTGGACTTAACTATCATCCGTTCCCTTTCTGCTTGCACTGGGTCAACAGGTGGTCCAACAGGTGCAAAGGTCACTTAAAAATGAAGAACTTCCACAATGAAGTATTCAGGTTTTTGTGTTTTCTTCTGCTAAATGTGGAACTATTTGGTTTTTACTTCTTAAGACGGCTTTGAGACTTCATGTCAGTCTACTTAGAATGGTTCTGAATGTCTTCTCTGTTTAAACTCAATTGAATTTACATCAATAAAAATGGGATCAAGCAATGCAATCATACAGATGGACTGAGTATATTTACAATTTGATGCTTATTATAACGCAAGGCAGTCAGATTCAGGTTGTAATGCTCAAGATCTTCATTTGTCTACTTTCACTAAGTTTGCAAACTGATATCAATTTTAAAGGATTGTAAGAAGCTCTGAATCTGGACATCAAAACTCAAACAAAAAAATGTTTTGAAGCTTTACTTTTCTCTTTGAAATTACACTTTTACATCCTTGCTTCCTCAATGCTCTAAAAATATAAACATTTATGACACAATATATTTTTCCTCCTCAAGAATGTAAATATAAACTTCAGCCTTCACCTTGCGCAACATTTCTGTGTGTGTGTAAGGAAATGTCAAGAATCTGCTGCAATACTCATTCTGACAATTCTATATTTATTTTATGGAACTGCCAGAGCTGAAAAATAAATTTAGGCGTGTGGGAATGACAATCTTTCTCCTTACAGCAAAATATGAAAATATGTTTCTCTGACAGATTATGAATTCCTAAAAAGGCATAAAGGATCTTGGTCTGACTCAGTCTTCTCTCTGTCTTTCTTCTGGACGGGACACAAACGTCCCCGTGAGGCGTTGGCGTTTTACTGTTACGACCTTTCCTGTTTAAACAACATCATTTTATTTGGGTTTTGGTGAGATGTAAATCTTGTTATAGCGAGAAAATTTCTCATGATCAAAAAATACTGCTGCTGAATTTATGTCCAAGCTCTCCATACAGTCTAAGTGTTAGGGGAACAAAAAGTGGAAAACAAAAGATACTGAAGGAAAGCGAATGAGGGAGCGAATTTAACATCAGGAAGTGAAAGTAAATGAAAGTTGAAATCAAATTGCAATAGTTGGCTATTAAGAAAATTGAATTTCATTGGGTAAACGCCCAACGGATGCAGATCGCTCTATCTGGTCTAAAAAGAAAGGTGGAAAATATTATGAAAAACAACAAACTCCCCACTAAGTACATGATCTGACCAATTTTTATGTAAAAAGGATCAACATAGTCAAAGGTTTGAATCAAGTGAGTAAGTGGGGGTTGACCTCTAACCTGTTCTTTAGCATTGTGTATTGAACAGGCATATGAATACCCATAATTACGCATTTCTAATCATTCTTGAGTCGCTAAATAATAAATTTCATTAAATTGAGATAAGGAGTAGGATTAAATAAGTGTTCACTTCTTCCTACTTGTTTTCAAACAGAAAAGTAGAGGTAAGCCAATTATTTTTGTATGCACATTTTCACTTGTACTAATGATCACTTGTTTTCTTGTTTTTCAAAAAACTGTTTGAAATAAGTAGAAATGAAATAAACCTACAGGTTACTAGATGAGACAAACAGAAAGCTGCTCTTTGACTGTAGAAATTTACTCTGACGTGTACTGTTAAGAAAATAAATTTAGAATATGCTAGTTTTAAAACCTAACATGTCTTGATTGAAATAGCCTAATTATAGTTTTAAAATTAGTAACTTATTCTGGCCTATTGACCTTTATGTTACCTGTAGTTACAGCAGATAGTTTGCTAAGATCTTTTGATCTGCCCTTTGTCTGTGTGGGAAAACAATCAGGAGAAGTTCCAGCTTCACCTTATTTGAAGAAATTAAAGACAAGAATACGCCTTTACTATAAAACTTTGTACACAGGAGTAACAAATCAGATTTTTCTTTTTGCAATTTCTCCAAAGATGTCTTTGCTTTTCTTTCTTTCCTTCTCTTTCTTTCTTTCTTTCTTTCTTTCTTTCTTTCTTTCTTTCTTTCTTTCTTTCTTTCTTTCCATCCGTCTCAAGTAAATGAATGTCTGTTTTAGTCTGTATGAATTGTCTGTGTTGTTGATGTCCTGTTATACTTTAAAATGTTAGAATAAACTCTGAAAATGTATGACGTGGAGCATTGACTGTCATCTCTGTGTGGCTTTTATTTCCACGCGTGGAATCATTGAATCCGGGAGCATAAGAGAATATAACAAGCCAGAAGTTAATGATTTTATTCTCTTAACAGTACTTTCCGTTGTCTTGGTCACGACAGAGGGACGTAAAACAAACGACAAAATTACTTTTAATACCTTGATAATGCTGAAAGCTGGTGGCCACGGTGGCTCTGAATAGAATTTATTTCCATTCATTCATTGAAATCAGTAAGATTAATGACAGAGGAGTTCCACCCAGCTTACTGTCCAATACTTGGCCAGAACAGAAATGAATCAAATTAGTACCAGTGAACATGTTGAGAAGCCGCTCTCTTCCTGCTGATGGGTTGAACTTAACAAAGAGACCAATTATCATCAAGCTTCACACAAGTCGAAAGAAGAATTAAGCTTTCTGGTTGTCTGACTTTTATGTTTGGGTAAAAAAAAAATGATGCATGGATGAGGGGGAAAAAAACTTTTTAACTCATGCAAACTTTACAGAAACATCAGATGTAACACACCGAAACCTTTCACCTCTTGTTACCTCGTGTATTTCTGTTTCCGACCGTCCTAATGGAGCAGGAAGGAACACGCGTGTGGATTTTCCCATAAATTCGTCCCAATGAGGTTTCAGCGGACGGACCTTTCTTTTCATGGACAAAAGCGAGTCTGTTCTATCTCCGGGTATTTTTGGACACCAGGGGAGGGTGAGGCCGGATTTAGTTTTTTGTGCGAGCTGAAGGTGAGTGCACAGCAAAATCAATGGAGTGTCCTCTGAAGTCCCGGATACCGGGAGCTTATTTGTAGCGAGTGTGTGTGTATGTGTGTGTTGAGGGTGGGTTATGATTCCCATCCATTACCTCACTGCTGGCTGACATCAAAGATGTTTAAGGTAGTAGAAAAAAAGTGAGGAACTTTAACCGCCATCACTGCTATACACATTATGACACGCGCACTCTGAAACCCGGTCTGCCTTTTATGGCTGTTTTGAATTTGGATCTAAGAGGATAGGAAATATAAAAGAGAAAGATGGAGAGGGGGGGAAAAACACCGTCATTCCTTGTTATTAGAACCATTTCAAATATTTCTTTGCCTTTGACGTTAGCGAGCGAATTCCGGCTCTGTTCCGCAGAGACCCCTTGATGA
This sequence comes from Poecilia formosa, assembly GCF_000485575.1. NCBI lineage: Eukaryota > Metazoa > Chordata > Actinopteri > Cyprinodontiformes > Poeciliidae > Poecilia > Poecilia formosa. The sequence continues at coordinate 4,792,802 of NW_006799939.1, forward strand.
TGCCATTTTTCCGTAAGTGCTCTTCTGCGTGTGTCTGCGTGAGTCTTCGCCTGGCTAGGTCCACACAAGCAGAAAATGATGTGGAATGGGAGACGTGAGGAGGAAGATCTCTGAGGAAACAGTGCCCGTCGTTCTTGGTTTTTAAGAAAGCGGAGAGAAGAAAGAAACAAGACATCAAATAGTCCCGGAGGAACCCCGCCCGAAAGCCGCCTCGTTTGAAAATCAGTCGTGTACCTTTGAAGTGAATAGCCGCGTGCTGCCTGCGAAGCAAAAACAACAGTTTGTTTTGGTCTCGAGCGTGTTCAGAAATTTAGATGGAAGCAAACAGAGAGTGACAGCAAGATGCGCCGTGGTATTTACAATGTTACAATATTTGGTGATGGTTTAATAAGTCACATAAAAGCGGAACTTCAAATCAAACAGGAAATGGCCGTCCGCCCAAACTGAAAGGCCGGACAAGTTGATAGGTATTTTTCGGATGATCTAAGGTTCTATTGTGCCTCAGCAGAATTTACTTGAGGACCCAGTCTGTCATTATAAGACTTTTATGTTTTCTTTACAAAAAGATCTAACAAAAATGTTGTTTCCTGGGTTACCTACTTAGAATCTGCTAAGTGTTTCCATACATTGTTAATTTAGCATTGTACATGTAGCAAAAATTTGCAGATTGACATTAAAATGACTAGTAATGTAACTGTGTGAGCTTCCTCTGTATATATTTTTTCCAAATCGTTTTTATAAATATCAGGCAGTACCAATAGTGCATATGCTCTTTTTAAATTTTTGCTTGGGAATACGTTTTCCTGCTTTTTTTCCCTTCAGATACTAAGCGAAGGGAAATGAGTTTCGACCCTCATTTAGTTCTAACCTTCCTGTGTTTATACACCCACAACTTTATTTTTATCAAACTTATCTATGCAGAATTTTGTGGATATTGGTACGTTTCTTAAAGGGATATGTTTGTTTTTGTTTTTTTTATTGTGATTTGCATTGCATACTGTTAGCATTTAGCAACTTTTGTTGTTATGGTCTTTTTAGTAATCTAAAATGCTAAAATTCTCTTTTGGCCTCCTTTTACATCATTCATTTTCTTTGTAGCAACTATTTAATTTAATTTTTTTTCAGAAAAAGTTTGACCACACCCATCCCAATTAGTTGACAGATCCAATTGTTTCACTCACATCTTGTTAGCCACGTCTGCACAGTGAGTTTGGAAGGACATGAATCAGAATCCAGAATGGGGCATCCCGGCTATTTAATGATCTCCAAGCATCCGCAGTGAAGCTACAGGTCACTACCTGACTACGAGTCTGCTTTTTTATGGATGATTTTTTTAAATATTTAATCCAAAGAATAGATGATGACATTTTGCTTCATACCAGTTCTCTCTGCTAGCTTCACTTCCTGAATACCTGCCAGGTTGGGATGTAATATTTAGCTAATGTTCCAAAACTTTGTGTGTAACCCTGAAATGCCAAATAGAAGACTTCATTGTTTTCAGACTTCAATTATTCACTCCCATCCTAACTTTCCCTTGTGGCTGTTTACTCTGGAGGAATAATACAACCGGGACGACTTGTCTACTCCGACTCCTAATTGTGGGGCATAACATTTATCACAAGCTGCCTTCTGAAAAAGGAAAGAAGAATAAATTCTACTTGAGCTAGACTTTTTGTGCAACCCACCGCACACACACACACGCACGCATGTACGCACGCACGCACACACACACACACACAGAGAAATGTGCTGCAAAAATAACAATAAAGAAGTCATCCACAAATTTTGCAGATACATCTGTGTTTTAAAGGTTCAGTAATAAAGTTAAAATAGAACTGGACCTATAAACTTTTACATGCAAAGTAAACATAATTTTAAACCCTGATGACAGAACTTTTAATAGTTGCATTAATAACATCAATGCAGTTCAAAGTTATTGTACCAAAAAGAATGTGAGAATTTTGCTGCGTACCATCAGTCAGCTTAATCATTTTAATAAAATCTGCAGAAAAGGCAAAAGAAAATGAAAAATAAAACTTAAAAAAAAAATGTTTTTCAGACATTGGGGAGAAAATGTTTTCATGCTGTTCACTGAATTTGCTTTAGTTTAGTTTGCTTGTCTGATTAGTTAGACAAGTAAAAAGTCTCTCATTGTTTCAAAAAAATAAAGTTTCGAAACCGCAAAATATTTGCATTATAGCATTTCCGTGGCTTAAATGTGTTAATATAACAATACGATAAAGATAAGGCAGTCGTATTTTACCTCATAGACATCATACTGGGAGAATCTCATGCCAGCCCACGCACATCATCCGTTCAATAATGGAGGACTCTCTTTTTGATTCATGCTACGTTAAATCACAGTCCCTCTCTCTCTCTCTCAAAAAAAAAAAGATTTACATTTTATTATATGGCATATAACTGAAACTCAGACAAAAAAAACACACTGCAGCCATAACAACTGCAGTTATGTTGTTATGGCATAACTGCAGTGTTGTTGGAAACAAAAGTTTCCAACAACACTTTTGTTGGAAACTTGGACACTTCTGCTCTTTTCAAGTGTGACTGATAAAGCCGAGCAGGGATGGCAATTATTCAGCAGTATGAGTCTTTTTTTTTTTTTTTTTTGGCAGTTTGCATTTAATTTGCATTAAAATAGATTTGAAATTCTTGCCTTTTTTTGTCATTATGCAACAATAATTTCTTCTGCCACGATTGAGAGAATATGGATGTTTCTTGGTTCATTCCATATGTACGAAATACTGAAGTGACCAAATGACTTTTCATATGGGCAGACTTGCAGACTGCACCCATCTAAAAACCGATTGAACGTTGATTTGAAGTCTGTAAAAACTAATTTCTGATCCCTGACGTTTTGGGGGAAATCGTATCCCAGAATTTTTTTTGCTCTCTTTTGGCACACGAGCTCCGACTGCTTTCTCTCGTTTCCTGGCAATTTCATCTTTAGGCTCACACAAACAAGCCGAGGCAATCGCCCATTACCGAGCTCTATCAGAGTGAAGATAAACAGTATCTCGGCTTTCCATTACGCCCACTTTGATAACTCCTTTTATTTTGTGTGTGTGTGCTGTGAGGGACAGAATATATTTACACTCATAAAATCTCAACTACAGGGATAGCAAAAGGCAAAAAATTGTCTCCAAACCAAAAGAAAAACAACAGCAGCAAATGGAAATTAGAGATGTTTTTTTTTTTTCTGACAAGTTGTTAGCGGGGCTGTTAATGATTTTTATCGTTCCTTTGCGATAAGAGAAAACAAAACACATCCAGGCGAATGACAAAGAAAGAAAAAATAAAGAGAGGCGCCAGGGGTTGTTAAAGAATTTTAATTAAGCAATTTTACCCAAACAGAAAAAAAAACAACAAAAAAACCCAAAACAAAACAAGATTATATCAGGAACAGATCATCGATCGCCACAGATACACACAGTTACATGACCCCAGAGCAGAGTTAGAAAGCGTTACAAAACAAAACAAAACCAAAAAAAAGCAGCTCACAGATTGGGTCGGAGACATTTTAACCTGAGGTGAACAAAGTGATGATGAGGGGTCGGTGGGGGGTCGTCCCCTCCCTCACCCAAGACACTGGGGTTAGATTACAGCATCACAGAACTGCGGGAGAGCCAAAAACAGCCTGACGGATGCAGGAATCAATCCTGGATTTCACTCTGTACCGTTCAACAAATTATGAATTGGGTTATTCAAAAGAAAAAAAAAATCCAGTTATTTCTCAGTCTTTCCTTTCTGCTTCAGTAACTTTAAAGTCCCGAACCCGTCGGCGTTTAGCGTCAGATGTCCCTGGAGATGCTTTACGTCCTGAAACTGGCTGTCTTCACTCATCTCGAGTGAAATATCTCTTAATAAAATAACTAAAAGTGGTGAAAATCACACACAAAAAAAATAGGAGAAGAAACCCCATGTATCCACGTGCAGAGGAATTAAATATCACTAAAAATCAACATGCAGATTTGCCATTTTGGTGACAAACACTGGTGCAACTTTCCTCACTAATACTGCAGCCTATAATGTCAAAGTGTGTGGTTATGGATGTGTTTGTGGTTCCACAAGAGAAAGTACCTGTCTTCTTGATTCAAACTTGTTGGAGAAGTAAATGTTTGCAGCAGGAAGACAGCGTGGCTATTTATTCCGTTTGCTAGAGGCAGCAGAAGTGGGCGAACCTGTCAGTGACTGAAGATTTAAGAACTTGAAGGCAAAACCTTGGTGAACGCAGCGCCGCCGATATGGATCAGTTTATTTGAAAAACTTTTATCGTTACAAACAGCAGCACGGCAAAAAGTAAGAACGTTTCCACAGCGGTACTGATGAGCTTTTTTCCCCTGAACGTCTCGAACCACAGCTGTCTCTTAAAATCTAAAAAAGAGCTATTTCCTGATTCATACACAGCGAGGCGGTTCACTGCTAGCATAAGGCGTAGGAGGAATGCATATTTTCAAGCTGGTTTATCTGCAGCGCTCTGATTTGCCAGGTGAGGAAGCAGTTAGGCATGGGCCGGTCAAGCTGCCACTCCGCCGGTTGGAATAAAACAATAAAAAAAAACAAAAAAAAAACGAATGAAGGCAACTTTTTGGTCACGATTACAGAAATGAAGAGAAATTCAGTTGTTTTGGGAGCAAAAAATCAAGGTCTGTGGGCGGAAAACGAAGGAGCCCCACCCATTTCTCCTGTAGGAGTAATGGGTTTAACTGTTTGGAGATTCACTTGTTTCATGACTTTAAAAAAAATCTTAAAATGAAAAGCTACGAGGGACTGATCTAAAGCAGGTGACAGCAAATATTCACTTCTTATACTCTTATTTCACTCTTTAAAAAAACAAAATGTATATTATTTTTCGGCGTAACCGTGAAAACTTCTACAAGTGACATTTTAGAGGGTTTCGGCGCTCTATTTTTGTTTAAATCCATTAATTAAACTCAAAATGTAAACATTTTCATTATTCTTACTGTAATAATGACAAAAATATATTTTAAAGTAGATATTTTTATTTTGACTTAATGCTGTCCTGCAGTGAGAACCTCAAACCCGGCCCATGCCTAGAAGACGGTGTGTGATCAGAGAGAATATTTCTGCTAGCAGGATGTAACCTCCAGAGGGCACTGCTGAGTGCCCGGCCCACAGAGGGGGGCGGAGCCAGCAGGGCTGAGCAGACCTTTCGTAATGCCAAGCAGTCCATCATGTCTGGAAGCAGAACTGGCAGGGCGCTCCGTGTCAGGAGCCCACAAAGCATTTTTCTGTTTTAGCTCAACTTTTTTTTTTTTTGATAAACTGTCTAAAAAAAAAAAAGATTTGCATTTTCATTTTACTAGTCATTTAAGAAATAATCACAGACTCAAACACCCCGCGATTAGCTTGTTTGGAAAAAATAAGTTAATCTTTTTTCCCCTCTTACTTTAAAGAATAATCTTTCAATATAATTTCACACACAAAAAAAGAAAAACACAGAGGGGTTATAAAAACTAACCGGCATAAATCACAATATAAATATATTTTTTGTTGATCGTTTTTCAAGCATAATGTAAGCACTAACTGAGAAAAAGACATAAACAGCAGCAGCAGCAGAGGACCTCCCCAAAGCAAAGTGATGAAATAATCCGACGGTAATCCGCTCGCGTCGCGTCTCAGCGACAAACATCCACTCCCAAGATTTAGGATTAACAAGCGCGGTACCTGAAGCAAAACCCAGCTGTGTGACAAATACTCTAATTTCACCTTAAAACCTCACAATTTCACAACAAGAAAATTGCTACAAGTGTCAGTACCATTTATGTAAAAGAAAAACTTTAAATGACACAAATCATATGGACTACATGGAATGTTAAAAGAAGGCAAAGCCCCTCTGGTAAAGTCACTGCCCAGTGTCTGGTCAGCACACAACCGCAGGATAACGCCACGCTTTGCTTCACCGACAGTAAAACCAACACAACAAAAGCATGTCGCGAGAAATTCTTACAGAAAGTGTCACACAATCCAAAGTAAAATAATTAAAAAGAGAATAAAAGAAAAACGTGGTTCTGGAAGTAAAATCAGCAAAAATAACCAACATACACAGGAGGGGGTCCCCCCCCCGGGAGGTTGGGACCCCTGCCTCCTTTCCTCACCTTGCCCTTCCTTTTCTTGTCCCCTCCAAAGAACTTTCCTATCTGATCCAGGAGCCCGGGGTTCTTCTTTCTCCGGCCCAGCCCGAAGGCGGCCTGCGCGGAGCTGCTTGCAGATGCCATGGTTGTAGAAGCGCTTGACGGTTTATTCGTATTAGTCGAATCTATTTTTTGTTTTCGTCACTCTCTATAATAAGAGAGCAAAGCTCAAAAGAGTGTGGGGGAAGAAAAAAAAGAACCGAGAAAAAAGAAAGTAAAAGGAATGAGCAACCAAAATAAAAAAAATAAAAAAGTCAGCCTATTCTAAGTCCTGCTCGGGGCTCTCCGACCCGCACTCCGATGCCGCTCCGCTGTGCTCCTGGATGGTCTGCAGCTCGTCCGACTCCGAGGGTCGCTCTTTGAAGGTGTTGTCCTCGCGGCCCGGGGCATCTCGGGAGAAGAGGCGGACCAGGTGGGGGCGTGGCGTGGCGGCGTCAGGGTCAGCTGTGCTGGCCGGGCTCCAGGGCTGGCGGGGGCCCTCAGCGCCCGTGGAGTCAGTCACCGCCGGCTTCTCCGAGATGCAGCCATTGTTCTGCTTCGCATCTGCCTCGACCAGGCCTGCGCAGAAACAACAAGGGTCATCTATGGGCTCAGGCCCGCATGGCACACAACAAAACCCGGAGCGGCACAAAGGGACCCTTATTTTATTTGATTTTTTTAACATTGCGGGGCCCTTCCTGCTGCAGTGGAGACCAGAAGAGCTGATATTTGATTTTTTTTTTTTTTTAATCAGGAAAGACGCTCATCTTCTCAGCTGGTCAGAAGATGAGCAGCTGGTTGTCAATATGTTGCCTAGGCAACATATTGACAACCAGGGTTACATCTACTTAAGTAATTTTTTTGGAAGAAATTATACATTTAGGAGTACCTTTTACTTTTATTAGAGTAATATTAATATGAAGTATTGCTACTTTTACTTGTGTAAAATTTCTGGATTCTCTGCCCACAAATTTGTTTTAACCATAAATTCACTCGACATATGCCTGCAGTGTTGTTCAAGTTTCAAAACTGTTATGTTGAAAGAAATTCATTTAGAATGAAAAAAAAATTGTATTGTCTGATTTTGTTATTTTGTATTTATGTGATTTATATGAATTATTTTCAATTTGGTCCTTAAAAAGCAGAATTTCCAAATATTTTGTTCTGTCTGATGACGTAACTTTAAAATATTAAACGGTTGATGTTTTGATCATTTACTCAGGACTTGAACAACCTTTTTACCAAATACATTTTCTTCTACTTGAGTAATTTCTTGGACGGCTACTTTGTACTTGTAAAAGTATATTGAAGTAGTGATGCACTTACATGAGAAAATCTTTTGGGGTTTCTACCCACCACTAACACATCCGCTCAAATTAAAACCACAAACTTGAATATAGGTTTGTAATAGAAACACAAAAGATTATAGAGCAGAAGTAAAAAGATATGTAGTTTTGACAGTTTTTTTCTCTAAAAAAAAAGCTCAAAAGTGTGGCATCCATTTGCTTTCACCCCTCTGTACTCTGATATCCCTAAAAACAGATGGACCTAAACTAAACTGAGGTCATTTAGTTGTCACTAGAGCTGTCCTCCAAAGATGGTCATGATGAAATATCAATTAACATAACTCATTAAAACAGTATTTGCCATGCTCATCTTTCTGATTGGCTGATTGTCAAATCTATCAAGCTGCTTTCCTCCAAAGCTAGCATAGCAAGTGCTAAACAAACACGTTTCTGTCAAGACAAGACCGAAGGATTCATCCAGCAGCCCTGCAAAAAAATAAAAAATAACCCTAAGAACTCATGGCAAACTAAAATCAGAAGGAATGAAGCAGCATTTTTGCTACCCGAATGTTATAAATATTGAATAGTGGATGAAAGTGAGAAAGGAAAACACTGTTTGGGAGGAAAAGTTTGTTAGTGTTTCAGGTCAAAGTGTATTCATAAGTTATTCATTCAGCCCACTCAAAGTCGATACCTAAGGGGACTCTGGATCCAATATGACTGAACCCGAGCTACTTTGCAAAGAAGAATGTCGAAACTTTCACCCTGTAGAGTCACGACCTGATAGAGACACATGGCTAAAGACTGGGACCTGAAATTGCAGCAAAATGTGGTTCTGCAAATTCTGACTCATTGGGCTGAATACAAATGAATGCCACACAGTTCCGGATATTTATTTGTAAATTTTATTAAATAGTAAATTATTTCCCTCCAACTTAACCCCCCCCCAGCATATCTAGTGGTTTCCGTAGCACTTTAAAAAAGGAAGCAGTCATTCCTGAAATGTCCACTTTTGACAGCCATCGGTCAATCTAGGGCAGCTCCCACAGCAGAGGACATCCAGTGCATGCCCATCCCTCCCCTCCAGCTCTGAGACAATGCACACACTGTACTGACAAGATATGGTGTAGCGCTACACGGGAAAATCTGCATGCTAATAGCGGCTGGGACACTGGTCTTTTGTCAGGGCTGCATAGTTATTGCAGAGAAACAAAGGCCCCAGTGTCACTAAAATAACTCCTATAAGTATGGATTTTCAGCCCGATGCACGGTGACACTTATCTGATTTGGGAGCAGAGAGCTCAGAAGCTGCTGCCCGCGAGCAGAGGAAGGATTTAGTTCTACAGTGCATGGGATGTTACAATAGGATATTAGCTCATTTACATGGAATAACGTCTAAAATCGCATGTCAAGTGAAATGTAATCCCCGAGTCACATCTGAAGGCTGATCCAGATTATTAAGAAGGAGACTGGAATTTGGTGTTAGAGGAGATAAACCCTGAGGAGACGCCATTTTTCACCTCCATGCCTCATTTACAATGACAGTTTATAGAAGAAGTTCAAGGTGCTCTTTTAATATGTCTGCTAGGAAAAAAAATAGGGAAGGATAAGCCAGTGGGGCTTTTTATCTGAATAATGTTGCTTTTTAGCAGGTCACAAGGTCACAATGTTTCTTGTTAAAGTCAAGCGTGTCTCACAAAGTGGTATCTACTTGATGGTAGCATGCAACCTCTTATTTTGAAGTAAGAAAGGAGGTAGTTTTTGTGTTGGCTGGATGGAAACAGTTGCAACAGTGTTGAAGATCCTTCTACCACTTATTAAACTCAGAGGTCATTTTGGATGCTCGGTAAAAAGAGAGAAACGCTAAAAACAATGGCTAACCGTTAGCTGCTAACAATACTAAAGTTGGCTAGCTTGCTCATCTGTGCTCACCCAGGGGCTTTTACACTATTTTTTAATGAGACTGGACTGCATTTAATAATCTCTAGATGAAAAAGTAAAACCTTTAGAAAGGGTGAATTTTTGCATTATGCTGCCGCCCTTAAAATAAAAATATGGCTAGTCAAATTTAAACTGGAATATTTTTTTTTGTTTGTGAAACTTATTTGCTTGCTTTCCCACAAGAGTTTCTAAAATCTCAGTTTGTTTCTGTACCTAAACTCCTGTATCGTTTCATCTGATGAGCCGAATGCAAACACCAAATATACCTTTCTTTATGTGCATTAATTAGAAGAGTATAAACAATCTTAGCTCCACCACAGAGGCAAACATTAAAAGTTTTCCTTATCTCTGCTTTTGGGGGTACAGCTAATCAGCACCAAACAAAATGAATGGTGCTCCTGTTTGGCAAATACCAGTCAGCTGAATTTTCTTCAGATCATTATAGATATGCGCAACAAAAAAAAAAGTTTGTGAATAATTTGGATAAAAATGTGCGAATCCTCGTGTGAAAACGTCACGTCGTCTTTTCATCAACATTCTCCTCATCGCTTTGGTCAAACTGCATTTTGTCTGACCAGAAAATTAGATTTCTAAGCACCTGGCTTGTCCATGTGAGGAGTCGAGCTTAATGATACTACTTTACACCTCCAAAGAAAATTATAATCGATACTGTCGAGGAACTCGGGATAATTCTTCCCTTAAATGTTCTCCTCTAAAGAGTTGATGCTCCCAATGCCTGAGTCACTAGTGACTAATCACTCAAAAAAACACACACACACGCACGCACACAAAGAAAAAAAAAAAACAACAAATAAACAAAAAAAAGCTCAACAAGGTGGTGATGTGTTTTCCAATATCTCTCTCAGGAGTTTGTTAGCAGCCAACATTACCTGCCAATCACTTTAGGGAAATCTGGGCTGGTGATTTCAAAGAGGCTCATTAAACAGAACTGATTGTTAGCAGTGTTGAATGCATCAGTGACATTTACTCTGGGACGACCGCGGAATCAGCCAAACAGACCGCGTCGATTGTTTGACGTGCTTTTAAATAGAGCTTTCTGAAAACTTTAAAGAGTTCTTTGATGATCCTTTTTCTGCTCATCGGGGACGAAGCGGAGGAACGTCGGAGAAACATCACAGCTCGTATCGGTGTCTGTCTGAACCACATAATGATTTTGTTCTGGATCTTTCTGAACAAAACCCTCATGAGCTCCAGAGGAAAAAGGAAAAAGAAAAAAAAAAACAAACACTAACCCACAAAATTATTCACCTGAAATTATCGGTGTAGATGAACAAAGAGGTTCTGTTCCCAAGCTGTTCTCACAGCGACTCTTATTCTAACCTGACTAGAGGAATAAATAAGAGAGCTCTTGTTTTTCTACCCTTCAGTGGCCTGCCCATGAGGCCTCTTAAATTTCCATCATCCATCATGTTGTTGCTCTCTTTCGTCAGCCCGCTGGTGCTGCCATCCACCTCTGGAATACCAATAAAACACAAGCCGAAGACGGAGAAACGTCCCGCCGAGGAATCAGTCTGTAATGGTTCGGCCTGGCGCTGAGCAGGTGAGAACAGGTTGCGTTTAGCCACACAAAAGGTCACGTTCATAACCTTTACAGACTGGTTACGAACCAGTCTGGTTACGATGCGTGCAATTGATTAAAGGTGCGCTCGCATCCGAACAAGTTACCTTTACACGTGTCGGGGAGTGACATAAAGGTTGATCCCTGCCTCGGTAATGGCTGAGCGAATTAGATTGCCATTTTAGGTAACAAAATATTTCTTTACGAAACCACAAGATTACCGTCTGCCGAGCACTGATGGAGGACAGCAGATTAAAAAGTGAAAAATAGCCGTTATTAAGGCACTTGGATTGATTGTTTTGCCGAGTGTCTCCCAAGACTCCTGGCATTATTTTCCACATTCTGTCATGTGAATCCTTCAACAGCTTGAATACATTATGCTCAGTGCTTACCCGGAGGATTTAGCCTGGCGAGTGGGGTGGACAAAGACAAACGCTTAAACGAGTCATTTCCCCCCCCGTTGCTTTCAATTTAATAACAGCAATCACTCTGTGGAGCAATTGGTTGCCACAGTCAATGTAGCAACCATTAATGCAAACAAAACATGTTTAATAGCTGGTGAAGAACTACTTGTACATGTCTACATTATTCAACAGAACACTCCTAAGGAAAAAAATAATTTGAAAATGTTCTGTACCATGTATGCATTTCCTTACCAAGATCAGTCCTATAAGGGTAGTAATTTCCCCCTGACAGACAAGATAGGGGAAAATCTTTTATTCAGCGATGACTGGAGTTCTGCGGGGCATCAGGTGAAGGGCTGGAGGCACTGGGGCTATTTTGCATACTAATTCCTTTAACACACTAACCGACATGATGCCGCTACAGTCAATTCCCTGTGAAAACCTAATTCTGTTTTAATGGGCACTTTCTTCTTTGATTTCCAATTTTGACTTCCAATGATTCACTTCCTGCTAAAGAGCCTCCGGGCGGTTGAAGAAAAATCCGCACCGGGCTATGAGCCGCAAGGTTCAAAGCTTAGGAAAAAAGTAGCGGCTTATAGTCCGGAAAATACGGTATATGCAAAAAAATCTAAATGCTCTCTGGTATTGTTCAGGGGGCCGGACCAAATGTGGAGGCGGGCCGGATCCGGCCCGCGGGCCGTAGTTTGGGGACCACTGTTCTAGAGTGTCCTCCTTACTTACACAATGTCGACATAAAGCATTAATCATATTAACTTATTTATACCTCAATTATGCATTAAGTATAAAGACAATGCTCATAGTGTGATAATGCTAAATGGCTTTAGATGGTTGGCTTCAAGGGAGTAGCGATGTCATAGATGTATAAAACCTCCTAACTGTGAATTTATCCATGTGTAAAAGACAAACTCCTCTATGACAACTTGTCCACAGAAATGAAATGAATGTATGTCATCATATAGCTCTTTATTCCACTCAATGATCGTTGAAGGACAAGATGTCCAAGGAAGCAAAATCTTATAGGAGTTTCTACAATATGCTCCATTGATCACATTTAAGTCGTTTGGCAGCGTTGACCTACAGATGTGGACTTTCTTTCTCCCACCATACAAACTTTTAATACAGCAATTAGAATGACAAAGACTGACGGCGAAGAGAAAACCGCATGCTGCACGTCCCTTCAGGATGAGCAGGGTCATTGGTTAGAGTTGATATGAAGTTTGAGGTTCAACTTCCTGCAGAAAGAACTACAATAAAATGGTTTATGTATTAAAATTGCCCAGTCTAAATTCAAAAGAAAATCTGAAAATAAATGTCAACACAGACAGGAACTGATTCAGTTCACAGTCTTTTTGTAGGATTAAGGCGATTTATGGTGTTTTTATCCATGTGCTGTTTTTTCTTTTTAAAGGAAAGACGTGGCAATGGAAGAAGAAGTCGGCCTGCTGAGAAAGCGATGAAGTGAAAACATATGGCGTGTCTGACCCGCTAATGGCAGCATTTAAAAGGATTAACAAATCTCAAAAGTCACTTCTGATGAGGGAGTTAAGAAGGTCAGATATTCCCCATCTCAACATCCAGCATTCTCTTGGTCAACAAAACGTAGGGGGAAATAATCACATTGTAAAACAGGCTACTGATTTAGAGAGGCTGAACACACGCCCCGTTTTCCATATTTATATAACTGAATTTGAGGATACGTCACATAAAATCTCAAGACAAGTCAGTAAAGGTTAGCTTAAGGTGGCGACTTCAGACAGACAACTTCCAAACTAATAGACTGTTCATGATAGGAATCTCACTTGAAATGTTGAGTTATTAGTTGCTTTAGTTCGTATTAGTTTGAGTTGTGTTTGTACTAAATATGACTGAAGGGAATGGTTTTGAATTGTAGGTCAGTGGACATTCAAAGACTACAGTAGTTTATCCTCTGTTCAAATTGGTTTTTGTTTCTGCAAATCTGTATACCTTCAATAATGACAACCAATGATTTGGTTGGTGTCAATTCCACATATTTTGTCTCTCAAGCGGCACCCCTACTTTAAGTGAAAGTTCACTCTTTTGGTCGTTGTAGCAAGACTCCGTCTGTAGACATCTGTAGACTGCGTCTGTAAATGACTGGCAATTTGGTGCCACTCATCGTTGCGTCCTGCAGTTAAACGTCGCAGAACCTTCGAGGGAACCGTCCTCGTGTTCTGTTTTTAACGCCAGTTTCTACTCATGAAAGAAAGAAACAGAAACAATAAACAAAACTAAGGGCCAATTATTCGGCACATCTCCGCGTAGCGCAGCTGAGGCGAGCAGGAATCCCCGTGAAAGTTTGCCTGCTGCACTTGGTAGGTTTCTGTATAAAGTATCTGATTTATTCATGGAGCTTCTCAAGGACTTTTTCCTCACTGGATGAGCAGGGGATTTGGTCCACAGACGAGGCAGGAAGGTCTGAAATTTATGACGAAACCCTGGAAAAAATACGAAAAAAAAAAGAAAAGCATATATAACCCTTGGAGCTTTTCCACATTGTGTAATGTGACAGCCACAAATTTGAATGTACTGGTATTACAGGAGTAGGAGAAGTGCACAGTGCACTTCACTCCGAGGAAGCCATCCCCACGGCGACGCATAGATGTGGCTGAACTTGAAGACTTGACAGCCAGACTTTCTCCTTCAAGTGTTTTTTTGCAAGAGAAAAAAAAAATTCCTTTAATGATGAAAAGTTTAAAAAGTCTTGAAACTAACCAGTGCCCGATTATCCTGGCTTGGCTGCTGTTCGTTCTACTGCAGATGCAACAGGTTGCACATCTTACCTAAAACGTTTCACTTTTCACTTGTGCTCATTTTGTGATATTTTAGCCTCCTTCACGTTGCCAGACAGGTTCTATCAAAACCCCAAGAAGGAAACTTTAATAAAAAAAACAATTTTGGAAAAAATTCCTAAAAATAACAAGGTGGGAAAATTTAAAAAAAAAAAAAAAAACCAAGGGAAAAAAAAAATCAAGCTCCTCTGCCTTCTTCGAGTGCTGACTGCAGAAATACATTGCTCTGTCAGAAACAACCAATCAGAGCAAGGGGGAGGGTCTTAGTGCTGTCAATCACCCTCGTGCTCACACCTTACCTCTTACTCCACTACATAGCCTGCCACGTCTGCTAAGGCCAGTTAACATAGCCACAAATGACGGCAGGTAACAGTTTTCCTGTGACCAAAAGTTGTTTTTCTGCCATTAGCCAATTTAGTAGCGTGTACCCGAGGATGACTGACAGCACTAAGACCCTCCTACTGGTAGTAGCGCTAGAAGGTGGAGGAGAGAGATTTTTCATATTAAACTGTCACAACATGATGACAGTTTTAATAAATATTAGAAAAAAAACATTTTTGTAAAAGTTACATTCTGCAGCTTTAAAGAAATTGCTTGATTTTAGTAATTAACCTTGTGTGGCTTGTTAAACTGATCAAAAACACATTTCATTCCTGATTTACAATTGAAAAGAATTATATTTTCACCGTCTGCCATTCAGAGGAGGTTCTTCAAATAAAATTTTGATTTTATTTCAATTTTATAGAAAGCATTGCAAGATATTTCAGGAGAAACACTCCAGCTGAACGTCCTCTTGACGAACCCATCATTATTTCCAACGTTCGCTGACAAGAACTGCCGCATGCGAGCATAAGCAGCCCGTTTGATCTGATCAGAGTAAAAACAAAGGAGAAAAATCCGCATGCAGAAGGAAGGTGGTATGCAGAAAGTGGGCCTCAAGCTGCTCATTTTCCCTCCTCTCCCTGGATGTGGAGCCAAGCATCTGGAACAACAACAAGGACTGTGAGGAGACAGAGGCGCGGGAAGCAGTCCTCTGAAAAAACCCTCCATAGCTATGTGGCCCGATACCAAGCCTCCCACCTGAGGGCAAGCATCCCCCTGCCGCTGCATTCATGGCCAATCTGAAGCAACCCACAAGCTCCGGGGTGGTAAAATAGACGCTCTCTGTCTCTGACACCCCGACTGGCATTCAGGATGTTTGTCCCCCAGAGATTTTACAAGAAGAGATAAGGACGACAGCAGAAGCTGTGTGCAGCCGCCAGAGAATGATCATGACCTGTGAACTTTACTTCATGAGGCGAGACTGAACGCTGAGAAGTTATAAAGCAGCTCTCCTTCAGGCCACGTGTTTTTAGAGTGTGTTGCAGGCAGCTGTATCATTAAAGTGAAGGTAGCTCCCCGGAACACAATGAAATCCCAAGCCAGGCATTATGCAGAGCCGATGAAATGGATTTGTTGTCCCTACAGATGGCAGTGAATTCTTTACTGTTTACTTTTTACACCTTTCTACCCACAAACTTTTGGTTTCTGCATCAAGATTTTGTTTTTTTTTACTCCCCACTTTGTGGGAATTATAATCAAGATTGTAAAAGTCGGCTTACTTGTGTCTAACTTATGATTCGATAACCGAGTTTCCATTTTTTATGTCAGAGTGCTGCATCACTCTGACGGACTTTTTATTATTTTTGACTTTTCTGAGAGAGATTTGTTTCTTTTTTGTCCCATTTTGCCTCAGGAATATATGCATCTTAGTGTTTCCTATTAGCTGCATGCACAATTAATAAGCAACATGTTGAGGATTTATTCCATCATTACTCACATTGAGCAACTACAGTATTCTCAGTTAACCCCAAACGTTAATGAACCGCCAACTTAAAGATTTAAAATAGTAGAAGTGGCGTCAATATCTTTGTTGTCAGGAATTATTATATTAGTAAGCAGAAACTTTATGGAAGTAAATGAGTAAATAAATAAATAAAAAAACTTAAAAACCTACAAAACATGTAAATAGCAATCACAACTTTCTTTCTGTGTAGAAGAAAGTTATTTAATAAATTTTTTTTATACTTTGTCTTTCATTTTATTACTGCCTGAGTCTCTGGAGGATGGTGTTTTGTCCTCAACTCTTTCATTGTGAATGGCGTCCAACTGAGGTTAACTATTTGTAGAAAGACATGATTCTGCTTCCAGATTCCTGAATCACTCTGATAAATTATTTTTTAACCATTCTTCTCTTGTCAGAGAGTTTAATTTCTTTTTCTTCCAATTTTGCCACAGGAATAAAAACCTGTGTGCCTAATGTTGATCTTGTCAGGCCACATCTACCCTAGATCCAAAATCCAAAATGCCTGTCCTTATGAGGATAGGGTCAATATGCTTACCTGCCACACAACTGTGAGAATAATTTTCAAAAGACTCAGACAAACAAATCTGAGATGGGCAGACATCAAGGAAAAAGAGCGAAAAAGCTTTCCTGCAGTCATTTCTGTGATGCGAGCAGCAATGCTTCTGTCCGATTGAGCAATTATCTAATCAGACAATCACACCAACGCCGCGCACCAAATAACCCACATTCAGACAAAACAATCAATGTAAGCGTCAGCATAACAATTCACAGCTTCTAACCTACAGAATGTTTTTCAATCTATAAAAGGTTCTCTACCGAGGGCGAAGAACGCACGGAGTTTGTAATTGCAGAGCGATTTTAGAGTAGCTCTGAGGTAAAGGGCTTCGACCCGTCAGAGCTGGAGATCAGGAATCAGCAGAAAAACTTACTGCAAGTTAATGCATCTGCACAGAGAGTCCTGCAATCTGCTTAAAAACTCTGACCTCTGTTAAGGAACTAGATACACAATATAACAATTTCTATTATATCTATTTAACTTGGTGTTTTATACAAATTATTATTTTTTTATGTGTTTGACCAAAAAGACAAATCAGAAGGTCAGACTGAAAAAGCAACCAAAGAAAGAAGACATATATTTAGGTCTATAGCAAACTGAATGTTTAGTCAGAAAAATTTCCATGACTGGACATGATGGTGAAGCATGAAAAGTTGACTGGCAGTTGGCACGGCAACAGGACAGCAGGACGTTGCCAGTCCATGTCAGGGGTGTAATGCTCAACGAGTTTTTCTTTTTTCCCACCCCGGGAGACGTGAGCGGTCTAAACACATTCAAACACACATTTCAACATGACTAATGTCCCGGAGCGCAGCGGCTGTTGGACGGTTGGTCGCGTCAAATGCTTCAACCGAGAGATGAAACTCTGACGTTTCCTGACTGAGACGCGGCACAAAAAACGGGTCATTCTGATACTCGCTCCCTTACTGCGTCTGCTAAATCGAGAAATGACAGGATGTTAGGGAAGCAAGAAACTGCGACACTGTCGTAGTGCGGTACCACAATTTCCTGTGATTTTCATGATCACCGTTCTCCTTGATGGACGACGTCTAGGTCAGTAAAATAGTGAATCATGTCTGGGCTAGCAAGACGGTGACAGTCCAATCAACTGGAAAATTAATTCCCGGAAAACAGAGCTTGAGTCCCTGACAGCTGAAATATAATACGTCTATGAACAATCGCTACCAGGAAGTTGTTCATCATTGTGCGATTGGATATTTTGTGCTTGTGTTGCGCCAAAATAAATGAAACCATATCTTTTAATTGGCTGAAGTGACCCCGGATGGTGAAAGTCAAGGTTGTTGTCGTGTCGAGTCTGACCTGTAATTGGTGAAGCACATAATTTGACTATTCATTTATATAGAATATGATTGAAAGAAAAACCCCTGGGGGAGCTCTCGGTGTAACAGTAGCAGCCCAGTATGTTGCCTTTTTCCCTCTGTTTTGCTAAAATCACCACCAGCACTTTCCAACTCAGCAGCACAATCTACTTATGTACATTTATGCTTTTGATTGGCATAAATATACATAAATATGAGAAGTTTTCTTTCCCTATCTTCTTTAAATGTAGGCAAACCTCCATCTGCGCACAGCGAAACACCTTTTGTCTGAGAGAGCTGCTTTCAGAGCCAGAATGATTCCAGAATGATTGACTCAGGTTGGCAAGCATTTATCTGCTTTGTATTGAAAAATACAGCAATCATCCAGTGGTGTAATTAACAGATAATACAATGTTACTCAGTCAGATATTTCTATTAAAAGCTGACGTAAAGGGTTTCGGAATGAGCTCCGGGGTTCGGCCCGGGCGTCTTCTTTGGGAACCGGTCTGCCGTGACCAGCAGCACGAAAAGTAAGAGCCGAATGAACCGCAGCTCCTCCGTTGGCTCACGTTGAATAAAATACACAGACTGCTCCTTTAAACGGACGGAGATTCAACTAGAAAAAAGAAGGAGAAAAAATAAGTCCAGCTGTAAGTGATTTGACTCATTTGATCCCTTGATGCTGCGATTAACGAAGGGAGAACAAACGAAGCGGAAAACTCAACTTGTCAAATTATTTAAAGGCCTAATAATGAAAGCATGATCTGGATGTGTGTTTTAGACAAACAGAAAACCTCCAGGGCTCCATGAAATAAGCTACATTTCACAGGTAAGATGTCTTACCAAATAAAATCCATCCATCTGTTACCATCTGTTACCAGGAGTGTGTAAAAGTTAGTGGAGAGAAGCAGGACTGCATTTTGCATTGCTTTTTTTTATTTTTATTTTTATAAAATCATAAGCTGGGAACATCTGTGGTTGTGCACGTACAGAGATCTACTAAAGTATCATCTGTATCTTGCTGCGCACGTGGATTTTATGTGACAAATCAAACTCAAAGAACAAATGATGCAAGGGTTTTGAAAAAGAAATACAAGTAAAAACATAAAACATGTGGCATTTAGCAGAATCACCTCTTTTTTTTTTTGCTAGAATTACTGCTTCACATCTCATTGTTACAAGCTTTGCACATTTGGAGACTGAAATATTTGCATTTTTTCAATGAGCAAAATAAACTCTACCTTAGAGTCAGACTGAGTGGAGACTGTGAACATTTTGTTTCCAAAGTATTTAGTTGAGTTTTTTGCCCGTATGTACGAGAGAGAAAACAAATTAGAGCGTGTTGATTTTGCACAAATTCTTCCATTTCAAGATGCTCCGTTTTCCGATCAGAAGAGAAGCTCTCCAGGACATCTTGCCCAACATATGGGCTGTATCAGCTCTGCACAGGCTCTCTTGACTACTCACTGTCCCCTCCCCTCGGACTCTTGCTGCAACAGACCCAGCTGCTAACTCACACACCACGATTGTCCTCCCAGATGGTCAACACCGGATGACGTGCTCTCCTGAGCTCAGGGCCACACACTGAAGCACCCCTCTCTCTTCCACCGGGCCGCACAAACACTAAGAAAACCCCGATACGTACAGAGGCCCGGCGATACGGCTCTGTCGCGCTTCTCAGTTTGTTCCTTTGTCTCTGAGAAAAAAAACTAAAGTCTGGGAGAAAAATCGAAAGACAAGCATTGATCACAGACGGAGGGAAAGCAAGATGAGAGAGGGGACAGACAAAAAAAAAACAGCCAGAGGATCTGAACAATGGTGTCAAAGCAAAGAACACTGCTCCAGTGATGGATGCTTCCCTTCAACAATCAGAGCTTTTGAATTGGGGGGCGGCGGAGGGGGAGACGCTTGTTGTTGGCAGTGCCAGGGGCCGGTACCGGCTCGAGTCAGTCTCCGCCACGGAGACAAATAACTGAGCCACTGCACTTCTGTATGAATGATTAAACTCATACAGTCCGTCCCCCTGACCCCTCAATCCTGGGCTCTGCGCACAGTTCCTGGGGTTCAATCCCATTCACAAAAATACATTTGGATAAAAATAAAGTTGCCCGCAATTGGAATTGGCCTGGTCAATGCGAGAGCCGACCGGGTCAGTCGGAAAGTAGAGAAATCCAATCTATTTTCTGACTGCTAACACGTTGCTTTGCTCTTTGGTGGAATAGTTGTCACAGAAAGACTATCGGGCTGCAGCTAACGATTATTTTAGTTATCAATTAATCTAATGATTGTTATGACAATTAATCAGATAAAAAAAGCATAGTCAAATCCTTCTGATTTTTCATTTAAGCCTTTTTTATACAATATTAGAAATACATGTCAACTTTTTTTGGATTAACTAATTAATAATTATATAGCAGGGGGTACCTAAAAATATGTTTGTTCTATTTTTTGTCTTACAGCATTTGAAGTAGGTGAAGCTAAAATTATCCCACTTGAGGAGGTTTGGGTAGAACATATCTACAAACATTTTTTTTATATCTTAAATGCAAAATGTACACATTGTTTTTGCACAGTTTTGGCTTAATTACGGCTCTGAGTTTATTGTACTTTCAGCAAACAACCTTTTTTAAGTCTGTATTCTCCAATCCGATTCATCACGATTGATCGTTTCAGGTTGCTGAAAGATCTCTAATGCAAACATCTCTAATGCTAACATCCCTAATGCTAACATCTGTAATGCTAACATCTCTAATGCAAACATCTCTAATGCTAACATCTCTAATGCTAACATCTGTAATGCTAACATCTCTAATGCTAACATCTGTAATGCTAACATCTCTAATGCTAACATCTGTAATGCTAACATCTCTAATGCTATCATCTCTAATGCTAACATCTCTAATGCTAACATCTGTAATGCTAACATCTCTAATGTTATCATCTGTAATGCTAACATCTCTAATGCTATCATCTCTAATGTCTAATGCTGTGATTACAAGAGGAAATCTGTACTCATTTTGTCCTCATTTCTGAAATGTAAGCGATATCATGCAGATGTGTGTATCACTGTGTAATGTCGCTAGTGCCAATACTATTACATATGTCCAAAAATTGAGAACATTTTACTGTAATAAGAGATTTCTAGAAATTACAGAGAGAGCTCTGTAGCTAAAGACAAAATATATTCCAGTGTATTTCCCAATATATTACACTCTACTGCGAATTCCTGCATGATGCAGAATGCAGAGTGCAAGAACAAAGTGACACCTAATCAGAAAAAAAGAAAAGTAAGATATTTGACTTTTTTTATATGAAGTTACTGTATTGTTTTGCTGATGAGGCCAAAACTAACCAAGCAAAAGAAAAAACAACAACACCTCCTTTTTAAGACTATTTTTAATCACATTGTTAAATAAATAAGTAAAAAAAAACAAGGAGAACAAAGAGAGTCAGAATGATGGCTGAAGAAAACAACAGCAGCCGAACAGGCTTCAAGTCGGTGAAAGAAAAGCCGTCTCACAGAATTCAGCTCCAACTCCATATGCTCCAAGGGATCACTGGGGGGAAATTACATTTCCAGAGAATAGGTTCTCAATCTGCACTCATTATGGCTTGATCTCTTTCACAGACTCCTCTACAGTGTAACTAACAAGCAAACATGGAAGTGGGTGAGCACAGGAGGAGCCCCTGCCCCGCTCCCCATCGGCCCGTGGAGAGAAGCCCTCCGACTGAACCGACCAGGCCGGGAGCGGATCGATGGGATCTGCAGCAGCTTGTTCAATCCCTAATATTTCAAGAGTAGCCAGTAGCGCCCAAATGCAATTATGGGGGGAACGCATTGAGCTTAAAATAAGTGATTACAGGCCAATTTCCACTCGTTTCACTGATAGGAGGTGAAGTTGGTCTGGAGTGAGCTCAGCTGAGGCTTGGGAGATGGGTGAGGCGGGAGGGGGGATGATCTTATTAAGTTATGTTTGTGGCCACATCAGCAACTGGCTGGCCGTCATCGGCCGCTCTGATGTCACTGAATCTAAGCTTGGAAAAAAAAAAAAGAAGAAGAGAATTACCTTCGTCATTTGTGCCTGACTAAAAGTATGCCAGTGGTAAAAAAAGAAAGACATAACTTTATATCGACTAATGTATATATTCTGGATATGGGAGGATATGTTTACAAGAACATTTCTACATTTCATTATACAAAATATAACCAATGTTGAATCTATGGTGTATAGTTTTAATCAGAGGTTAAATAACTGTATGTGTTTTCCAGCCACATACTGGCACCTTATAGCACAATCAAATATCTATGTTACCTTCAGTTGTGATAAAAAGTCTGTATATGTCAAATATGACTTAAAAGAAATTTGACTTTCAAATTCAATACCTTGAAATTGGGCCTCTGTCTTTTTAAAAACTCATTCTGAAACTCTGCCTTTGGGAAGTCAGCACAACATCGCGCCACTATTAACCCTTTAACAATGTTTCTACCAGTGTTGCATTGTGAAGTAGATCGTGTAATGAGCTCAGGTGATGCACAGTTCCACTAGGTGTTTGCTAATTGATGCTGGCTAGTCTGAAGGAGCTGAGCAGCGGTTCTCCACTTCAGACTTAGCAGCTTTGTGCTTGACCAAAACGAATCAATAAATAGAAGCTGCATGTTTCTATACATCTCAATATATTTAACTATGCAACAAATGCTTTAGGGAGTCTAAGGCAGGATTAAGACAGTGAAGTCTTAATGTAGTAAAGATCAGTTTTCATAGCAGCTTATCTTAGGTTTAACTAAACTCCTCACTTTTTAAATCAAAATGTGTGTTTTTTTTTTTTACAAGCATTATAAACATCCAATTTACTGTAAATATAACCAGTGAAGACAGCAGAAGGAAACTTCAAAAACCAAGAACAATATGGTTTGAGGCTGGATAAAAAGGTAATTTAAGCAATCTTATCTTGCATCACAGCTAAACGTAGATCTAAAATCATTCCCTGACACAGGCTCACAAACTAAGGCAGAGAGTAAAAGATGTGCATCTGTTCTGTGCCTCCTCATCGACTTACAGTACAATAAATCCATCTCTACAGTGTCAAGTCATCTTTACTTCATAAAAAAAAGCAATTTGATGCTTTTAGCTTTTCGCAGTCTAAGATCCATATTAGCACAGAAGATTCATCTTGAAACATCGGCGGTGTGTTGCAGCGTCATTTCCTTCTGATTTCAAAAACATCACAAAGATGTGCATTTGAATATCCAATCTTTAGTTTAGCATGGCTCAAAGAAAAACACAGACTCAGTCTTCCACTCAACAGTTTGCTTGAGAGAGCAACTTTAAATGGATGGCAGGTAAGATGAAGCCGATCCAGTAAAGGGTCTAAAACATGTACAATTTGAGAAAAACGCTGTGGTTTGAAGCAAGAAAACGGGTTTTAGAAACAGTGTTCAGGCCTCGGAGATGAGAACAGTGAAACTTCTTGAATGTATATCTTTTCTTTGTGAACATGTTTATATCCGTGTGTTTCATTTAGGATTGGAGCTGTTGTCGATTTTTTTTCTCCCCATTTTGTATGCAGGGGTATTAAAAAAGATTGAAGATAAAAATGAAATTAACTGCAAAGTAACTACTCTTAAAGATAAAGGCTTCAGGAAAAAAAAAACAATCATGTTACATATAATACTCAACAGCTGAAAGCTCCTTACTGAATACAAATCTTGTAAGTGGCAGAGAAAATTTGATTTTTAAAAGGTTTGGACTTCTCAAAATCCTAACAAGCGTTCAGGATTTATAGCAGCCCTTCCAATCTTAAACACATTTTTTTATGTCATAAACACAATTGTGAATGGACTTTATTGGATTGGACAGACAAATACAATGTAGAAGGAAAACAATGCACAGTTTTCAACATTTTCTTAACAAATAAATATCTTACAGAGTTTTATCCACCAATTAAAATGTAGCATGAATCACTGCAGACCAATCAAGCAAAGGGCTTGACAAGGCAGGAAAGGAGAGTGCCATTAAAAGGAGCCAAGCAGACATACGCAGGTGAAAAGTCTGGGACAAGAAACCATTTGGTAGTGCGCCAACGGGGCTAAAACGGCAGAAGAAAAAGTCTTTGTAGAACAAATGACAACGGAAAGTCATGTTTGAAAAACGCAAACCGAATGTTGGAAGCCCTCAACAAACAAACAGCTCTGCCTGCATGTAAAACAGAAAACTAATACTGCACATCATTCTGCAACATCTGGCCGTTACAGTGAAACACCATGCTGTGGGAACGCGTTTCTTCAGCAGGGGCAAGGAAGTTTTTAAGAGTTGATGGAGCTGTAGACGGAGACATTCTGGAAGAAAATGTGCCAGATGTGGGAAGGCTTTCACATTACAATTACGCGATAGTTTTGCTGCACAAGCATGTACAATCCTAGTGAAATGCATCGACCGCTGACGTTGTGATGAACACTATGAGAAGTTTCAAGGGGTATGAAACCAGGTAAAAAAATAAAAAAATAAAAAAACCCGGTATACTTAGTAGCTGGGAGCGGCAAGGTGAAAAGGACCAACTAAAAATAGCCAATGACCTTTGAAGATTAAAAATATAGACTCTACAACAACTTATATCCATTTGTCTTTCATATTTAGGTCAAAGTCAGTATCACATGCCTGTCTAAGGTTCTTCAGTGTTCTCAAACACATTCTGCTTTGCAGTAGGGGCCCATGCTCAGTTTAAAGTCAATAAAATGTATCAAAAAGTACTTAACTCCACTCGTCAATTCTGAGGATGAAGAAATACACAAAAAAGTGTGCCGATGCGATATTAAAAAATCTGGTGATGGCCATAAAATTGGTAAATGTCGTAATGACCATATCAGGTGGAACACATGCCTGTTTTATTTCCTTTTTATTCTAACCTGTGCTTCCTATTAGATGCATTTTTAGTATTTTTGGTAATGTCATTAGTGTCCGGTCAGAGCATCTGGTGTGTTGAGACTCTGTCCAACCAGCTAAATACTGCAAAAGCATGAAAAGTACAACTCCATCATACTTAAAATAAACTGTTATTGTACTCCAAACAGTCTTTTGCAATATAGATATTACACACACTGATACTGCATTCGATATATATTGTGCAGCTCTACAAAAAAAAACATAGAAATATCTCAGTAGTGTTATGTTGGAAAAGAAACACTACACAAGGTTAGCAGTATTGGTGGAATTGTGAAAATCTTAAAATAAGTTATTTTCTTGCTTACACTCTATATCAGTGTGTATGACTCTATCATGGACACGAACAGGCTGCATATGTCCATGCCTGCCAACATTTCACACCATCCTCCAGAGAGATATGCCCAGGAAATGTGATCTAAACGTAAAATGATCTTTGTGGCAATGCGACTCTTGGCGAGACAACCGAACCAAAATCTGCTCCACTGTTTTCTGTCCATCCGAGGTTTGCTTCTCCATCTGTGATCGGTCTCTTCCCACTGCAGCCAGCAATGATGGCAGAGCAGACCGAGCCAGGACCAGAAAAGGCAGAGGTCTGGGTTTGTGGCGGTGGGCCCGTTGCGGCCCGCGCAAGGTAATGGATTCATAATAGGCTTTTAACAGTCGCCCAGCAGAAGGAGGCGTTTGCCCTTCGCTGAAAGAGCACAGCAAACAGGACGTGCGCCGTGGAGACATCCAGAAATGCTGGATGTGCTTAGATGAGTTATGATTCCTTCTGATGACAAGTAAAGATGCTCCAATAAAGGCAGCTATCCCAGTAGTTATAAAGAACTGGAAATGGACTGGTGGTAATAGCGCCCTGTGAATCGAGTGGACATAATGAAACAAAACTATTAACGGATCCTAATAAATGATATGTAAGAACAAACAAAAGAATCGCAATGAGGCTAACGTTGTGACTTCGGTTTCACTTTGCTCTCAGCATTGACTGGTGCAGGTTTTGTTAAAAGAACTGTCAAACATTTAGCATAAACTCTGATTAAGGTCAGTCAAGAGTGCATCCAACCAGTCAATTACTTATACATGACACCAATTCTGTAATACTAAGAAAAAAAATTGGTTTTTGAATGGATGGAACAAAAAATGACTGGAAGATTACAGCTAGTAAACCTAACTGAGCTAATCATGCTAATCAGTGAGAAAACATGGCATTCAAATTCATATTGTCATTTTATGTGCATAAACCCTGCTTACCAGAGTGATCTCTCACACAGTGTGACATCACCTCTGCTCCTGATATATTGATTACCCCTCAGAGAGGTAAGAAATCTACCAGAGACATTTGATTTATGCATCTTTTGAAAACGGCGCTCAATAAACATGGAACCTATTTTGAACATCTGCCAGTAACAAGCTGCTTTTCAACTCCAGCTCAGAAAAATCAGTTTAAAAAACAAACAGGTTTGTCCCTAAGGAGCAGGTAAGGCTTGGTAAAAGTCACTTTTTAAAAGCTGAATGTTGAGGAGCTTCGACTGGGTCACATTTGTTTGCCAACTTTAAAGATACCACCTACTAAAACGCCATGCTATTTCGTTCAGGTTTTTATCCTGAGCTGCTAGAAGCACAGCTGTGAAAATCCCCCCAACAAAAAACAAAGACTAAGCAAGAAACCTGGATAAAATAAATCAGAACGTTTTGATTACGTTCACGCCGATGTATCCGGGAGCCACGTTATTTCATGCCTTCAGCCGGACGATGCTTTTTTACGCCTAATGGCTCCGTTTTGAACGATCACCCGCGTCTGTTTGAGTCTGTTCCTCGCTGATCAAACCCCACCGTTCACCAAGGAGGGGTCCACGGGGACAGAGCGGATCAATCAGACACAATCTCTGCATTGTAGAACCTCTCTGCTAATAATGACTGAGCGCAACAAGACAGCGTGGTGACGACTCATTACTTTGCACAGAGCCATGTTCGCTTATTTCGACGCCGCTGTGATTTAGCATGCAAAGCTCACAACACATAAACACAATCCAATTAGCCAGATAAATTGCTGCTGCATATTGGTTATTAATCTAAAAGGGCTCCATTGGGAACACAATTAATGACTTTAACAGTGTAAATAAGCTGTTATTGTATTTGCTGCGTAACAGCTTAACCCGTAGAAGATTTAGGCCCCTAAATCCTATTAGGTAATTCATACCGAAAATAAAATAAAAAAAATTACGTGGCACTTTCTTATCTCTCTTCTAATGATAACATCAATGCCTCTGAGGCTTCCTGTTAGAGCTTGTTAACTCTGATGATGAAGTCTGAGTCTAGTCTCTGTTTTCAAACACCACCAAGGGTGAAGGAAATTACTTTTTTCCCTCCTTTTATTTTTTTTATTTTTAGTTCACATGCACGAGCCGGGAGCCGAACAGAATTTATGAAATCGCAACGCTACGTTGTGATTGTATTATTTAAGCAAGTTCACCTGAAAGAAAGAAAACCTTCAAGACATGAATTACCTGCAAAGGTCAAGAGCCTGGGAATTAGAGGATCATTCTCACATCCACCGTCTGCCTCAGATGAATATTGTCATGACTTTCCGCTGTGATAAAAAGTCAAGTATTCATCAAACACACTTGATTAACCGTTAACCTGTTAGCAGGGGGTTTTAGGCTAGTCGCTGTGCTGATTACGCAGCTCCAAGAAGGAGAGACATCAGCAATGGAAGTGTGTGAGAAACACTTAAAACTAAAGCACAGCTGACAGATCGTGAACTTCCTGGTGACTCCACTGACCTCGCTTGAGGCAAATGGTAATGACAGCAAATCACCAGAGGTACGGTTATGTTCCAACGCAACAGAATTAGAGACTTTACACTAATTTCTCTCTCGACTGTTGAGATTTAGCTTAAAAAAAAAGTGCAGATAAAAATATTTCAACAAATTTGTGCCAGTAATTTTTACCCAATTTTAGACATTTATGCAAAACATAAAACTATTTTGCTTCTAAAATGAATTAACTAGGTGTCAAACTGCAGATGTCTTCTTTCTGCCTCATCAAACTC
Organism: Poecilia formosa; assembly: GCF_000485575.1. NCBI lineage: Eukaryota > Metazoa > Chordata > Actinopteri > Cyprinodontiformes > Poeciliidae > Poecilia > Poecilia formosa. The sequence continues at coordinate 4,820,709 of NW_006799939.1, forward strand.
TGCCCTCATCTGCTGAGCTGGAGTATTACAAAGGCCCTTTTTAACCTCTGTCCACAACCATGCATCATCTTTCTGTGGCTCGAGCAGGAAACCTGTTAAAACTGGCTAAAGTCTGCTCACCAGACACCCAGATGATTTTTGTTTTCTCATCTCAGGCTTGAAAAACTGATTGAGCTTCATTCCCCACTGAAATAAAGTAGCTCTTCACTCCAGGTGGACTAATGTCACAGTGTCTGATTAGCAGTCTCTGAGTCAGTGTGGGGAAACAGAAACCAGGTACCTCTAAAAGATGCTGTGTCAGGGTGAATTTGCAGCTGGATTTTCAGCTTTCTCTCTATCTTAGCAACAGGCTTCAGTCCTTCATCATTTCTAGAAATGCAGCGTAATCAGCTGCCAAACAATTTTTTTAAAGCCTGATTGGCCCTGACAGTTTGCCCCATTCAAATAGGGCTGCATATCAGGAAATGATGTAATTCTAATTACATTAGTGACAACTCTGATAATGATTGGAGCATCATTCCAGTTTCTGTCTCATCTCTCAAAGACATTAAACAACATCCCAGGAACTCATCTTTGGCTTCACCACCAAAGCCAGTACAAAAAAGGTGAAAAAAGAAATTGCTTGCATTAAGGTCAGTCAAGAGTACATCCAACCAATCAACTATTTATACATGACACTTGACATATGGTGATGTGATGTGTTTCAGAATAAATTCATAGGAAGCCAAAATAAGTACAACACTGTCAAAAAGAAAACTATTTTCTAAATAAACTCTACTAAACACATGATGGTTAATAAAAAGTGAGAGAGCGTGAAAGAGAGAGAGAGAAAAGAGAGTGAAAGAGAGTGACACTTCAGCAGCTGGATGATAAATGCTAATAGCAACAGTTCACTTAAATGTGATAGAAAGATTTTATATGAATGTAAACTTGAAGAAAAGTACATAAATCCTTGTAAGCTAACAAGTGTCCAAGCTAGCAAGCTAGTCAGACGTACAGTGGTGCTTTTCGCTAATGGTTAGCCATTTAAGATCATTGGAGACTGTTGTATAGTTTGGCGCTGTTCCATCTACCAGTACGAGGAGTTACATGCTTTTCCCAACATGCTCACGGGGTTATGACATCACTCTACAACAGGTAAGGGAACTTTTACTGAAAAAAAAAAATATTTCACAGAAACTAACAAGTACTAACAAGCCCTTTAAAAGGAAGGCTTGAATGTATGACAGCACCGTTTATTTCTGGGTGGGTTTCCCTCTTTTGTCTGATACGGAACATGATTGATAGGGAAATGTTGCCAACCTTTGGGGAAAAGTTAAGAACCGTTATTCTCAAGGATTTAGACGGGGAGTCCATGACTCGAGTAACACTAGCCATGGTAACTGTGCTGATTGCTTGTATAACATGCCAGTTTAAAATGTCAACTTGTTTTAAATAGAAATTCCTTATCTACAACAACTGCTCTTTCACACATGCAAATGAACCTTCCTGTGCTCCTTGTGCAACTAATTGCTGACTGCTGATGGCAGGAAGCCTGGAAGACCAGATTTTGAGTAACGTTTCCTCATCTTACATTGTGACTGTTTGATCGAAATCGCAATGAGCCAAATTGATAAAAGCATGTCAAAGCTATCCTTCTAAAAGTACATTTAAAATCAACCACAAAACTCCTATTCATGCCATTGATGCAGATTATTTTTTTATTTTTTTATCTGCATGTAAATTCCTATCGATGGCGTGTTTTTAACATCCTTACCAAAAACTTCATCTGGTGATTCGGGCTCGGCTGCTTCCTTTGGTGTTTCTGCTGCTGCTGTCGCTTTGGGTTCAGGTGATGAAGCCTTTAATAGGAGCACAAAAACAGATTGGAGAGGTGAGCTGAGATGCCATGGCAACAGAGCAAAGACAGAGAGCAACAGACAGGGAGAGAGGAGAGGAGAAATCACAGAGATACATACAGTACAGCTCCACCGATCTGGGCTTTTAAACCTCATTAGCTCGCAATTATGCCAGCATCCGTTCATTTAACACTCAGGAGGCTGCGCGTTACTCCTAATCAACCTTGAGATCAGCTGATTTTGATTGCAGCAACAGTTTTATTTCATTTTCGTTTGGGATGGTTGGAGATTTCTGCTGCCTGGCCTTTTGCTTATGAATGCCGTTTCACTTTTGTACAGTTTCAAAGCTTTAAAAGCAACAATATGGCTTTGATATGATACCTGCATAAACAATATATACCATAAACATAGTATATATACTATACCATAAACATAGTGAAGCAATTACAGGCTAACTTCCTGTACAATGCTAACACACTTTTTAGATTTAGGACTGAAATAGCACAAAGCTGATATTTATACCTGGTGTAAACTCATCACCAAGTAAAAAAAAAAAAAAGCAGTATATTGAATGTTTTTTACCAAAAAGTAACAAATACAGCTCCCACAGAAGATTTTAAAAGCTTTTAAGAGAACCTCTAATATAGCAAAGTCGGTATTTTTCCATAGTTGTGTTCTGTTTTATGAAGATCAACACGTATAAAAGTCCTACTTAATGCTTTGATCAGTTTAAAAAACAGAAGAATAAAGAAACATGTAAAATAAAATGTAAAAATAAATAGAAATAGCTTTTGTTGTATTCCTAGGAAGCATGAGGGATAATTACTTTTTCGTAACCACATTTTTTCGTACCACTATATTTTTTAGAACCACCTAATAATTTAATAAATACCTATGAATTAAAGGGTGGATTTTTATACATTTCTGATTGCCAGATGCTAATGCAGCGATACTTATTATATTGTATTGAAATCATAAAGCAAACCTTTATGAAATACAGCTGCCCTGTGTAGGTCAAGTTAATAGGTTTCTATGAAAATGTCTTGCTAATCAGAAGTATCAAAAGGATGTGAGGACTTTAATCACATTTTGTAGCGTGCAAACATCAATAAAGATTATTTAATTATCAATTGCTTATAATCAGATTGTTGGAACTGCAGACTATGTCCAGTACATGATTGGTGATTGGTAGAAAGAGGCAGAGGAGATTTAAGCTTTCCAGACAACAGTAGAAAACCTGATTTTTTCTTTCTTTCTAACATCTCATTAAAGCCACTTTAACCCAGAGCAACTGAATGACAGGAAAGTTAGCAGTTTAAAACCTCGATATAAGTATGTAGGTGTTATTGGCAACACTGGGAAGAACAGTACAATGTAAAAAAAAAGAAAAAAAAAAAGAGAACAATCAAAATCCTGCTGTAAGATTTGAGGACTGGCAGATATTACTAATGGCATGTTTTCATTGTTAAAACAGCATAAATAATTTGCATAAAGATTCCCCCACACCCCATCACAACAACAAACACTATAACTCCCCTAAACCCCCTGGAAAGGCAGATCCTGTGACTAAGCAGTATTAAGAGTGATAATCTAGTTTCAGATCGTGACTGGTAGTTGAACAGTAAAATCCCACAAATCTCTTAATCCTTGCATAAAATTGAATTTGTTTGCTCCGGATCACAACATCATCTGTTGGAAATTATAACCGAAGATAAAGCCGACGCACTCCGTCGCTTCGGCCGTCACAACCGACTCCTGCAGGGAATGAAGTGGTGGTGTGGGGGGAAGTAAATAGAGTCAAACGGAACAAAAATAAAATCTAAAAAAAAAAAAAGGAAAAGAAACTAAGCCTCACACACATTGCGTCACTTTTCCCTCTGCGAGGTGGCAGTTTTGACTGCGTTGTGACAGCAAGCAGGAAGTACAGGAAGCATGTCAGGAAAAGCCTGACATGTCCGTCTTGACTGGGGTTTGAATTGGCTTTAAATAACCATAATCATAACTTAACCAGCAGTGCCAGGTGTGTCATTATACCCACCTGAGCTGGAGCTAAGAGAATGAGTGAAAACAAAAGTAATTAGCCACTGGAACAAAACCACTCCATGTCCTGAAAAGACAACTTCCTTCAAGCTGGAACTTCCTTCAAGCAAAGAAAGTTTTTTTTTCCTCCTTTCAGTCATTCTAATCTCTTAAGTTTTGTAAATGTTTATTTTTATTTTTTATTTTTTATTTTTTGAACCCCCTCGCCCCCTGCGGAGACACGGACGATAAAAGAGGACCGACGTCATCGTTTGCAGCTCAACTCCTGTTTCAACTCCTGAGTGGGCTCAGCCAAAAAGTGAGAGTCGACGCGAACAAAAGCTGCCGGCACGTGGCTCCGTTCAGCGCCGAACAGGTGCGGCGAAGTGCGGCGGTGACGCAGTCTCATCGTCTGAGGGGAGACGGAGGTCTGATGAGCGAGTGGTTACTAATGCAGATCACATAAAGGTCGATTAAGTGCCTTGCCTTTTAAATTCTCCCTTCCGATTTCCATCTAAGCTGAGCGCGAACATTTAAAATAATTCAGATTTAATTAGTGGCCCCTACTAATAAATATCAAAGGAATTCCACTTGAAAGACATCTTTAAGAGAGAACCACGGAATCTGAGATATAGCGCGCCTTGACTCATGCTAATCTTTTTTTTTCTTACATATATATATATATAAAGATGAGTTTCTTCTCTGCCTGACTTAGCGGATGCCAAAGGGAGCCTGATTAAGTTTCTCCTGCCGACAGTGAACAATTTAGGCGAGACAGACTGTTGCTACTTTTTCACTTTAATTCAGTCAACACAAACACGCGAGACTTGCCCAGAGGCATTTATCTGTATTAGACTCAGACAAAGAGATAAACAACAGAAATCCCGCCCCAACCCCACCAAAAACCAAGACACTTATCTCTGACACATGAGAGTATTTATTTTTTTATCTCCTCTTCAAAAGTGGAGCAATATGCCTTCCCTTCTGTTCACAGCCGACAATTAAAGCATGAAGGCAAAGAGACAGATTTTTTGGAAGGCATATAAACATAAATATGACTCTCATGTGTCACGTGGTTTAATAATTCTATAGCATATGTGAGATCATATGAAATCAGTTAAAATTGATTAAAGTGTCACGTAATTGGCCATTCAGCAGCTAAATATCTATTTATTTCTCAGATCACACGTCATCAACATGCCTAACCGATAATGTCATATTGGCAAAAAAACACTCTTCAGTGTGGAAGTCGTCACTATGGGAAGACTCCATTAGCCATTTTCAGTATTGGTGAGGAAGATATTGTATTATTCCTTGGAGTCATATCAGCGGTTCCTGCAGGCTGCTACGTTTGCATAGAGAGGGAGAGTTTGGCTTTTCACCAAACCTGGAGAAGCAACATTCAGTTTTTATTTTCCTCTTGTCTGGAACAAACTTCCAGAAAACACCAAAACAGGAAACAGGTGGTTTTTATGAAGGCTAAAAATCCACCTGTTTAGAGTTGTCTTTGATTAGTAATAACTGGAACACCGATCAATATATTTGATGTATATTTCATGGTGGTTATTCTTAATGGTGGCATTTGGCAAAATGTAACGTCTACTGCTGTTTGGTTACTGTTTTATGTTTTTATGGTGTGAATATTTACAGGTATTTTTCTTGGTGGAAAGAAAACGCAACCTGAGGGCGCCTCAAGGCGCAATTCTACTCGAAACTCTACTAACAAAGCAAACACTGCAGAAGAACAATTCATCCTTCGTTTTCCTTGGCACTGATTGGCTGTGCCCCACGACTGAAGATTAGGAACACTGTAGCTGTTAGCTTCTTGCTGTGTTGTGGGTACTAATGCATATTAACACAAATTGAGGGTTTCAGCCATTAAAACAGGCATTTACAATTTTTTTTTAGAAAGTATTCATGAATCACGGTTCTTTGGGGTTAGTCGTGTTTGATTACCCCCAAGGCAACTGGTGGTCAACTGCAACTCTGTCCAACTCACTCCCTTTGGCATTTCAATGTATTACCACATTTTCAGTAATATACACAGAGATAAATGTATAAACTTTGGAACTATTTTAAGAACATTTCAATGTTTTATGACAGCTAAATTTATGCATGAAGGACTAATTAAAAGTTTGTCATTTACGGTTCTTACATAGAAGCGTTTCCCAAACGTAGTAATCAGAAATTGGCAACACAAATCTCCAACCGGTCTCTGCTTCATATTATGTTCATCCCAGTTGTGTGTGTACAGCATGCTCATGATTCAGTTAATTCAATCTCTATTTCCATACCAATAAAATGAATGCAAAGAAAATCCAAATTCAGACTTATCTGAATCAAATCTTCAATGTAAATTCAAACTGTATAGTATAGCTACCAAGGTAAAGACGACAAACAAATTTATTTATTTTTGACCAATTTTACATGTAATTATTAATGAGCATCGAGTTATACCAGATGGGCATCACTGTGAAATAGCATTTCCACCACATTCCTCCGATGCATTTTATGTGTTTCTTTTTCCCATCATGAAAGAGTTCAGTATTCATCCTTTGTTGGATTTGGCTCATGCATGCCCACGCACAAAAGGGGGCAGCTTTCTTATCTGTCTTGGCAGCCCTGCGCTTCTTGAAATTAGCAGAGCAGACATCGGCAAGAGCCGAGCCACGGATGGCTGGACGCTTCCGCAACATTAGCTGGCAAAGAGAGCGATAGGTCATGATCCGCACTTAAGCTGCTCACGGCACGCAGGAAAACAAACCAAAGTCAGTCCGTAGCGTGAGCGAAAGACGGTGCTGTTGCGCTTAGAGTTTTAGGCTGGTGTAATCCTGTTCAGTAGAACACAGTGATGGAGGACAAAAAGACACAAAAAAAGAGAGAAAACTTAACGCTTCCCCTTCACTGACCACTTTATTAAAACAAGGCAAAACCAGAATTAGGAGTCGATGCCAGATATCGTGGAGCATTATTTGTCTGAGTGGCCGGTCTGATTAGATGACATTTAATAACTGTTGAGATTTCTCCTGTTTAGCCGCCTCTCCTCCCTCTGCAACCTTTATCTGAGCGATTCGTCACTTGCTAATGTGAAACACGACACCACATGGGGGTTGCTTCCCAACAGCTATTAGAACTTCCTCAGGACTGGGCAACTTTCAGGCCCACCGCAGTGATACAAGCATTACCGCACCAAGCTGAGAGAGAATAATGGCGCTGGCTTTTACAGGACACCAGGCAGAGCAAAAAGATTGAGAGGACAGTGACTTGCAAAGTTATTCTGGCCCCTTCAATTGTATCTACATTACAAGCATACACGTCGTTGAACAAAACGGGAACTTTATGCGATGGATTCGACATCAGGTGGCCTTTCTTAACTGCAGCTCTGGCTCGTATCCTAAGGGTGGTCATTCTGCTCAAAGATGGATCTCTGTCTCAATCTCAAGCCTTCGGCAGCCTCTAATAAGTTTTCTTGCAGTTCCATCCATCAACACAAACCCTAACCAACTTCCTTGTTTCTGCAAAAAAAAAAAGAAACAAAAAAAAAAGAGAAAGAATCCCACCAGCATGATTATCCAGTACCATGGGTCATGTTGGCGAGGGTTTGTTGTGATGTGCTCCATTAGTTTTCTACCCATAGATAGCATTTTGCATGTAGACCAAAAGATTCAGTATTGGGTCCAACCAGGGCAGCGGTTCCACTGAGTACGATGTGGTTCTTATATGGATTATTCCATAAAGACCAGATTTATAGAGTGCCAAAAAGTAAAAAAAAAAAAAAAAATGCAAGCAATGCAACTTCTGAATAGTTTAGTGACCTTGTCGATTATGATTGCCATACACTTTTCTTGCTCCTTTCTTAATTTGACATCAGTACAATGTTCCAACCACTCTGTGTGATTTGTCATTAAAAATTAGCATCAAGTGAAGGCACCACAAAGTCTGACCAGATAATATATTACTGGGATCGGGATTTGCATGCGACGTACTCAATATTCTACCAAATCCTGTTTCCAGGGCGACCTTGGTGATAGAGAAATTCGTCACAATGACATTGTGATGGCGGCTGGGAATACATATGCATGCCACACTTATTTGTAAAAAACATGATTAATTTCCTTTTACATTGATTTTTCACATAGGTTTTGAGGCTGGAAACATTTTTCAACAAACACTTTAGATGTTTAAATAACAGATGTAGTCATTGTCATTTAGCTTGATGAGTGTGGCTCACCGGACTTTACCAGAAGTTTCATTAAAGCTTGACTATGTAACTTTAAAAAAAAAAAAAAAAAAATTGTTAAAACTGTGACCATGTTGTGACTGTATGATGTGACACAGATAATCAGTGAAAAAGATCGATTTCCACCATCTCCTAGTGCTACTGCTGCCATCTGCAGAAACGCACCGCTCCCTGCCAAAAACAACCAATCAGATCCAGGAGGAGGGTCTTAGCGCTGTCAACCAATGACGAGTATGCATTGCTCAATGAGCTAAAGGCAAAGAAACAACATTGTGTTTCAGGAGAATCGTCATGAGCTCAACTGGCGGGAATAAACGCACAAGCTTGATTGACACCACTAAGACCCTCCTCCTAGCTCTAATTGGTTGTTTCTGACAAAGCTGAACACTTCCATAGTTAGCACGGGGCAAAGGTAGAGGAACTAAGTTTTTTCAGATATTTTGCCTGATACAGTACTGTCATACTGACAGTTTTAATAAATACTAAAAATATTTTTCTATAAAAGTTACAAACCCCAGCTTTAAGAAACAAGAAGGGGGTGCTTTTGTCTATGACAAACTGAAAAAAAAAAACTTTAATGCATCAATATAATGTGATATGTCTGAGATTACATTTCCTAAAAAATTGCAGCACAAACAAAGAGCGAACATTTGCTGCACTTCAGCTGGAGTGCCATGTCTGTTCCATTTCTCCCACTGGAAACACGCAGAGGGGGAATGCCTTGCTCGGGCGCCTGATGGCTGTCGGCGACACTCAGCCGTGATGGCTGCCACCTGGGCTCCACTCAGCCCTCAGATCCCCATTGAACGCCAGAGCACGAGAAGGGGGTTCAGTGTTCCTGAGTACTCCGGAGATAGAGATGAAGGAGGGGGACGGGGTGATTGAAACACCCTTTTATGGCCTGTCCGATCTCACACTTTCAAAGGGTTCCAAGTTCATATTGCTGCCTTGTGTTTTTAGTGAGAGTTTCAGAGCTTCATCCTGTCCTCTCTTTGAAAGATGTAGGATGTGGAGAGCAAGGCTTTTTTTGCAGGTGAGGTCACTTTTATCACTGTGAAGTAAAAAGGGTGATGAACCAGAACCTTGGAAAATAAGCAGGGTTAATACTTCTAAGAAAGTATTTCATTCACCTGCAGATATCAAGGCCGGTCACGATAACAGATTTTGCTGGATGATAAATTGTCCCAGTAATTTTATTGCGATAATTACTGCAATCTTAATACTGTCGTTTTGAGATGGTTTTCAGGTAATATAATATAACATAATAACGCAAATTTGAGCTCTCAAAGACCAATAAACTTACCACTAAACTTCGTTTTGGGAGATCAGTGACCAACCGATAATTACATGTGAAGCTGATCTTATCCCCCAATCTCATCTGCCTCCCCAAACCTCTAAAAATCAACCACTTTCCTCTTTTCCTTTCCCATGACAGAGGTTTGATTGACAGACCGGCCCAGCAGGTCATGTCTGCATGTCTACATCTAGCAATCTTCACCCCACTGTTGCCAACTCAGCGACTTTCTTGTTATATTTATCGACATTTCAGTCAAAAATGAAAAATTGGTATCGGCCAAAATCAGAATCGGCAGGTCAGGCTTTTTAAAGATCGGTAATCGGTGATCGGCCTAAAAACTGCGATCGGCGCACCCCTAAATTTTAAATATTTAAAATAAAACACGCCAAACAAAAACAATGAATAAAATGAAATAAAATAAATCAACTAAAACCATAAATAAAATGGATTATTGTGTCTCTGAACAAAAAATATGAATGGAAATTGAACTCATTTGAACTAAAAATGCGATCAATTGAATCATCGCTTATTGCAGCAGGCTCAGATACGGTATTCAGAAATAGAGATGTACCATTTAGTAACAAACTTTCTTAAAAGAAAAAAAAAACACTAAAAGTAACATTTACAGTCTATTTCTAGACGTCCAATCGTCTCAGCGGCGGCGGCAGAGCTCATCAGTGATGCCGCGGTCGCAGAAGCGTTGCTGTGACTCAGATGAGGATGCCTCTCCTGACAGGCCTCACACCGAGGCACAGCGGACACAGAAAGTGACCAGCTGAGCGAGTCATTATGTCCACGCTGCTCTAATTGCTGCGGGCTGATGGCTGGTGAAGGCTGGAGGCCCGCTGAACGAGCTCTGAGCTCGCTCCTTCTGGGGCTTCCATTCAACTGTTTCAGTGGTAAAACTGGATCAGGACAAAGCAGCTGCTGGGTGAAGAAATGTCATCTGAAAATTTACTTTTAAGATAATTATCGGCGGGGAACCAATTCAGAGTGGATAACAAGCAGCTTGCCTCTTACAGTTTTTGTCCTTTTTGTCCGGCTGCATGCAGAGGCTTGAACTTTGTGATTGTTGTATGGAGACCGAAGAGTGACAACTAACTTCCTAAACAAGACGAGAAGACGTGAAGATGGTTTGTATCTTTTGTCTGTTTGTGCAGCTGATCACTCATCACCCTACGCCCACTTTTACAGTGAAACCAGCTAAATAAAATCAATTTTAGGCTACCAACTGTCTGTTCTTTGAAAAACTTTACAGGAGTTAATGCGTGCATCGGCTGCTCTGATGTCCATCATGGTGGACTGAGCCTCTTTTTGAAGTTCTGAGTTGACAGTTTAATTTAATTCATGATGAGCTTCAGTACAGAGACAAGAAATAATTTATTAAATCACGAAATAATTATATCTAGATTTTCATATGAAGTCAAAGCATTTCATCGAGTTGCATACAATAGATTTTATACTTAATAAGTCATTCCTGTATTTATTTCCACTTTTAAATAAATTGTTGACACATTTAAATCATAATTTCACACGTTACTCATTTGTTGGAACTTGGCACTCCACACCCTCCGTACATCAGCACCCTGAGCTGACCCCGTGTTTGATCCAGCGCCGCACACCGCCACTAAGTAATAACAACGTCCAGGCCTTTTACACCACGTCAAGATGTTGATTGCTGATCTTTGAAATAAGCAAGAAATCAATTCAACTCTCAGGAGCTGAGCAGAAAACATCTCAGCACGAGGCGCCATGCAGTCAGTTACACAAACGCGGCACGATCAGATATGCGCCTCGTCGCGGCAGATGGGTGTCAGATTCAACAATAAAGCTGTGTTAAAAGAGCCCCGCTTTTTTTTTTTTTTTACTGCAAACTCAGCTCGATCACGCTAAATGCAAAATAATTAAGCGAATATGCAAGAACGGAAAACAAAAATGATTTATGGAGGAACTTGTGGGTTTTGACTGAAGTGTTAGAAAAAACATGCCTGCGGCTCGGAGATTATCCACCATAGAGGAGAAAGTAACGTATTATTTTTTGTTACATTGTGGCTTAAAATGTAAGAAAAAACATTACATTTCACAAGGTGGAGCATGCAGAAGTACTCCACTACACGTTCTCCTTTTGTTTTCTGCAATAGTCTGAGTGAACATATTTTTCCCCTCAAATGCTGCAAGGTGCATATCAATTTATGATCATAAGTGAGTAAAACATGTCCATCACCCTTTAATGAATACTCCAGACCAGCCTTAATCACCGGCCCGTCATTAAAATGTATGCAATGGGCAGAACGCAGTGGCCTTCAGAGCCTTATCAACGGGACAGCAGCTGCCACACACACACAAGCTGCAAACCCCCCCCCCAAAAAACAACAAAAGATACCATTGACACCCTGAATTTATGTCACATCAGCCATCATCCAGTCTACTGTTCTGCCATCTGTTTACTTTATCAGCCAACAAATGATCATGAAAGAACCTATGTTCATTTGGGTTAAAACGCTGCGGACAGCTTGATTCTGTCTGAACATGGCATGAGAGTAACACTTTATGTAATTACTTGGTAATAAGATGCAAAAGAGAAGCAGAAGCCAATTAAAAAAAACAAAACGTAGGATTCTAAAGGAATGTCACAATGTTGTCTGAAATCTTCCCTGCTTTGCTTATTTGTTTCAGGATTCCTGTTAGTCTTTATCCGTAGCAGAGACTATTCTTACAAGGACACATGTAGCATTAAACTTTTCTTATTCATAAAATCTCCACTCAGTTCCACACTGGGAATTCTTTTGCTAAAAGTTTAATTTTTGACAGAAAATCTTCACTTTCTTTGTTCACTTTTGAATGCTTAAGAAATGTAACATTTTCCTTGTTTCTCTGGATTGAAATGTAATGCAGAAGCATCGAACCGTGACTTGACCGCGGTCTTATTAGTCCGAGTTTGACTTTTTATTTTGCTCTCCAACAACAAAATCACATGTAACCAATAACCCATGTGACTGATGGACTGGCTAGGATCGTCCTGAGCCATCGCTGTAGTTATGCAGCTTTAAAGGTTAGGCTGCTTGTACATGAACTGACTGACATGAACGCTGTAGTATGATGGCATTAGCATGCTAACATTTGAATAATGTCCTCCAATTGCACTTGTTCTAGTATTAAAAAAATGACTGACAAAATATATATAAATGATAAAGATGCACTTGTCTGTTATGGGACAAAATTTAGACAACGCAATTTAGTACTATTTGATTCCAGAGCATAAATTTGATTACTTTTTGGTTCCATTTTTGCAGAATTTGGACAAAATAAAAGGACTTAATTTTTCATCTTAATTACGCTGTGGCACTTAATACAAATACAAGTGTTGATAACACAATTTCCAAATTTCTCACACAGGCTTTAAAGCGTCTACAGTGGGAGCAGTAAAAATTAAGATAAAGGCTAAGAAAAAATTAACTTCTCCATTAAATTGTTCAAATATTCAATAGGCTACTTCAGCTCACCAGTGGAATTTGCATATACTAATCGCACTCAGTCACATTTTCAAATATACTACTATTCATTGATGCTCTAATGGATGAAACTGAAAGTTTTTCTAGTTCAAAACATTATCATTTAGAATGCATTATTAAGTTATCCATCCAATTCAAACTTTATCACAGACGCAATATCCTGGTTCATAGTAGAAATAAAAAATAGAAACAATAAGAAAGAAGATAGACATTTTTTTTAAAATACATATTCTATGATTATAGAACAATTCAATGAAGTACAAAATTATTCAGCAACTCCTCACGTCTCCGTTTCACAGCCTGTCTGGATGGTTTATGTTGCCTTTCATGCAATTTCATGCAAAAGAAAATTAAGACAAAGTATATTCCCTCTAACATCTTACAAATTTTAGAAATAAATAAGCCACTGGTTTTGTTTGCTGGGATTAAATGTGTTTTCGTGAGAGTTCAGATGCTCTGGGATGCCACAGAGAATGGTCAGCCTCTTCATAACCATTTAATCAATAATTCACAGAAACATAAAATGCTTTGGGGGGGTGAGGAGAAAAGCATTCAAGTCGAGGCCCATTGTCAGGATCTTGTTATACAAAATGTGATTCGTAGCTGCCAGATATCACCGCCGTTAACATTTCAGATGGATGAAAGGAAGCGTTTGACAGCCGAGGCGTGGCGCAAGAGGCCGGGACGGAGAGCGCCTTTTCTGAAAAGAGAGCGAGATCATGACTCTGACAACAACATCTAAAACACGACCTGTTTTACTCTGTCATGCTCTGTTCCCGTTTGCGTGTCACTATGACAACGGACTCTTTGCGAAGACGACTTACGGGGTCTGCGAAACAATCGGGAGATACACAAATAAAAACGCAAAACAACGTAGCAAAAAATAAAAATAAAAAAACACAGAAAAAAGAATGTTCCTACAGTGCAGCATGCTGACCTAACGGCTCTCCTTCCAGCTCCACACTTGACAAATTAATCCACTTCTCTCTGATCTGCTCCTCTCCCTCTGGAGTGTGTTTGGCAGGCGAAGGAAACAAATCATATAAGCTGAGCCATCAGGCTCCCCGCTGGTCTGGGCTCCCCTCTTCCCCACATGATCAATGCGCCAGCCGGACAGCGAGTCGTAAACCAAACCGCCCAGCCAGTTATGCAGCTTACTCCACGATTACAAGAGCGACTGCAGCTGCTTTACCAACTATATATCTATGTATATATTTTTTTTCTCTTCTTGTTTTGCAGCCCTTGCTGGCTCAGATGGCTAAGCAAGGCCTTCCAACCTATTAAAGTAGATTGGAGTCTCAGCCGTAACAACAGAAAGTAATTACATCTAATGTAATTTTGAAAAGGTGTTACAAAGAGAACTTCAACAAAGTGGTTGGGAAAAAAAAAAGAAACAGAAGTATTTGTTTTACATAATTGCAGAGCTGACATTTTCAGTCGAGTGCAACCTCTAAGGGCCGACAACTTTGCTACTTCCAGGGTTCCCACACAGTCTTAGAAGTTTGGAGTTTGTTATGTTGAAGTATTTTTTCATAAGAAAAAGATTTGGATTTCACTCGTTACAGAAAACTTTTTTTTTTTTTTTTTTTTGTGGCCAACGTTGGTTTCTTGTGTGTGTTTTGAATGCAGAAGTACAGGCACGTTCGTTTCCAGTTCGAGTAAAGGTGAAAATCAGGTCTGGATCAGGGTTTTGGGCTGAACCTGCCGTTGTTTGACTGAGTCTGGGATAGATCTTACGCAAACCCTTGACAATCAACTGTTTTTTGAATTTTTACAAAACACAACAAAGATAACTGTACATGAACGAATCTGAAAAAAAAAATCAAGTTTACATTTAACAACTTAAAATGCATATTTAAAATCTTACGGTTCTGTTAAAGTACCTCACCACACTTGAATCAGAAGCCTTTATGTCGTTTCGCGATATGAAAATCAACAAAGACGAGAAAAATGCAGAAATATCAACTTTCTCAGTTTTTATCTACATCAAAGGCTTACGACAGCTGATTATTGTTTAGCTTAAAAAAAAACAGATGTAGCTCATTTTTCTTTTTACAACATTTTTCTTTTTGCGTGGTTCTTGTTTCCATGGAAACTGAAAGTCACAACATCATTTGGAAATAATGCTCCACCTTCACCGTACCGCGCACCACCATCAAAGTCAGGCTGGTGCTGACTTTAACGGACATGTTGAAAAAGACTTCACCACGAGCACAACAGCTTTTACACACACCGCATGTAGACCGCTGCTGCAGAAAATTACTAAAATATTGTAGCAATGACGCAACATTACATAATGACATACCTCTAGATAATGCAGTGCAATCAACAAGGATTGTGTTTCTGTCATGTCAACATGCTGGAGACTTGAAGGTGAAAGTGAAACTGACAGCGTGATCTACTTTCTGATGAACTCGGCTAACAGCTGTGTGACCACAGAGAGGGATTAAGCACATTAAAATGTCCTTCCAAGATGGATAAACCTCATACACGAGATAATAATCAAGATGGCAAAAATGAATGCAGCAGACACCAAATTTCATATGTGGGGGGATTTTAAAAGTGACTCATGTGCTTCAAACACATGACAGGATGTGATGCTAAACTCCTTCATTTCTTTATCATCTGTTAATAATCCAGCATACATCCAGAAATAATTCATAGTGTTTCATCTTTTCCACATTTTATCTTATAGCTGTATTCCGAAATGGATTAAATTATTTCCCCCACTTCACAACCTTTACCTTAAATGTTTGATATTTTAAGAACAAATGAGAGATACCATTTTTAAAACAGTTCTTTGGTCGTCTCCTTCTCCAATAGCTCAGTTTATTCAGCCTGCCTGCGCAGACCTTCAAAGCAGCAGAACTGCTTCTGTACGCTTCCACAGATTAATGCTTTAAGACAGACCTGTCTGGAAAGTCTGCAGACAATTCCTTTCACTTCATACTTCGTTCATATGCTCTGTCAATTATGGGAGCTCATGTAGACAAATGTTTCCCTTTCTAAAATCTGTCCAATTAACCAAATTTAATTGGACTCAGATGGAGTCCAATTAACATCAGTGGAGAGAGGACGCACCTGATCTTAATTTTGAGCTTTAAAGTCTGGGAATACTTCTGTTAATGGTATTTCTTACAATTTTTTTAAATTAATGTTAACTCTACAAATCCCTGTTGTCACGATGGGGTGACATGTGTTGAGTCTTCTTCAGGGGTTTTCATGTCGTTTCCTTTGGTGGCTCTTGGTGCAGCGCCACCACAGGCAACAAGGGAAACAGGTTTTTTTTTATTTAGGGTTTGGTTCTTTTGACACAGTGCAGTGTCATATTGAACAAATGTCGCCATTTTTGCCCCCAATCAAACCAGACTGTCAGGTCTGAACCCCCTACCCCCCACAGTCATTTCCTTTGGTTTCAACGTTTTTTTCAACTTGCTGACCGCTTATGAAGCTCATTGCCATGTTAGACGTTTATCATTTCTCAAAAACACCACATTAGCCGAGATAAATACATGTTAACAGATAACAGAGTAGCAGAGTTTTGTCCCAGCTGTAGAGAGCGCGGTGTCAGTCCTGGTCAGAGCATCGTTTATTCACTCTGTCCAATTAAAAGACGTTCTGCAGCGGGCTGGTGCTGGAGAGAGAATTTCCCTGGTTTATTACCGGGGGGGCACACACACCACGGCTCAGCATGAAGACACACTGCACTTCAGGCGTCGCCATGACGACTGGCTTCAATTAAGAGTGCATTGACTGCTTAAACTTCATTAAGTCCAATGTTTTCCCAGAAAAGTTTGCAGCAGCTCAGTCGATGTGGCAGAACTTGAAAAAGGCTGATTCGTCAGAGCGTGTCAGCGAGTCGGTTTCTCACCTTAAGAGCCCCCTGCATATCTGTGCAGGAAGGGAAATATTCACACCCTCCGAGTTCGACGTCGCATATGCAAACTTCTTTTGAAACTTATGGAAAAGCTCCTGGCATTTCACAGTGAAACACTCCTACTTTGTGGTTATCGGTCGTACACATTAATTGAAACGTGGCAAATTGTGGAATACCTCGAGGGGGGGATGAAATTTCTAGACGTTCAGGTAAAACCTGGTCAGTGTTTACTCCAGTACCACGCTGTATGGACTTTTTAAACCTAAAGTCGTTCAAATTCGTGATGCAGTTTCCCCATTACCCCCCTTGTGTCCTCCCCACATTAATACCCAGAAAAATGAAGAATGAGTGAACGTATTATTCATGGATTACTGCCTATTAAGGCAGTTGTGAGAGGAGGGGAAAATGCTGCCTGTGGCTGTGCGATTACCACAAAACCAAGAATTTGTGTTTAGATCCCTGCGGGTGAGAGTTTGTACTGAGGAAACATATGGCTCAGAAAGGACCCGCACGCCCATTAAAGCACGGCAAACACTCTGTGCATCGGGCTCTGCGCACAAACACAACCCACGTGAAACGCTGCTGCCTTTTCCTATGTGGATTCCTGTCACATAGTCTGAAAAGGGTGAACTGTCCCACTGAAAGCCTGGTAACAGTAATAAATCAGCAGGGAGCGAAGGAAACTGACAGCAAGGCTGCAACTTGGTTCAAAGTCCTGCAGATAAAAGCCAGCGCTCACACTGATAAAGCCTTCACGCACATACATACACACAAACACACACACGTTCTCACACATTACTATCATCGCAATCACGCTCACACAACAGGAGGACGCAGGAAGCAGTTCACTATTCCTTCTCATAGGTAGCTGCGTTTCCTTTAACCAAACTCAACGTACGAAAATAAGTTCACTAACTGGAGACACAGCAATTTCAGAAAAAGTTTTTTGTTTTCTGATAAAAAAATATTTTGTGGGGTTTTTCTTTGGCCGCAACAAAATACATGTATTTCACAAAACTTCAACGGAAACACTTTTTTCTCATCACACAACCGGCCATGTGATCAACAGCCGGTTGTTACTACAGGCAAAAACTAAGAAGGAGGCAAGAAGTTGAAGAAGTATTGCAAAATTATGTTTTGTTCGACATTAGCTGAACATAGACAAAGACTTGTGCACTTTTCTAATGCAAATGCATCTACAGAAAGTGGATGCAGAGGGTTTTATCTTCTTACCTTGCTGTCTGCGGGCGTCTCCCTCTTTACTAGATGCTGTCCCATGCTGCTGACAGAGGCTGGGGGGGGAAACAGAGGAAACACCACATTACAAAGACATCACATGTTTTCTTATCAAATACAAGGAGGCCATCTCCAAAGCCAAAGTAATTTTGTAATCCTGCAGGAACCCAGCCACATTAGGGTGACTAAATTTTCTAAATATGCTCATTATAGATAAGAGTGACCTTTGCTCTTTTATAAATCAGTAATAAGCAATGTAATCTACTTTCATGAAGTTTATTCAGCACATTTTGTCCTGAAGTGTAT
This sequence comes from Poecilia formosa, assembly GCF_000485575.1. Lineage (NCBI taxonomy): Eukaryota > Metazoa > Chordata > Actinopteri > Cyprinodontiformes > Poeciliidae > Poecilia > Poecilia formosa. Next base: position 4,839,034 of record NW_006799939.1, read on the forward strand.
CGCCCAGCATTTCTCACTTGGCCAAAGCAGAGGTTAGTGGTCTTCCCCTCATTTCTAAACCCAACCCTCTGTTTCAGGCTGAATAACACTCCGTCTCATTCCTGGACGGTTGAGGAAAATGTTTGATTTATGAATCGGTTTAAATTACCAGACTGCGAATCATGTCCAGCACAGGAAGCGAGATTAAGATTGATTTTAATCATTTTGTTTTAATGAATCACCTGAAATTTGCTTTAATGAGCTCATTTGATAAAAGACGGTTTATCTGGTTGTCAGAGGAAGACATTTATTGGAAAATTAGTCCGGCGCTTTGCATGATTTTATCATAAATATTCAGTTTTGATAGCGATGATCCTTCGATCGTGCAACATAGCAGTACATCGCACTAGACGCAGACGAGGTCAGCCTTGGTTTGGATGTTTTCTCTCGCTGGCAAGAAGGCGGTGTAACGGTTTCTTAAAATCTCTTGTTTGTCAGAGACTGCTCAGAGTAATTGGCTGATCGGAAACTAAAAACAGAGGAGGAAGAAAAAAAAAAACATATTTCAGAGTCAGCACTAACAGATAGTGATTGTGTAAATATAATGATCTTCATGATGGAAGCCCACACAGGGACAGGTGTCGCTAATTAACTATGGCTAGAAACTTGAACTTGTATGCATAGCATCTACCTCTTTTTAAGAGGCAATGCTGAAAGTATTTGTCCAAGTTGAACAAAAAAAAAAAATACACATATGAAGGGGCTGCACAGTGGCGCAGTTGGTAGAGCTGTTGCCTTGCAGCAAGAAGGTTCTGGGGTCTTTCTGCATGGAGTTTGCATGTTCTCCAGGTGTTCTGTTTTCTCTGGGTACTCCGGTTTCCTCCCACAATCCAAAAACATGACTGTCAGGTTAATTGGCCTCTCCAAATTGTCCCTAGGTGTGTGTGTGTGCATGGTTGTTTGTCTCTGTGTTGCCCTGTGACAGACTGGTGACCTATCCAGGGTGACCCTGCCTCCGGAACGTTAGCTGGAGATAGGCACCAGCAACCCTCCTGACCCCACTGAGGGACAAGGGTGTAAAGAAAATGGATGGATGGATGGATGGAGGTGTATATATATATATTTTTTTTTTTTACTTTGTCAGTCTCATCCTAAACAGTTGTACATATGAGTGGACCACTGGCATTGTCATGACTTAGGGACCAGAGCCATACGTGAATAATTAAAAATCACTGAAAACTTAAAAACCCTGCTTATAACTGCCTTATTTAAATGTCTCAGACATCAAATATACCTTAATATGCACCAATACACACAGCAGCTAACATCCTCAGTCTGCCTATTTTGGGAGTACAGCCAGTAAACACAAAGGAAAATGAATGGCGCCCCTTGATTGGCTACTTTGCATATGCCAGACAATAGTGTGTTACTATAGGATTTCTAAAATCCCATAGTAACAACTTCATTAACCTTCAGTAACAACTTCTTTGGTGTAGAGGTTGTTACTGAAGGAAGAAAACACAAATTTAGCTAGCATTTGGATCACATTAGATGTGTTTAAAAACAATGGCACGTACAAAAGGTAAAAAGATACTTAAAAGTATGATATCTTTTAATGGAAACATGTTTGAAACCGTTTGTTGACTTCAACACACATTAAACCAGTTGAGCTTTGCTGTGCTGAAACAGCTTACTGGACATTAATGACAGATAATTTAATTAGTCTTCTGAGTAGCAACAGGCTGAAACAAATTAGCTGTCACTACGTCTTTAAATATCTGAGTGTCAACCTCCTACAAAAAGCAGCATGTGGAAAACAACTGAGGAGTATTTATTTACTTTGTTTTTTACACTGCCAGTATCTGCTGTCCTTTAGACAGAAAGCGGAATCAATCAGAGTTGACAAGTCAAACTCTTTAGAAACGGGACAGTGGATATTGGCCACGAAATATCTAATTGGGCTATCTGACACTAACCTGAACACTGAATTTTTACTAATTTTTACGTTTACTCCTTTTTTTTTATTTTGGATAAAAAAAAATAAAAATAAACAAAAATCTGCACTCAGGCTGTAAATCAATAATCCTTTTTGTCTAGATCACATCCTCCAACTCTGTAGTCGTCATTTGAACTGAAACAGGAAACTGTGTGACCTGGTGTACGCTGAGCTCCGCTGCCCGTTTGTTCATTGCTGTATTTCATGGCACGTTTTGACTGGCGGTGTTTCCTTTTCTTCTTCAGGGCACAGGCAGCTCTTGATTAGCAACCACTTCATTAGAGTCATCCTCCAAATCCGATTTGGTCCCCCAGCAACTTATTAGGTTTCTGTGAGGTGGCACAGATTTAACACTTCCAATCATTATGTGCTGATCTGCCGTTTGACTGCAGGTGTACTTGTCGTGGCACGATGACAAAAAAAAGAGAAAAAAAGGGAGAGTACGGATTCCTCCGATATAAAGAAAGGAGCTTAATTATCAGCACCAATCGAGTGGCTTGATAATGAAAATCCATCCTAATGAAAAAGGGGAGAGTGTCAGTGGTTCTGACATAAATAGATACAGTAATGACAGAGTTCAGCCAACATTTAGTACAGGAAGTCCATCTAATTAACTTCCCATATGTTGAAAAAAACAAAAAAAAACATCCAAAACTTCGTCCAGATATGGATAATTAATACTGACGATATTTAGAAGTTTAAGTGATATAAATTAACAATGTAGACAAAAAGTGAAGAAATCTTCCATTTTTCTGAGAATAATAAAAAAAAAAGAAAGAAATGTCTGTTGAAGGATCAATTATACCTGCCAAAGTTCAACACGGCTGTATCGAATCAGCGGGACATAAAGAAAGCGTTACTGCATTTTGAAGGAGGCTTGTCCGGTAGTGAGCTCCAGGCCGCTGAAGTGGGAGTGAAAACCCATGATGGGATTGAGAGCGCTGTCTGACTCCTCCATTAAATAATAGAAAACACAGCGAGGCAGCTGATCTGGTGATTACTTTCAAATAATCGCACCATGTACTTTATTTAAATTTTTTTTTTAAGCTTTCAGGGGATTTCTGAAGACTCCCTTAAAAAGGGCCTTTCATCATCTTTGACACTCTTCTATTTTTTTTTTACCATCACCTTTCTCCCTTTCCTGTATGACTGCATCTGCAGGCGAATACTTTAACTCACACGTCGACTTAAAAAAATGTTTGCTGAAGCACATCTCCATTGATAATTCACACATGTGAAATGGGCTTCTGACATTTGACAGGAATCACGCAGGAGAATCCAATGAAACTGAAACGTCAAGATTTGAAGAGTGCAATAAAAACATTCAGACTTTCCGCCGACGTCAGCTCAAGGAGGAAGAAGATGGGCTCATTACGTATGCAGACACACAATTATTCACCTGGCTGCTTGACGCAACCATCAACTGAGTGAAGACAATATTGAAGTACGTTGCTAAGTCTACCAAACCTCCTACACTGTAGGCAGAGATTGTGAGGTAATAAGCTCACAAAGTTCAGGATCATAAATATCACTCGGGTAACAACAGAAAAACAGGGAAATATTTCATCTGAATGAGAATACTTTGAGTAATTAGGGTTTCCAAGTAATTGAAAACATTTTTTTTTTCTCAAAGAAGTAAACGCTAAATGACTAAAATCTCTCCAACAATAACAACAAAAAACTATTATACGTACAGTTTGTGTTTTGAAACTCAGTTTTTGGTTTGGATTTAACATGTTGGCAGCAAAACATGATGTAAACTAGGGTTATCAAACTTGCTTGAATTTTTTTTTTCTTATTAATTCAATTGCCAGGAAACAAGGCATATTTTTTTAATTCAGAAAAAAACCAAGAAAAAAAAAAGGAGATTTGGTTGGATTTTTTCACTAATTGGATCCTACGGGTGGCCATTTGGACGATAGCTGATTTTTCTGCGGTAGCAGTGATTTTAAAGTTCAGCTTCATATTGTTTCAGGTGAGTAATTTAAGTACATACTGACTTAAACACCTTGAGTCAATATTTCTTTCTTAACCGTATCTGCATGAAAAATCTTAATGTTCCCAGTTTACTGAGAATCGCAGCATGGTTCAGTGACCTTTACGAGAGTTGCATAATATTAGAAAAACACAAAACTGCACGTCTTCGCACTGTATCTGTGATTCTGAATGCAACTGGCTCATATTTTTCTCACTCCTTTGTTTTCCCTCATCACAAAATCCAACAATTCTCATTAACCCTAAATTTAAGGGTCATGAATATCTGTACCAGGTCCGGACATAGAAAACTAGTCCCTTGAAAATCAATTCAATTAGCCAAATATATTTTGGAAATCAGAGTATAAATGCATGCAAGTATTACTCGTTTTTAATCGGGCTACACGATACGCTAAAACTATGGTCGCAGTTGATATTCTGTGATATTATGAATATTGTTCAGATCTAATTTTTACTGATCAAATGCCCTGCAGGTTCGCCAATCTTAAACTTCAGTGCAGAAAACCGAGGAAGCAGACGGGAAAGAGTCAAAAACCATGTCAATTTACATGATAAAGCCAGAAATGAACAGGCAGCGTAAGGTGCGACACAACAGCGAAGTGGCTACCAGACGGAAGATAGTCCATCACTTTCAGTGATTAAAGCTTCTGAAGAGCCACTGTGGTTTCCGGGACAAAAATTGATACACCGCCAAAAAGAATCCCAGCAAAGCAGTGATGAGGAGATTAATATATCTAATTAGATCAAAGTTTTCAGCCGCCCATTATATTTACTTGTTATTCAGAGCTTTAGTTGGCTTTCAACTAAAGGATGCTGAAAAGCAAAGGCGGTTTGCTCAAATAGTTTCTTTTGCTTGCGAAGGTCCACGCCTGGTAAAAAATGATCCAAGGCCTAAAAGCTATTATAAGAGCTCATTAAAATCTTAACACTTCCTTTCACGCCTTTAAAAAAAAAAAGATAATTTTGTTTCACTATTCCCCTCAGTTATCCTTTTCACACAGCCATAATAATGGACATTTATGAGGAAAGGAGTAGTCGTACGGAGCAAATGTAAGAAGTCTTCGACAATGTCTTTCAGTTTATGGCAGCTTTTTCCCCCTATTTTACAGCAATTACCCTGATCATGAAGTAAAATCACTAATGCCGAACTGCCAAAGAAAGGTCAAGCCTGACATTTGTTAAGGGAAACTGGTGAGAGAATCCTACTAGAGAGGCACTGCTGTGGTCATTATGACGCAGGTCAAAGTTTATGTGCTCTAACTCAGCCGTTACCCTCACCGGTGTGAGGGCCTGAGATCCTCAAGAGAAAACTGCCTAAAAATCATAAGCAGCAATGGGAACGCATCAATATGTTTGCTGTTGATGCTGACTATGATGCCGTTACCCCATTTTTTTAACGTACTCTGTGAAAAATGCTAGCAGACTCAACTAAGGGTTTGGCTCATGTGGATCTTTGATTTTTAGTTTGCGGGTCAGAAGCTGAAAATTTTAGAAACCACCTCTGAGAGTGGTTTCCTATGACAGGAGACTAACGTCTGGCTGCAGTTTTTAGCGGTTCTGTACTTTGGCTTGAGTAACACTGTCATCGAGCAGCTCTATATTTTTAATTTTAATTTGACTTAGTCGTTGTGCAGATAAGTTGAAGTTGGTATATTTGCTCTTACATGAGAAAAGTGGCCGTTTTGTCGACTCTTCGACTGCTGGTCAGCTCAGCAGTGACACCGTGTGGTCAGGAGAGTCACTGCACTCAGTTCTATAAAAGCTCTAACCTGGTTGGCTAAATTCGCCGAAGCAAAACTACGTCTAATGCTAACTTTTTTTTGTCTGCCTTCAATTACAGAACTTATGCAAAAATCATGTGAACAAAGTTTCTGCAAATGAAAATATGCTTCTTTTTTTTTTACAACAATTTTAGCACAGCAGAGACTACAGTGAAACACAAATAATCATCATCTGGATATCTGGAGATTATGTTATGGACAGAGATTATGTAAATAAAACACCTGTTTTCCTTTGTTACAAACACATCTGTGTTTGGTATATTTAATTGTGAATCTTGCAGCCTGCTGCATCCCCTCCTCAGATGTGATGAGTTTATTATCTTAACACAGGCTGATTGATAACAGAGGGATGAGAACAACTGAGGAGTCAAGACTCTGTTGTCATCTGGTGCACCTTTTTTTTATTTAAATCTGGAAAAGTAAGTAGGTAGGTGGCAGTTGTAATCCTTTGTTCAACTTGCCTGTAAAGTCTGAGCTCAGATCTGGGAATTGCATAACATCTGAATTAAGCTAGTTCTATTCCCACCTAGGAACCACAGGGATTTGTTGGCTAATTGTTAGGATGTGAGCTACAGCACAGAACAAGCAGAGAACAATGCATTTCTCTCTGTGTCGTGCATTAAACAATAAAAAGACATTCACAAAAAGAGACTGCAGTGCATGTGTCACTGATCCAGTCAGAAATAAAACCCAACGTGATATTTTTCATTCACCTTAACCATGACTTAGGGCAACGGTTGTTCAAGCTGATCTAAAATAAGAACCTGCAACCGTCTGTCTGCATAAAGTGTAAATTCAATTTGATTGCCATTAGAGCACGTGTCAAACTCAAGGCCCGGGGGCCAAATCTGGCCCGCCGTAGCTTGTTATGTGGCCCTCTAGACTCCAGATTACATCAATAACTCCCTCCAGTTTTTCACAAATCCTCAAAATTCACATAAAATCGGTAGATCTCCACATTTCTTCTTATTTTACAGATTTTTTTCTCAAACAAAAACAAACAAACAAACAAACAAACAAACAAACAAACAATGGGTTTAATTGATTGCTGCCTCAGCCTTACCTGATATCGAGTTATAGTACATGATCGATACGGCGAGTAATAATAAGTCACATTTAACATCATATATTAGCGCAAATATCGCAAAAAGTATCTAAAGTATTTCTAAATTAGTATCACAAAGTATGTAATTTTGGATACAAAAGAAAAAAAAACATAAAACAATCATAAAATCCCAAAGGAACAGCTACTGATTCGTATTTTATCAATTCATTCTGGTGCAACCGGCCCTTTAAGAACATTCAGATTTTTGATATGGCCCAAAAATAAAACTGAGTTTGACAGCCCTAGCTTAGAGCAAAAGAACTGATGGACAGTAAAATCCATGACAACTGCAGCTCTGCAGCTAACTAGCAGGATTTCCATTTCTTCAGTCTTCATGTAGTCTTAGTCACATGACATTTTCTAAAGGTCGAGGTTACAAAAATAAAAGGTATTTGCCTTTTTTCCCCACTTTTAAAAATGTCAGTGAGGCTTTTATCATACAAGTTTGCGTATGAGTTGGGAATTTGTTCTTAGAATTGATGGTTGACTCCTTTCCACTTCTCCTCTTTCTGCTTTATCCATCTTGTAAACTTAATTTCCCATCAGTAAAATGTTTCATGGCTAACCAACCCTGCAGGAGCGTAAATCCAGTGGCCTAGAAGGCAAGCTGCAAGCAGCACTGCACTGCGACAAGGTCGTGCTCCTCAGCCGCAGTGACACTTTTCTTTGCTCTCACTCATGTCGGTCAGCAGCACCACAGAGAGAAGCGAGGATCATCTTTCCTGACTCAACCAAGTCAGCCGGTTAAAGTGTTGCTGTCGTGGTAGAGATGAAACAAGTTCGCACAAAGATTCCTTGAAGATTTTGGTCCATATTGATTTGAAAGCTGATGAGTTTCTCCTGCTGAACAATATCCCAAAGATCCGCTATTGTCTGAGTTTGGTACGTTGTGGTCATAAAGGCGTAACTGTGGTCAGCAGTGGTACTTATGAGGGCCGTTGTGTTTGAATGGTGTGCAGTTCAAGCTAAGGAGAACAAAGTTTGCTAGAAAATTATCCTCCACCCTCTTACGCCACCACCAGAAGCCAGAGCTGTTCCATACAGGGAACAATGGAGCATCGCTTTCATATTGCTTACACCAAATTCTCACTTTGCAGTCTTTAGATTTATTTTTTTCCAATGAGAGGCAGCTATTTGGATAACAATGACTTGTTGAGGTCAGGCTGGTTCGAATTGATAGAAAAACAACAGTATCTGAAATAACAGCTTCTTAAGTTTAAGATATCCAGATATCCATTTACTTCAGAAACCTTGAAGTAAATGTCCTAAAGTTGCAGAAGGCCAATGAGCCAAGGCTGTAGCTCGTAAAGGCTAACCAAAATTAGCCAACAGCAGATTGGAAAGTTGAAACAAAAGTTGCTGGGTCTGATGAGTCTCAATTACAGCTGCAACATTGAGATTGCAAAGTGAGAATTTGGTGTAAGCAACATGAAAGCAATGCTCCATTGTTCCCTGTATGGAACAGCTCTGGCTTCTGGTGGTGGTGTAAGAGGGTGGAGGTCTACAGGGTAAATGCATAGAGTCATTGAAGAGATTGAACTTTGGGATCATTGTACCCCATCAAGCAGCCTGTGAGAGGCTGTTTGGATGCTACAGACAGCTGGGCTTTCACTTCAGTTTCACCTTTTCCTTCCGATGAGCTCTGGTTATTTCAGTCGAGTAGCTCTGGCATAGAGGAGAATACAAATCAATTCCAATGTGCATTGGAGAAGGAGCACAATGGATAGACCGAATGTATTATCACTCTTAAACACGGCCAACGTAGAGCTGCGTCTTGTTTTCCATCCACTTTTCTTTCCCAACCATCATGGCAGTTGATGGAGAAACCCCAACGCTCTCAACCAGAAAACCTTAGGGATGGTTTGTAAACTGGCTAAGCTCTTAGTCTGTGTCTAGGTAACTCTGGCTGTGAACAGGTTGAAAACAATGCGAATGTTCAACTGAAAGGCTCAGAGCAAAAACTTTTGTTCAGAGCCCAGACATACAACTCGCCTAGATGCTTAAAAAATACTGGCCAGTGTTCATTAAGAGACACCAGAAGACTACGAGTCATAGTCCAATTTCTATCCTACAATCAAATGAAGCTTAGGAACTGCTGACTCCTGACTGGCAAGCGGGTTTGCCGATGAAAAACTGGAAAAATTGTCATCTTGATGAAAGAGACGTTATAAAAACGTAACTGGTTTGACTAAATACAACCAGAATAATCAGCATGGAAACCTTGCTTTTGGTTGTATGTGTTTCAATACTGTATTGGTTATAAAACAAAGAAAAAGGAGTGTAAACAGTGGCATTTCTCCACTATTAATATGTCTTACAGAAATGATGCACAGTTGATGTAGAAAACACAGAGGTACGCATCACTTAATGTTCCATCAAAGCAAATAAAATTAAAAAAATGTTCTCAGTCACTTTCACAAGCCTTTCTTAATGCAGCCATAAAACCATAAGCGTAAAAGTGATCAATGTGACAAATGCTGTTTTGACAGATTAATGAGGCTATTTAATGTGATACGTCTCACTTCTGAAAAGGGCAGACGAAATGATGAACACAACCTCACCGTAAATACGACAGACGCTCTGATGTAACCGGTAAGGCTGGAGGGCATTGGCTAAGACGCCGACCACCTCATGGTGTTAACTGCTAAAATCACAGCCTGATTCAACCAAAGGAGGACGGTTCTAGATAAAGCTTTGTTAGCTCCAAATGTTTGCAATGGTAGACCAGAAACGAGTTTTCCTGAATTGTGAGCATCTAAATAACGTCTAATGTTTGTTTTAAACAATGAATGGAAAGCTATGAATGGAAAGGAGCTGCATGAATTCAGTCCATTTACCATTTAATGTGCCGTAATTGACAACTTGTCGACTTGCCAAGCATCCGCTTTTTTTAGTTGACGTAACGCTATTTTCCTTAAAGGTCGTCCGGGTTTCATCGTATTTATTTAACTGCACTCAGGTGGTAATCATCTTGGATCTGGCAACCAATCTTCTTTGCTTCATACCTCACTTGTGTTGCTACATGATTTGAAAACTGTTATCTTATAAGTGCTCCATTTATCTATTTTTTTCCACATATAAAAGAGCTTTTCTTCTCACTTGCATTTTTACCCGTCTTTGGTATGTTTGACTCCTGCTTAACTTCAAATTAACATTTCAGCATTTTGTTCGAATACTTTCAAGAGATAAAATGCATTTCCTGACGAGAAGCGGTTATGTGCACGTACAAATTAAAAAATTCTTTCACATTCTTCACATTTGTTTGCCAAGTTAGAGGCCACAAAAAAAATCTATTAACCTGAACTGTCAGGGTGTAGAGAGACAAAGGGAAAAGCCAAGGCTCATGAACATTCCTGCAACAAAGAACGCTCACATCGAATGTGAACTTTAACCCTGACAACTGTCATTCTGCGGATCACTTCAAATGGCCGTGCAGGACCATAAATTTAGTCAAAGTAAAGTTCGTTCGACACAGGTGCCGGCCCGGTATCTCTAAACACAAAGTGATCATGAGGTTTCTGAGTTGTTGTTGTTGTTCGGCTGTTTATCTAATCTCATGACAGCAAGACGTGATAATAACTCCTTAATGTGATGGAGCGGAGAGCTTTACTATGGTAGACAATATTAATTTAGATATTCACAAAGGATTTCAATTTTAAAATGTTTGATTCAATAAAGTTACAAGCTTCATAAGAAAGGAAGATGAATGACTGTGTTTGTAATGGTACAGGAAGTGTGACTAAAGTGATGTGTTTTCTAGAGTTTTAGATCTGGCAACACAAGCTAACCTTCTTTAGCCTTTACTGTGCATCTGAACCGACCTGAATCTGTTCCCTGATCTCAGATCTGATTGGCTGACCAACTTCCAGCTGTCCAAACAAATGCAGAGGTAAAATATTCTGTGTTTGTGCATCCAGAGGTCCATCAAACTGCGGCAGAAGAGCTCTGCCAGCTTTCCTCCTTAGAGCGCCCCCTAGTCTGTTCAAACAGACATAATGCTGAGACGGTTTTCTACACATGGACTCTGAGACGGTTCAAACATGAATGACACAGACCTGCAGAAAGGTGTAATGTAATTTCTATGGTGCTGGTGAATTTGAGGGGTCGAAAAGTAGTTTTTTTTTTTTTTCCCCAATTCCATTTTCTTACATTTCCCTTCCAAGACCAAGGTTAGAAATTAGGATTTAGAATTAGGACATGAAAACTTTATATTTAAGGCCAATTAAATTATATGATAACCTTCTAGGAATTCTTAGATTTAATTCAGTTTTTAAATTACTACAATTTTAAGTGTATTTTTTTTTACAAGTTATTCTTTCTTTTACTAATAAATACAAGGTTTTAATTTTTGCTCTTTTTTCTGCCTGTTAGGGTAGACAAATTTTACTTTGTCTCTTTGTTTAAGTTCATCAGTATCAACTAAATATTTGCCAGTTATCTGGTTATTACTGTTTGCATTTGAATTAAAGTTTCAAATTGTGTGTTGTGTTTCTGGAATTAATTCTGTTTCTGGATAATATACAATATGGAGTCCCAAAAGAGACAAAAATAAATAAATACATCATTAGTTTAATGTACCACAAAACAAATAAACTATTAAATGTTTAAATAGTTTACGCAATAGACAATTCGTCTTGCTAAATGTCATCAAATTATTAAAATACAAACTTATAACACCAGATCCAGATAAGTGTATTTAATCATTTCATGCTTCCTGGTCCGGCATCAAGGAATACTAAAGAGTAGCACATGTTGTTTTTGTGTACTTTGACATATTTATCCACATGTTGGCCTTTTGTAATTCAGCCTTCGTAGTCCTCTGGCAAAATATGAGGCGATTTTATAAAACAGTATTCACATACTGAATTTTACAAGCTGTTTTGATTGAAAGGAGTCCGTTAAAAAACGCCGCTGCGCAGACAGAAATTAGTCTAAAAAAGCCCAAGTGATTTGACACAATGAGCCAATCATAATTTGTGGCGGCGGCTGCGAGTTCAGCTCGACAAAACGTGGGGGGGGCCCTCGTTCGGGCTCCGCGTGGCGGCGGAACTCTGTTTGGCTGAATGCGAGTTCTTTACAGGCCGTTTCCCTCCTGTTACACAATCGAAGCCGTCGAGATCCTGCAAAGACTCGCAAGAAGCGGCTGTTGCATAATACGATGTGAGAAAAAGGAGAGGCAGACACACACACACACACACACAGACAGATAGAGAGGAGAGAGGCGGGGAGTAACGCTGAACTACAATTACATCCCTGCTGCAGTACTTTACAGACTAAAACACATGGAATAATATACGGCCTTTAAATTTCAGACAACATAACCTTTCATTTAAAAAGAGACAGAATGCAACAGGACAGAATGAAACGGTGCAACAAAATGTCAATTTTAATTACCGCTTTGCTGGTTGAAGGTATATAAGCTCCTGTTGCTTGCCAGCTGCATCTAAAAACACTTATCTCTTGTTATATTAAATAATCGAGATAGAAAAAGCTTTTATGATATGGCGGCTATATATGCAGGCCAGCACCTGGAAGAATCCATTACCTCTCGAAGCAGAGACAGCAGCACATATGAGCAATTATATCTCTCTGAGCCGTCCATTACTCAAGGCTATTTCAAATCATTACACTTATAAGCCCATAATGCTGTTTCTTTTTTTTTATTTATTTATTTTTTTTACATGGCGGTGATGTGGAAAACAAATGGGACTCATTAGATTGAAAAAACCCAGTATGTTGACATAAAAAAAATAAATAAATAAAAAAAATCCACCATATGGTTTCTCTTCACGACTCATAAGGGTGTGACTCCAACGTTCTGTTCTTTCTGAGTATTGCAGGTATTATCTATGAAGATGACAGATCATCACAGACAGATTTCCCTTTCTGAGGTAATGGCCAATCCAATTTTGAGAAAAAAAAAAACAAAAAAAAAAAAACATAAATGTGTCGGTGAGGTTGTCAGCCAGACCGATCACTCTGCAGATGGGAGAAGCCGACCCACAATGAAAATCTTCTCGGGGCCACCAGCCGAAAATTTGGTTCGGCCTTCGTCTTTATTAACTGATAAAAAAGACAATCTTCCAATTTTGGAGGCGATACCTGAAGCTCGGATTTTCATCTCGCTGACTAACATATTTCAAGGCGAGGAGCAATATGATCTTCTTCTTGCACATAAACATTTTCCCAACTAAGCAGTGAATTTGTTTACGTGTATCATAACATTGCCTAGATTTTCTAGTCTATGTGTTGGAGAAACAGTGGAAATAACAAAAAGTTATGTTCTATATTCTTAAAAGTACCTAAAATTGAAAACTTATTTATAGAAGAGTTTGGGGGAGGAAAAAAAATCTATTTTTTAACGTAGTTGACAATCATTTATTGCCATAGGTTGGTGTACTGAATAAATAAGACAACTTTCAAACAGAACCATTGTTAACTCTATTACTCATTTTCATTAGCTCGTTCTGTGGTGTACCTCAGGGATCACTCCTTAGTCCTCTGGTATTCTCCTTTTAAATGCTTCCTTATTCAAAAAGATTTTCTACACTGTCCCTGAAGATGACTGAAATGTGATACTGTAATCTGGAATTGGCTTTTAAGGAAAAAACCAAATCACGCATGGTAAACAATATTAGCACACTATGTCTCGACTACTGCATTTCTGCATTAATGCATGTGGAAATGCAACCTTTGCATACCTTCCTACCTTTACTTCCAGTTGGATTCTGTAGCAACATTTACTAGGTCACAATATGTGACAAAGATTAGATCTTTAAACTCAGAGTATCACTGTTTTCTAACTGATTACATCTCTGTACATTAGAACCACACTTTGGACTTTGGTATATGTGACCGCCTTTGGAAGTGTCATCATTTCAATGTTGTGGTCAAAGACAGAATTTACTCGTCCTCTCTTTAAAAGTTATATCCTTTAAAAGAAACAGTATATTACAAAAAATAGGAATACCATTATTAATATTTCTTAAAAAGGGATGAATACAAAAAAATAACAATAGGCCTTCGCAGCGCTTTGCTGCTCGGGCCTAATAAATAAGAATGACCCAGAAATTTACTATATGAGCAAAGCACAGTCATTCATATGTGAGGGGATTTCACAACACTAGTACAGCTCCGTTTAACCCCTGAAAGACTTCTTCAATTACGGGTTCTGAGTGCAGTGACTAATAAAAAAAAGTGGATGTGAGGAGTCAAGTAAACAGTGTGGCTCAGTTTACTTCTCTTTTTACTGCAGCATCTCGATGCATCTAGATTTTATTGGCTAATTCCTTCCACAAAGGCAAACAATGAATTCAAAATCAGACAGTGAAGCAGACAACATGGGAGTTCCAACAAGATTAGATCCTCCCCTCCTCTCTGCCAATCAGCTTAGCTATTTATTTTCTTTATAAGGATTTTACACATGCAGATCCCGATTTCTCTCAGGTGGCTGTATAATACTTAGCTTAGCCGTATTGGAATGCAACCGTTCTTTGAGCTACCTTTAATTTTCCCTATTCTTGACTTGTCAATCTTTGGAAATGGAAATTTGAGAGACTAGACAGAGCATTAAGTGAGGATGGAACATAATCGTCAGAGCTAATTGAATAGTTGCATAACACTACCTAGCATAACTAGGATTATGAACGTAACAATAACAGCCTTCATATTTTTCCCATATACACAGATTGTCTCTTAATGTTTGAGTTAAAGCTGTTAAGGGTAGGACTGTCATGGAAAAGAGAGTCAAGTCACAAACATTGTATTTTTCAATGGTTCGATGCTCCATTGTTGCTCTAGAACAGATAAGTAATGCAGGACATTTGAAAAGTAGCAATTTTAAACTCCCATGATCCATTGCCACAAAGGGATGGGTGTTTGATTTTTGACATCGAGGCCATTTAGGGAGACAAATGTTATAAAGTGATTTTCCAAACTTTATGACATTTTTGGGTAGGATAGCTGTGATGTCAGCATCCCATCATTTTATTTCTACGTCTACAGATCAACTCGCTATCCACCAATGAAGTTGAAAAACTATTTGCCTGACCCACTGTTATTGTGAATAACCAAGGTCAAGTTGGAATGCAAGGTCAAGCACCCTGCATGCTGACGTGAGTGACTCTTAATAAGCACAGACACAGTGGTATTAGCTCTGTAGATAATAAATCTCATGCGAAAGCAGCAGCGACCATGATTAAGAATTTTTCAACATATCCAAAAGTCTGACAGCCTGACTTAGCTGGTAACAACTACAGCACCAAATGAGGAGAAAGGATGTGCCGGTCTACGGCTTTCAATGCCACCGAGTTAAAAACATAAGATATGTAACCTACGTAAGAATCCAAACTTGACAATGGCTGCATTATTTACAAGCATCAACTTAACAAACCCTTTTATTGAACAGAAGAAAATGGGCTGTTTAATCAGATCTTAAACAATGCAGTGGCAAAAACAAAATGAAAAACTGAATACAAAGGTATAGCTACTACAATTGTTCAATCATGCTGGTGAAACTTTGATAACAGAAACAGGCGCAATCGTTACATTTCGTGTAAAAAACACAAAAACCTCAACAATTTTTTTAAACGGGGAAACAGCTACTTAGGAGATTAGATACGTAACAGGTTGTTTTCAGCAAGCGCCCTCATCTCTGAGAATAAGTTAAGATCAGCAGGCCATTTGAAAACAAATATGGCCGACCATTCATTTCTATTGTTCACTTTTTAAAATAACGTTTATATACATATATAGATCTGGTTCTCTCTTTGTCAGTTGCTGTTTGAGCTCCTTGTATCACATCCTCTCTTTGCATCTTCTGCATATCTGTGTGAGAACACACACAGTAAATCTCTGCTGTGCAGCACAGTTTGCACAGTTCTCCCAGAATTTTACATCGAGCTTCTGTAACTGTGGCAAATATGTTCGATTTGATAAAGCCCCTCCGCAGCATATCGCTGCAAAACACGCAGACGTGCCTAGTTATCTGACTGGAACACGTGACGCCCCCCCTGCCATTGTGTGGCTCCTTTGTTTTGCTCGAGGTTTGCTCTTGTGCCCTTCAAACAACAGCTTATTTTAACCCTCCGACTGCCTGCAGTTACAGCACCATGTTAAGAGCTACTGTGGAAGTCGGTTACGTAATGAAAGCGGGGCATGTTTGCATGCACGTCTGGGGGAAGACGGGAGCCGGGGAGGAACGAGGAGATGAGAAACAACCATGTATTTACACCCAGCAATCTGCAAGTGAAAGTATGTTGTTGGTCTGAGGAGATATGAGGCCAAATGTCAGCAGGTGTTACAATGGAAAGCAATACAGCATAAACAAACTGGGACGTCAAACCTTAAGGACAGTATTTATTTTTTTTCACTTTTTTATTCTTTCAGTTCTATTTTCTATATATATATTTTTTTATAACTTGCTTTAAATGTTCCAAGGTTCAGTTTTTAAACTCTTCATGCTTCAACATTTTGTGTTGTTTTCCACAGAGGCCATCAGCACTTCATGCATGCTAGTCATGCACATGGACATGCATACATGTTTTGGTCTTTTTGCAATCCATTTGTATGTTCTGGCCATTTTAAAATACATATGATATTTGTGAATGTAGTTCATAGCACAAAATTGAATTCACAGTGAATTTTCTCTTATCCTAATATTTGGATAAATGTCCAAATTTCCATGTTTGACACTTTTCTGCTACAAATTTCACTTATTCATGAAGGTGTTGATGTTTTGGGAGAGCTTCTTTATCAACGGGCATCCTCCCAGGCCGCTCTGATGTCAGATTAACTTCACTGTGTTTCGACATCTTCCAGTTTCTGATAAACTTGAGCCTCAGTGATTGTTGCATTGTTCCTAAACAGTGTAATCAAATACAGTTCGAGTCCGACGGTCACATGAGGTGTTCCAATTAGACGAAGGCCTTAAACAACCATCAGACTAGTTTTGGAGTACTTCTTTGATGGCCTCCATCAAGCCTCAATCACATAGAAATGAATGGAATACAGGATTATTTTGTAGGATTCTGTGCACAGAAAGCAACAAATTTAAATGAGTTCTATCGTCTCTGATAAGAGTTGCAGACAAATATCCAGCCGAAATCGAACCTAAATGTTGCTTGTGACTAAGTTTACAGCTTGCTAAGTAAACTTACAGAATACATATTTGAGCTTGTATGTTATTAAAATCAAAAATCGCAAAAGAATTCAAATTTGTGCATAAGCCTGTCGCAATAAACAATTTATCAATTCACGACATTTAACTGAAGTCCTCAAAGGGGTGCGGGTTTTAATGTTTTTATCTTTTTTAATCTGTTTCAAAATGTCTTCCTCTTTCTCACTGTTTCGGTGATTTTAATGTTTTTATCTTATGTTTTTTAAATCTCTTTCTCTGTCTCACATGCTGTTTTTATTTTAATTATGTAAAGCACTTTGAAATGCCTTGCTGCTGAAATGTGCTATACAAATAAAATTTGATTGATTGATTGATTGATTGATTGATCAATTAATTGTGTAACAAACTAAAACGAGTTTGATCATTTCTTCTCTGATGATTAATATTTTTTGAATGGCAGTTTTATTTGCACCATAATCCGTTTTATTTATTGATTTTGGTTCTTTCTATACTTTGGATAGTCAAAATGTCTTCCAGGTCCAGTGTTAAGTGTTCTGCACTAAATTAAAGATAGTTTAGTCTTTGAAAGGGCAAACTTGCCTTATCGAGCAATTATCAATATATTACTTGAAAATTGTATTGAAACGATAATACTATACTGTATTGCAGTAACTACAATGACAATTTATCGCCCAGCAAAATCAGTTTTTGTGACCAGCCTGCTTGTGCGAATCATTTTTGTTTTGAAGTTGCACGATAAGCGAACACTGGATGTTGCTAAGGGAAACTTTGGGTTTCTGTACAGCAGCTTTAACAAACAAACTGGTCTGGGTTTCACAACACTTGTATTATTTTTCAGGTTCTATCAATGGATGTAATCCAGAGCATAAAGATACAGATTCCAAGAAAAGCCCGGAGCTCGTTTCACAGGTGGCTGAACAACGACACCAATGTGACGGGTCCAGCACAGAGAACAGTGAGCATTAATCAGCAGGAGCTTATCTACCTAACGAAAGAAGTCCTCCTTGCATTTTAACAATGTTTCCTCTGTGAGTTATTGATCCGTAAAGTTTGACCCCCGAGGAGAAGATGTGGAGCTCTTAATGATTTTCAGAGAAGGATGTCTCTCTCGTGCCAACTCGTATTTGTGTGTGCAAGAATAAGCTAAAAGTTTAAGACATTTTACAAGCTACATCTTCGTTAAGGAACCTCCATTGAGATAATAATTTCAGCCTTTCTGTTTACATATCACCAATTATCAGAACAATTGGAGGTGATTCAGCTGATGCTGCAGGTTAGGAAGATAACTGGATGATGAACAGCATGGTTTAACTGCTTTTAGAAAAACATTTAATATTTAGCGATAACATTTCATTATAATAGGTATAATAAGGCCATCAATAATAGGGAACTAAAGTGTGGTCAGATAGTAGTTATCAAAGATTTATTGATTACCATAAAAGTCCTCTAAATTAGAATAGATCTTAATTTAGCGTCAGAGGTTAACCACAATAAAATTGTCATAAAAGACATCTGATATTTGGCCAATTGTTATTCCAATAGGAGCTCTCGTTTTTTTTTTTCTTTCTTTTTTTTCTTCCTTTTCAAGAGTCAGAATTGATTCCGGTTATTTAAAACCAGACACACATATACACTGAACTGACCTCAGAATATCTATCTATCTATCTATCTATCTATCTATCTATCTATCTATCTATCTATATATATATTTTTTTTTAATCAAGGTTTATATTTGCGTTCTAGACTTCGCTGTTGTGGAGGGTGGAGATTTTTTTATGGGTTTTTTTCAGCAGCAGGAGAGGGAGCTGCTCAGCGTCAAGGGATGTAATCTACCTAAGCAGCCAAGATGGAAACACACACACACACACACACACACACACACACACACACACACACAGTCAAAATGAGCCTTAAGAGAAAAAGACATCTTTACATTGAGTATTCCTAATAATCTCTGCTTTATGACAAGTTAGTAATAAATATTGCGCTGTTACTGCCGCCTACACCATTAGTTTTTTTTTATTTATATTTTTTTTATTTTTGATGCATAAGCAAAAAGCACCAGCTGCGTTTTGCATCAGTTTTCGAGGAAACATGCTTATTTTGCAAAAAAAAAAAAGCCTTTTAACTATTTTGCTTCAACAGAGTAACAGTGGTGAAACTAGAGATGCTTAATGAGGCATAACAAGCCTGCAGTTTGGTTCATGACATATATGCAGCTCACAGCTTGTTAGCCATAGTTTCAAAACAGAATTATTCTAACAAGAGTGATGGGTGGCACCTACTTAAATTCAGTGCCATGAACTTATGTTGTTTTTTTTTTTGAAAGCAGATGAATTTGCCTTTCTTGTAGACGAGGGATTGATGTAGAAATGGCTGCGCTACGTACAGCCAGAGAAACTGCCTGTCACTCCAGGACTTTTTGCACTTCTCAACAAAGAAAAAACAACAACAACAACTATAGGAAAAGAATATGTTAGCAATTATAAAATTGAAACTCTTGAGACCAGAAAATTCCTCTCCTTTACAACAGCTCAATAGAGAAGCTGCAAACGTCATCAAATGTCAGGCTCTGAACTTCGGGATATGTTATACGAGCAAGCATTTTAAGTAGCTTCGGGTCGATTTCTGGTTTCTTGGCACCCCGACATTTTACAACGTTGGTTTCAAAACGATATCTGTCGTAACGTTCTTTACAGCGAGAGCTCGGAAAGTTCCAGAAGAGCCAGAGATTTTTCCAGATGTGCGGAAAAGAATAACGCTGCTCTTCCCTTCCCCTATTTGTTCCTGCCCACAGCTGGTCAGCTGGCTGAAAGAAGGCCACCACACTGTTCCTTTGCTTACAATAAAGGCAAATCTGGAATGACAGAAAATTGTCCTAGTGGTGAAAAACATGTTAAGTCTTCAGACAGAAACTCAATGAATACAACCCATCACTGTCAGGGCAAATCAACCAATCACAGACCAGTTTCAAGCAGATAGATGAGCTAATTATGCTAGCTTACACCAGTTTATGTTGCACTATGAGGATCAGAGCAGCAAGAAAGGATAATATTCCGAGAAATAGGTACTTTTAGATAGCTGTGATTATAGTCTGTATTTTTGGCTCCAGGCTATTATTCAAAATAATACAACATCCAAGCATCCATTGTCTATAACCATCTGTGTTTTTAAATGAAAACAATTCTATCAAATTATATTTCTTTTTTATTCTGTAATTTATTAATATTTTTAACCTTTATTTTACCAGGATAAAAACACACTGAGATTAAAAACCTCTTTTTCAGAGGAGTCCCTGCCAAGAGGCAGCAACAACGATGGCACACCAAATAATTAATAAATAAGAAATCAAAAAATACCCTGCACTGCGATGGACCGGTGACCTGTCCAGGGCGTAGACAGCTGGAGGTAGGCACCAGCACCCCACATGACTCCAATGGGTAAAGAAAATGGATGGATGGATGGATGGATGGAATATACCCTGAAATTGTTATTTTTACATAAGATGACAATCTCTCACCACTTCATGCCTACTTTCCTCTGGCTTTTATAAATAGGTAGGATTTCTTGCTAGGAACTAAAAAAAAAAAAAAAAACAGTTCTAGAAAAGCAAGTCAAACAAAAGCAATCGTAGCCACTATATTCGGTTAAAATAGCTTAAAATAGCTTTACTTTACTAAAGCAACCAACAAGCCGACTGCAGCAGAGCCACTATGGCTGCAGTTTAATTACAGACACATATTCTCTGGCAGGCTGCAATCCAAAGTGTTTAAATAGTCGTAAGTGTGGTGGCGTTTCTCTATTGTCTTCTTGAAGCCACAAACACACATGATGCACAATTTATGTGTTATGTCAGTCACTGCCCAGCATTCCTTCTGAAACGCACGAGCCACAAAACAACCGGATTTATCGTACAATACAATAAGTTTAATCACGACAGGAACAACCACAGTGGGGTTATATTCACACTTCTTGAAAGCTTTTCCCATGTCATTATCTTCATGAGTTTAATACTTATGATATTTAACATGTAAAGTCATTTACGGACTAATTTGCTTCGAATTATTCATGTGGATTAAATGGGGCAGAATCAACTTCAGCATTAACATTAATCATATCACCAATCTCACTAGCACGATACTTAAATCTAAATGTTTTTGGTGCAACCGCAAAAATGTTCAACTGCATCACTTGAACGAAGTTACAGCTCAAGCACGTGCTAGCAATCCTACTTTTTTTTTTATTTTTTTTAGACTTTCTTTAGCATATTGTGTGGAAAAACTCAGACAATCATGACCCTGTGAGGAATACGGCAGAAAATGTGACAGTTTTTGGAATCACATCTGCAGGTTTAGCAGCCAGACCAAACGCCATGTGATAAGACGTCTAAAATCAGCTGCTGCCTCTACGCTCGTCGTGCCAGAATCACTTAATCATCATGGCCGTCGTCACTACTCCTCACGGGTAGCGGCGGTAGTCTGGTTGGAGTGAGTAAGCGAGGACAGCTGTACGTGGGACCGGGCTGGGGGATGAGTTTCCGTTTCTGTCAGTTTTGTACACTCAGGCATGACTGACTGCAGCAGCTTCTGTGTGCAGATAAACAATGTTTGGCCCGCGGGCCAAAGCAGTCTGTCTGGAACATTAAAGTGTCTTTGCTCTCTAACCGTAAGGAGATGAGGTTCGCTCTTGTCCAAATCGGTGACGTCGAGCAGACCGCGGTGCTTCCTGGCTCTCGTTCTCGCTCACAGCTGGACGTCTGCAGGAGGAATGTAACGCTGCCACTGTTTACTCTGCACACATTTTTTGCTCTGGGATATTTTTCTGAGCCCCACAAAGGCTCGAGAGGAAATAAAAACCTCGAAGGTTCGATGATGTGTATAGATATTGCTCTGTTATTTCAAACCGATGTTTGCTGTGATGTGTTACTCGCCGGCTCGCCTTTCAAAGTCTTACTGAGACAGCCTGGGTGCCTCCTGGGGGCATGGACACAATTCTCTTCGGTGGAGATTTACAGCCACATCATTCTGGGCTTGCGCTCTGAAAATTCAAACTGTGGCCTCTTTATTTAGATCTGGAAGAAAAATAAAGAAAATATAATACTCCTTTAGGATTTCTGTTACCCTTACTCCATGCCAAAGAGAGCTGTTAACTCCCACAGTAAACAGTCCTTTGTTTCTGCCTCCCACTCCACAATTACTGCTAAAGCTTTTGCACCTTTGCAGAACACCATGACTGTGAAACATCTCCTAATTACAGCTCTACAACACACTCGCTAGTTTGGCACGTCACACATGAATGTAAAATGCCTACATGCTAAAATTCAATCAGTTTTGGACCAGTCAAAACAGACGGGGCGTTCTGAGAGTAGTAGATTTTAAAAGACAAGAAAGAAGAGGCCCAGTTCAAACCCGGCATCACTTGACTAGGTGTGTAACAGCACACAAACATCAAAACTCGGTTAGTACGTATCCTTTAAAGCAGGGGTCCCCAAACTTTTTCCTGCGAGGGCCACATAGCTGTTCCTTTATCTGGTCGGGGGCCGGTCTTAGGTTTTTGGAGAAAGAAACCTTAGAAAATTCTTATCGACAGGGGGGGGGGGGGGAGGGGGTCGACGACACATTCGCGCTTTTAGATAGATTTTTACCCAGCATGCAAATGGAAAAAACCGTGAGTGAAACGGTGACTGGGACTGACTGGTATCTATTCCATTGAGGGAAAGTTAGTTTCACATCTGCTCAAGAGCCCCCCTGTTGGTTGAAGTAAAATCCACATATAAACCGGAAAATACAATATATGAAAAAAAAACACTGAATGCTCTCTGGTATGAGGAGGCGGGCCGGCTCCGGCATTGTTCAGGGGGCCGGACCAAACGACGTGGCGGGCCGTAGTTTGGGGACCCCTGCTTTAAAGTCATGGATCGTTCATATTCTATTTGCTTCAGTGACGAGAAACAAATATTGTAGAGGGGTGAAAAACAAGTCAATAGTATATTAAAAGAATAAGTAAGAAAATAGGCACCCCAACATAATTTTTACTTTTGTATCTTTAATTTCTTATTGGAATTAGTTCTTTAGTGTCGTTTTAGTTAGTCCTATGCAATTCCACACACAACCGATAGGGGCGCTGTCCCGTTGGTGGCATAGAGAAGATTGAGCACACAAGAAGAATAAATCGTCCTGTTGAATGTCAAGAAAGCTCAACGTGTGTCTCGTCTTTCTCATACCACAGGTCAGTAGTTTTCTTGGAAGAGTTGAAAAGGTTATTAAATCGAATCTCAACTAATGAGTCGCGTAGTTCCTTTTGTGATTGTTATTGTGTACGAAAACGGGACTTGTTATGAAGGCTAAAGCTAGCGGGCCTCTACACGTGTGTGAGCTAGCTGAAGAACTGCAGAGTTCATTTGAACTTGTGTTTTGCACTTTTTGAGAGAGTTCTCACTCAAAATACATTATTTTGGTTTCTTTATTGTATTTTATGTGATTCTTTTTCAATCAATCAATCAAATTTTATTTATTTTTTATGGGTTTGTTGCAAAAACCAGATAAACTAGGTATTTAGGACGTATGTGAAGCTGAGTACCGAGACACAATATGAAAGGAGCATTGCGGGGACAAGGTATTGAATTTAAAGCACTAACCACAAAATTAATATAGTTTGGATAAGTAACATCTATTTGTGAATTAATTGTGTAATTTGATAGAATTCATAATGCATGTTAAAAGAATGATTGTTTGGTTTAAAAGTATATTACAGTCATTTCTGATGTAACGAAGCTAATGGTTCTCTACCTGAAGTATGTGATACATGAAGTATGTTGTATATGAAGTGTGTTTATAACACAAGAAGAATAAATCTTCTGGTTGAATGTGAAGGAAGCTCAACGTGTGTGTCTCATCTTTCTCATACCACAGCATCACACGTTGAGGGAACATCATTCTGTACATTACCCTCAGCCATCCAAGGTTGCAGGGCAACACACACACACACACACACACATATATATATATATAATTTTTTTATATTTTATTCACAAATTAATGTTTGTACTTATGCCTAAGAAGAATTTAGAGACCAATTAACTAAACAGTGGTGATTTCAGACTGTGGCAGGAAGCCGGAGCACCCGGAGAGAAACCTGCAAACAGGAAACCTGTCAAATCTTTTGACCTTTCTGTCCCATAAATTTAAGTCAGACACATGTTTGGTCCCAGTCAGATTTCTCCAGCCTCAAAACAGTTACTAATTAGGTCTTCTAGGATTTTTTTCTTCTTCTGAATTTATTATATTTAGCTCCTCTCCAAAGGCGTCTTTAACATCTTTCAGAGGAGGGGTTGGAGAAACAGAAACATCAGGTGTCCCATCATTCCATCATTTCTTCACTTGTAAATGCAGATCAATCCATTTTGGGACATGTCTTTACTGCTGTCGCTGTCTGCAATGAAGACATGTTCATTGTCAGCCTTAGTGGTTTGTTCTCCTTTTATTAAATAACAGTAGAAATTGGTAAGCTTTGAATCCCCACAGATGACGGAGGACAGGTGGTACCTCTCCGTTCCACCTTCACATTCTGCAGGCACGCCCACGGTCTGATTGAAAACTACTTGGTGTTTCCTGGTCAACCTATGCAGAAAAACACCAGCAAGTTGTTATCAGTCAGGCAATATTTTTTCTGCAAGGCTGACCCACAGCCTGAAGAGCGATGTTTGCACCCCAAATCCAACCACATGTTAAAAAGGGAAACTATGTTGGTTGGAAACGTTGCCGGTGGAAGGACAACCAGGGGGCTGTTGTTCAGGAGCTCAAGGAAAGTAGTTCCACAGTTTGAGCAAGAGTTTTTGGTGTATAGCTCTCTCTGCGTCACCACCAAAAGAATCCAACCAGACCAGCACAGACTCCAGCAAACATTTGATTTCGTAGCCCTTTCCCATATCTGATGGCAGTTTCTTCTCCCTCAGCTCCTTCAAAACTGGGGATAGGTCTTTCTGACAAAAAGTTTGCCGGGCTGACGGACAGCTGAGAGGATGAGACTCCCACAGCATTGGATGGACGATGCCTCCAGAAAAACCCTTTCCTGAGCGAGACACCGTCTGGTGACGCTCAGGTTTAGGACACTCTGGAATGTAGCATTCACCCAGCTGTTGAGGAGTTCGTTGGAGAACTTAAGGAAGTTCAGTTCTCCTCCGCTTGTCCTTGTTCTGCAGCTGCTGTCCTCCCTACATCTGGCATATCCGAGCCAACTCTATCTACTGAATTAATGCCATGGGAGCAGGAAACCTCGAATGCAACGGTAATCTTAGCATTTAGAGATGTTCTTTGGGACAAATTAACTCCATTTCCATCTGAAATACGTTCCCCATCCAGGGAACTTGGGATTTGAAAGACGCTAGTAAAAGTGCTCTTCAGAGAAATGTTGTCTGTAGTAAAGGAAAGAGATGGAACCAACAAAACCAAAGCTTGTGCTGTCACTTCAGCCACAGCTTTGGCTGCGACGTCAGCCACAGACAAATCTTCCCCAGCCGGGTTAGATTTTTCTGCGATTGTACTCTCAAACTCACAGTGTACCGTCGTCTTCGAACAAACTTCCCCAGCCAGGTCAGTTTGTTCAAAGACAATACGATTCTTACTATCTTGTACACTCTCAGTCGGTTGTTGAGAGCAAACCTCCCCAGCCGACTCAGTTTGTCCAGAGACAGTACCGTCGTCCTCTGTACTGTCTCGTACAGACGACGAGATAGAGTCTGAGGCATAGACATCACAGACATCCGTCGCCTTTTCAGAACAAACCTCCCCAGCCGGGTCGGTTTGTTCTTTGGTATTGGATGGAAGACCTTTCCAAAACAAATCGTCCTTGTCATCCTGATGGTTACCTTCGTTAAAATCCTTTCCTGGAAAGTACCAATTGTACGCTTTCTTCAACCCCGTGGTTACAGCATAACCAATGCCCCAACCAAGTGGGATAAACAAGGGAACGAGCACCTTCGAAAAACTAAACATCATTGCTCCACTCAAATCTGAATCTCCAAGAACCGTCTGGATCCTGACTGATGCTTTGAGATTCGAACTCACTGGACTTCTGGTGCGCAATGTCTTGCTTCTGATCGTTGCTATGGGAATGGTCAGATCAGTTCTGCATGACTCAAGCTGACATAAATACTTAAATAAAAAGTTATATATTTTTTTTTATTTAAAATGAAGAGATTAATAGATTTGTATATGATTTAATTTTAGCATTTGTGGTTTTCCATACCTGCTGTGGTATAAATGGTCTTAAGCCATTTATCCACTATTATTTTTAATTATTCAGCCATGATTATTCATGTATTAGTCATTACACAGTGCTAGGAACAGTCTGTGACTTATTAAATTTATTTTTTAAATTTTCACAGACAATTTAATGCTGTGACTATTTTGTCAAACATAACAAACAAAAGTCACAGGAGATTCCAAATGCAGATCATTTGTCTTAATCAAGAGTCACTTTTTAAAACGGTCTCCAAAGCAGATTCAATCAGCTCTCAACAAAAAGAGAAATACCCAACACAGAAAAGTACCATACCGATACCCAGTGGTGAATAAAACGCCGACTGCTGAAAGAATGTCTTTTCTACTTTTTTTTCCAATAAGTAAAACTATTTCATCAGCTGCAAAACATCTTTTGAAGGAATCCAGATAACTGTTTAAGCAGTTCAAAGGACCTACCAGCAGTGGTTAATTTATTTTTTTTACTCTTCGTAGGCAAAATTCTGAAAATCCCACTGTGTGAGGGGATGTTGAAATCCAGTTCAATTTGGGCTTTGACTGGGTCACTGTAACACATATATCTGCTTTAATCTAAACAATTTTCCTGTAGGGTCTTTGTCCCCCTGAGAGTTGAACCTCTAACCTAATCTAAAGTGCTTTGCCCCCTCTTGACAGGTTTCGCTCTCTGATGAAGAAGAGCACCCATACATGATACTGCCACCACCATGTTTCACCTTGGGAGTCGTGTTACTTTTACAGAGAATATCTCTGTAGGTGTCAGAGTAAAAAGGAAATTCCTTTCACTTCACATTTATAACCATATTGAAGTTTGAATTTACAAACTTCAAACTGTCAAACAAGATCATTTTTACCACCAAATATATATAAAAAATAAAAATAATCATGAATCAGTAGAGACATTTTAACTCTACAACGCCAATACTTCACAACACGACACAACCAGCGATGGCAAAAAATGCTCCACAGAGCGCCACACCTTGGGCAAATCCAAACAAAGCCTCTGTGGCGATACACAGGTGGAGTTCCTGCAGCGCGCAATGCAACTCAACCTGTCTGCCAAGAACAAGAACAGACGCAGACAAGGCGGGAAGTGAGCAAGAAGAGGAAGAGTACGAGCGTGAGAGCACGGAAGTGAACTAACCTCAGTTTGTCACCTGTAAACGGCAGATGTACCATGTGGATGTGGTGCACTCGGCGGGCAGGAGGAAAACAAACATCTCTCGGCACAGAAAGCTGAGAACGGGGAGGCGAAAGGTTTCAACACGACCGCGCAGCAGAGGAATGCCGAGCAAGGCATGTGATTGTGTAAGCACACACCTCTTGACATTCTTCCCGCTGGCTGAGGCAAATCCTGTGAAATTTAATGGAGAGCGTTCTATCGGCCTTCCCCGCTCCGCTCAGGTAGCTGTGGGCAAACTATGATGTTCTCCCCCCCTCCCAACTATATGGAAGTAAGTCATGGCAAATGTTGAACGCTTTCAATCATTAAGCTCCCCGATGTGCCACTAAGACGAACAAGATATCTCTATCTGCAAAGAAATGGAAAGTGCTGTAAGTTTTCAGCTTGGCTCTAAATCTGTGTAGCTCGACCAAGAACAGTCACTCGTGTGTGAGTGCGTTATTTAAAGCACATGAAAAGCAACCGCAATAAGCAAATAGGAAACAGCTATTGCCACCGCTGTTGTTTACCGTATTAAAATTTCAAACGTGATTTTCAGGCTTCGCTGCAAGAGACTCGGCTGATTTGTCCGCTATCAGTGTCATCGCCAGACTGAATTTTAGGTGAATCAAAAGAGCCGGTGTAGGTTCTACTGGTGAGTGTTTGTCTTTTGTGTATTGTTGCGTAACAGTGTTATTCAAAGGTTAGTTTCTCAAAGGTTTTATGTTGAACGGACAAGCCTCCTGATTGACAGCAAGCCAGTTTGTCCACCGCTTGCCGCAAACCTGCACCACTACGCAACAACAATAACAACAATAACAGGTTAGCAACTTTCTAGAAAAACACAAAAAGTAAAAGTAACAATTTACAAATCGAACAGATCGGATCAGAGTGTCAATTTTTCCCTTCATCGGCTCAGACTGGAGAGCAGCTGATAAAAACACTGAAAAATCAGATTTTTTTTTTTTTTGTAATTCATTATAATCTTTAAAATTATCAACTACTTTAAATTCCCGTCTATAAATACGACAATCAACAGAATCTTAGAATTTTAGATATATAGATAGATCATCAGTTTATAATCTCATGCTTGATAAATACCCCGCAAGAATCCATTCATAATACTTATAAAATACAGAATACATACAGTCATGTTAATATTTCCTGAATTGACTAATATCCCACTGATTCAAGCTGTACATGTCTGTGCATACTCAAATGTACACACAGAAATAGGTTGTAATTCTTGAAGAAATACTATGAATTTCAATGCTTTAAGGGTCTAATGCATGGCAGATTTAAGAAAACAGTATTTATTAAGAACAAAAGCTAAAGCACTCTTATTAGTGAGGCAGAAAGAAACTGGCAACAGACTGGAATCAGACATTTTTTGCTCAAGCGCCTCCAATCTGGCAGTCAGCAGGTCAAACTGTGAAAACATGTTTTTTTTACTCGTCTTTCCAGCACATGTAAAATCAGACTATTTGCTGTCTAAAACCATCAAACATCTCCTTTGATGCATGTGTTTTGAGTTTATTAAAATCAATCAGACATAGGTTAGAGGCATCCATTAGAAACACGTCACACTTCTATGTATGAAATATGGATTATGTTAAAATTAGAATGGCAAGACCAAAGAAATACAGAAATTGGTATCAGCTGGGATCAGCCTGATCAGAACATCGCTAGTTCAAATGACAGATCAATGAGTATTGCATATCATTCTGATTATAAATAGTAACACACTCAGAATAACCCATTACAAACTGCTTTTGAGAATAAAGCTGACAATGTGTGCATATTGTTTCGGGATAGCAAATAGCACATGACCAAAATGTGGGCACCATTGGTTAGAAGCAAAACCAAAAACAACCACCTGAAACACCAGCACCAGAGTCAGTTTTAAATCTTTCAAATTTAGACGTAGTGAAACTTCACAATATTATTTCATGTCTCATGTTGGAGGATTAATACCCTGCATGACTAGACGCATAATAATAAAAACATCGGCACAAATAATGCTCAAAGAAACGTCATTATATTTAATACTGCTTGTATTGTTACAGCTGATTGTTGGCCCACTTATTCCAGCTTTGCACACATTTCCGGTAGCAGCGAGTCAGAATTCTATAACAAAACAAGAAAAATCCCCGAATGAAGTCGTACTTCGACGGTTTAAGGTAAGCCGAATTGAAGAAATATAAAATATGTCCTCAAAAGTTTCTTAGTCTTTCTAAATACTTTGAAGCTCAACGGCAGAGCTTAAACAATCGCTAAATTGTGCGATTTGTTAAGGAGGTTCGGAGCGGAAGTTAAAGCTGGGAGGACCACAGTGGCACATGACAGACCAAGCGTTGTGACAGTTCTGTGAGATGCTTAAAGACACTTTACACTGAGCTTGTTACGATTTAAAAAATAAATACATTAGCACAAAAAAAAAAATTAAAAATCCCATTTCGCCTCAGAGTTTTAAAGGTCTTTTACGCTATACGTAAACAAGTCGACGTGGATAACATGTTTACTATGGTTACACCACGTAACCTCTGGTCGTAAAGATGTAGATCTACAACCAAACAGCACTAACATCACCGTGGCATGCTTGCATGTGTTTGTCTACAACAACTGCTTTCTCACAACAGTGAATGTTATCAGTTTGTGTGCAACATACCCTTCTCCGGTTAGTCTGTGTCAAATACATCCACAGTTGAGTCTTGCACTGGATGTAGACCAAACTGTAAGTCTTCTTTCAGCAGAGGTTCACAGTGGAGTTATTATTATTGTTTATATATATATATATATATTTCCTTTCACAGCATTGTTCAGAAGAGCGCCTTCCTCCCCCTCCTGTCTGATTTAAAAGCGGTTACAGCTCTCACCCTCCTCCCCAAAAGTGTCTCCGTTAGTTAAAAAACAGAAAGAAAAACAGCGTATCCGTGCTTCCTGATTGAGGTGAAGCGGTGATGATGATGTTTTGCAAGGGGTGGGGCGGAATGCAGCGTCGAGTCCGCCAAGAAATGAAGCCTTCAGAGGCGCGTTGGTGCACGTCTGTGCATGACTATTATGACTACAGTCAGGGTTGCGTGTGCTGCTGATATACATTTTCTTTTTTGCAACATATTTTCTGTGTAATGTGTAGCAATGTTTTAACAGGATCTTACACACAAACAGCGCAATCAGCAGCACAGCCTGTACAGTCGCTCTATACCAAGAAGTGTAAGAAGTTGCGCAATACTTCCAAGATCACAAAGACCTTGCCCGTGGGCGCCGTCAGGTTAGATGGGAGGGGGCGGGGGCAAAGGGTTCTCAAACATGCGGACATGCATTCTCTTGTATCATGCTACATACTGGCTTACAGTTAATGATTAAAACAAATAAAACTGTTAGGCTCTGTTTGAGGGCAGGAGTCATTTTGCATGTGATTCACTTCACTTTAATAGAAAGAACTGCAGATTTTATCATGATGAAACATGCATTTTATTGGTGTATCATGTAATAGTCTAACAATCGTCATACAACTGGAAGAGCGTGGTCTTCTCTTTTATCGTCTCTTTTTTAACGAATAAAATCTGAAAAGTGTGGCGTGCATTTGTATTCAGCAACATTGGTAAAAGGGCAGTATTATGTAAAATTGACTGTTTTGAGCTCTAACATCATGCTATTCCTTCCTCAAAAACATACCTGGATAGTTGCCTTAATTTTTTTCATGCATGGTTGAGAAATCCTTTATTCTCCATGGTAACCATTATCCTGGGGGGACCTAGCTCCACCTTCGAGGCGCAGCTCCTCCTCTTAATTGCAGTTTCCAAGCTTCTGAGCTTCCGCTTCACAGAGCAGCCCTCCCACTCAGCTCCTTCAGACTAGCCAGCAGCAATTAGCAAACACCTGGTGGAACTGCTCATATAGTGGTAAATGTTGAAAGGCTTCATTTCAACATTTACCAGAGTTCCTAGTGCAACTCTGGTAAAAACGTTGCTGAAGAGTTAACAGTGGAGCGATGTTGTGATGACCACCTGAAGGCAGAGTTTCAGAAAGAGCAGAAGTTTTTAAAGAGACAGTCCCAATTTCAAGGCTTTAAATTACAAAGTTAAATTTTTTAAGCCATATTTAAAACAATTGAAACATAGTTACTTTATTGTGGGAAATACATATTACTGTCCCTCTAAGCATTATGTACTGCGATCTTTTGGAAGATATGTCTACCAACTTTGCACGTCAAGAAGCAAAAATCTTTTTGCCAATCCTTTTTTGTAAAACAGGTCAAGCACAACCAGAGCGTCTGTGGACAGAAATATCAAACCATGCCTCAAATTACCAATTGGATTTGGGTCTGGACTTTAAATGGGTCATGCTAGCACATGGATACTTGATCTCAACCTCCCCATAGTAGCTGTGTGTGTTCAGTGAGGTTTGTTTCCTTGCTGATAGGGGAACATCCACCCTGGTTTTAAGCTTCCCACAGATTTCCTTACAGAATTTTCATTTTGTTTAACTCCCTTCATCTCTTCTGTGTAAAACTACTAAACATCAACAGAGTGTCTTCCTTCAGAGGCTTCTTCACAATTGCTTTAAAACTGACCACTGCAGGAAATCCCTTCTGTCCACAGTCATCAGTATCAACAACAAGACTTTGAAGAAACTTGATAAATATGGTGTAACATTTAATTTCCCTTTGGGGCCAATATTTATTTAAATATATTTTTAATTTGAACTAACTTGAATTGTGTTGTCTTTCCAATATTCCTGCATCTGCTGAAGAAACACATCCCCATAGCATTATGCTACCACCACTATGTGTTACCATGGAGATGTTGTGTTTAGGGAGATGATCAGTGTTAGTTTTACCCAAAAAGAGCAGCTATCTACTCCTTTTCACCATGTCTTTTACCCAGTTTGTGGAACTGTAAATAGGAATAGTAATATAAACCCCCATGTTTAAAGGCTACTGGTGAAGAGCACAAATAAAACCTGAATCGTTTTCAGGTTCTCCCACTTAAGTCTTACTGAGTTTTACTGAGTAATTCTCTCCTTGTTCAGCCTCGGAAGATGGAGAAGTGGCAGACGTCCGCAGCTCAGGCAGTAGAATCTGTTGACGAGACATATCTGTGCCCCTCACCTCACAAACACGACTTATTTTGTAAGT
This sequence comes from Poecilia formosa, assembly GCF_000485575.1. Classification (NCBI taxonomy): domain Eukaryota; kingdom Metazoa; phylum Chordata; class Actinopteri; order Cyprinodontiformes; family Poeciliidae; genus Poecilia; species Poecilia formosa. The sequence continues at coordinate 4,871,587 of NW_006799939.1, forward strand.
GTAGCAAAAAAAAAAAAAAAAAGGTACTACTGAGAGAAAGATGCGAGACTGTGTGTGCAGTTTTGTTTTGTTTTTTTTACAAATAGTGCAGGGATCACATTGGATGCATTTTTATAAGGAACTCTGGTCAGTTGAGATCAAAACAAATTTTTAGAACCTTCAAAACAATCTCTGTGGCAGAAAACCATCGCTGCACCATCACCCTGAACACACCATCCCACGGTGCTGGCAGCCTCGCGCCTCGGACACGTTTCTCTTCAGCACGGACGAAAGACACTGGTCGGAAGTAAGAGGGGAATGGATGGAGGTGAAACAGGACAATCCTGGAAGAACGTTTATTAGTGGCGGTGAAACATGAGACTGGACGGAGGCTCACCTTCCGTAAACGTTGAGCACACAGGGAGTTTAGAGAAGTAGGTTTTAACGCAGGTTTTAAATGTCCACAACACTTAGTCAGAATTGCCTTGCCGTTGTTTTTAGGGGGGGTTTTAACAGCAGAATAGCAAAACTACAACATAAACCCAAGACCTTCCACAGATAACAAGCATGGCTAACGAGCAAGAGACTGGATGTTAATTAATATGAAATTAAGCCTTCAAACCTTTTTTTTTTTTTTTTTTTTGACAATACAGTCAGGATTTATTTTAAAAGTTGTTTTTTGTTATACAATTTTCAAAGTATTTATGTTGCAATTGGAACATCATTGTTGAAATAAGGCCTCAAAAAGGCACATTCAGGTCAGACGAGACCTACATGCAGAATAGTGCTTGCGATGGAAAACTAATATGTTAACTGTGGGAGCAGCACAAAGCGATGGGGATGATTTTCTTCAACCAGAACTGCTGAAATGATCAGCAATCCTGGAGGAAAAGCCAGAGATCCACTTTGGAGCAGATTAAAAACCTCTAAACATGGGGCCAGAGCTCAAACATAATAATTTATTCATAAATTAACATGGTCCAATCAAAGTCAGGCAAAGGTTTTTATTTTCTTAATTTTTTAAACAGTTTTGGCTTAATTACTCCCCTAACTCTTTTTTTTTCCAGCAAAATTGCCTATTTTTAAAAAGTTTTATATATTTATTTTTTGAGACTGTGTGCTCAATTTAACGTAATCGATTACTAAAGTAGTTGACAATTATTTCAATAACCAATACATCATGATTAATCCGATTATTCTTTGCTTATCAGTAGCCAATAAGGACGGAGTGACAACGTGACTCGGTCCAGTAGGAGGGCTTCTGCCTCCCATCACCTGTTTTAATAGGACCAAACAGCTGAGATTGTTTCTATGACCCTTCTGGATGACCTTCACTTCTAAAAATATTGTGGCGCCAGCCGTTTCCACAGAAACCTTTTGTAATATGTCGCAGCAGGAAAGAGACAGCTGTGGATAATTTGTGTTAATGACAGATGATTAACAATTAGATGCTCCACTTTCTGGTTCACGGTGGCTCAGCGAGCTGTTATTGATGTTATGAGGGAGATCTCCAAAATGTACATAGGGGAAAAAAAATACCTACAACATTTTTGCATAAGCTAAATTATGCTATTAAATTAATTTGATGATTAATTAATGATGGCGACTCACAACTGAAGAAAATCCAAATTTTCACCAATGAGAAAATTAAGAACCTATTTTAAAAACAGAAATGCTGGATTTAAAACAATGCGAGTTGGAAAGATGCATTTTAGTTAAATGTGTCAGTTTAGGCAACAATCTTGCCTAAGATGTTTAGGGGGGGGGGTTTAACAGCAGAATAGCAAAATGCAGAAAGAAACTATCTAAGTCTCTTTCTGCATTTGGAAAAATTTGAGTCGTTATGTTATTGTATTGAAACGATGTGGCATTGAATGACCCCATGCTTTGTTGTGTACTTTTTCATTTATATATTTTTGTATGTGTTTTTTTTTTTTTGCGTAATTGAAGCCTTTAACAGCCGTCTAAGTTGAATAGCAAATGTTCTCTTCATGCGAACGGGAGCAGATACAAGTTTGTACGTCTTTCTGCTCCTTTTCATTCACGATTTCTTTCAGTTGTTGCATGAATTATTCAGGTTTGTTATTGAGTGAATGAAATATAAAACATGAAATGACAAACCGTATGATACAAAAGCTCAATGCTAAAGAGCCGAGTGTTTACAGCGCGCCGTGTCTGATCACAGTAACGGGAATTTGAGTGGAAGAAAAAAAACGGTGATGGCATAAAAACAAACAAACAAACAAACAAACAAACAAACAAAATCTAGAAACTTTACCACCACAGCAGAGCCACATAAAAAAAGCAACTCTTCAAATCCGGACCAGGTTTTAACTGCTTTTACTGGACAGTACATGGACATACATTTTACTGTATTTATCTACATTTAAATCCATTTCTGGCCTTAGGTTATTTTCAAATTTGAAGAGAAACTGATAGGCCATAATCACTAATCTGATCAGAAATACATGCTTGAACATGTCACTCTTTATGTCCATTAATATAATTTACTAGGTTTACTTTACGAAATAAATTCATTTGTTGACGGTATTCTAATTTATTGAGATGGAAGTGTAAGGGTTATGATTTCTCCAGGTGCATCTCGGCATATTTCAGATATTCGTCTTTTAACCACTCAAGATGAGGCAGCCTCATCCTGAACCGCCCTGTGTGTGTGTGTGTGTGTGTGTGATGACACACTGTTCAGAGGTGACAGATTGGCCATCGTTGCTCTTTCAGCTGTGGGCCCGGGACATCCCGGGGCAGCGATGGTAATCTGAAGCTGTCCTAAGTCACCGTCTATCTTGTGAATCTTCTGTTTGAAAACTTTTCCTTGAACTTCGCCGGCGAGAGCCGCTCCGTCTTCAAGGCCAAAGCAAACAACCTTGGGCTCGGCAGATAAGCAACTATTCCAAGAATTCAGAAATAAAACTGTTTTCTTTGCACTTTTCCCCACTTCTTTCAAATTGTTAGAGTAAGACCTGGAAGGTGTGTTTCGGAAAACAACAGTTTTACTTGTTATGCTAAATTCTATGAAAAAAAAAAACCTCAGTAACATTAAAGTTTGAACAAGTCTTTTGTTGTTGAAATAGACAATTAAGCACAACAAATCCAGAGTTTATTTGTTTATAACCATTATTAGTGATTGTCAAGCTCATATGCAGTATTCCTAATAGATACGGTTTAATGTAACATTTTATTTCATTTTGAATGATTTATATTGGTTACTGGTTGCATCAAACGAGATTAGGAACTCATCAAATAGTTAATTTATTTCAGTAATTCAATAATAATCATGACACATCTTATTTAGAAGCGCCTTACGGAGCGCTCAGTGACACACTGAACAAATCAATAACAGCAAAATCAAGAGGCAGTCAATCATTTAAGTCAAACAGGAAACCTCTAAGATACATTACAAACATAATTGTGTTTCTTTTAGCTGTTAAATCAAATATTTGAGGTTTGTAAATAACTTAGATTAGGCAGTTCTATTCAAGATGGTAAAAATAATAATAATGAGAAGAAACAGCAGCTATTTGTCAATTAGTTCCAAATTCACAAATGTTAAACTCGTCTCTCTCTGTGTCACTCTTTACAGTCACTGCATCTTATTGGAAACTGAATTTTCAAATCCTCCACATGTAGAGTGTTTTCTTAGCCCCTCATCCCTCGGCCTAAACCGAAATGTAACAAATAAAACAGAAAAAACAAACTTTCTGGGTTAAATGAGGACCGACCGCATTGACTCCAGGTAGTGATGTGTTCCAAGCTTTTATTTTAGCTAATTGGGATGAAAACACCTCCAATAACAGGCACCTTGAACAGGTCTTCAAATCACTGCATCACATTACACCAGTAACACAACTGGGCTTCTTTTGTCAGCTTAAAAATGCCTTTTTAAAAATGACATTGAAGCAACTTTTAAAAATACTTTTTTTTTTTTTCTCTCAAGCCCGTGTTTCTGTGTTATTATTTATCAGTCTGGTGTTACAGTCTGACCTTCAAGATAAATGAAATGCATTTATGTCGGCTGTGGATAGAAAACATCATTCTGTGTAATTAATCTACGCAGTGCGTTTCACTTTGTGAAGTACTCTAATAAGATAAAGTCCGCATTAACATTCTGATTTACTGAAATGCACTTGAACTGATCACAACAACGTTTCTGGACAAGTAGTTCTGTGTCAGGTAAAGTTTCCTGAAGTCCTGCTCTCTCCAGGACGATTTGAATTACAACTCGGGGTAATTCTTGTTTCATTTTCTCTGTTGATTAATGAACCGAGTCCTCCGGGAGCAGACGGCGCTGCCAGAGGGAAAGCACTTAATACACAGACACTTGAATTAAAAGGTTAATTTTCCCGTCTTCTTCCTCGGCCCCTGGAAGTCGTCTTCAGGTGGAATGCGTTGCGTCGTCTCTCTTTCCGTTTGTGTTTGTCCTTAATAAATCCCAATAAAACAACACTGCTGCTCTCTAGACTCCGATGCGTCTGGTTTCCATCAACTTTCAAAAGTCACGGTTGACAACTTGAATTCAGACGTTTGTTTTCATGTGAGATGGGCTCAGTGGATCGTATCAGCGTTTTAAAGTGATTCACCTGACGTGTCTGTGATGATGTTCGCACTCAGCATTTCTTCATCACCCACTTGACAACAGACAGTCCTACTGTTGTACGCATCTCGTCTCAGTGCTCACTCTTTTCTGTCTTCCTATCGTCATTTTTTTGGGTCTCTGTTAATTATTAGGAATCGTTAGCTATTAATAAAAGACTTTATTAACTTGATTTTACAGAATAGCTGCATACAAAATCTAATTTTGAAAGCAAATTCTGTAAAAAAAAGAGCACAAAGCAAAGATATGTTGCTGTAGTGCAGGTTCAGGTTCACATTGGTACAGTAAAACTCACAGCTTTTTTCTTTAGAGCAGTAAAAAAAAACAGTTTGTACTCGAGAATGTTGTATAAGCGCAAGATATTCCACAGTTGACAAAACTAAGTATTTGCAAAAGTGAACAAATGAATCCTGTTGTAAATTAGTTTTCTTTTTCATGTAGAAATTCTTTAAACTGTAAATGTGGTGCCTGTAATTGTTTTCAACTCAATTCCATCAGCCGTGACGGATGCCGTCAGCCGTGTTTCCTCTGACGGCTGACGGATGCTGAGCAGCCAGCGCCATGACTGAATCATGAATATATCTCATGAATATTTCCCTCCAACCATGTAAATGTCCATCATTGCCATGATTTTTAACAACTTATCACGTGATGAAGCTTATTCACATGTGATTTTAATTTAATTTCTTATTTAATGGAAACACCTCAATTGCAAATTTGTGTTTTCTTTTTTGTTTTTTTGGTAGAATATCGCCAAAGAATAGCACACATATGCAGTGGAAACACAGTTATCATTTCTAGAAATGTAGCTTCTCTTCACAGGGTTCTTGTTAAATCCAGAATAGACTTTAAAATACTTTTTCTGACACTTAAACCCTTTGATGATAAAGTGTGTGTGCAGGTCTGTCGTTCCTAGAGCCTCGTAGATCACAGATCTTTCAGTTATAACTTTTATTTTATGTCAGAATTATTTTCAAGGCTTTTCTTCGTAATTTGACTTATGCTGAGCCATCTCAATCGCTATACGGCTGCTGGGCCACGTTTCCTCGCTTGGATACTTTCCCCCCTTTCTTCTCTCAATTTATGCATCTCCTGCAGTTACTGCTGCCATTAAATCTTAGTCAGATTTTGCAGGAGGTTTTCTGCGAAGGAGTTATAAAGGAATTCAGTGGCAACAAAGTACGCTGAGATTAGTGGTTGTGTAACATGAAATACGAAAGAAGTAAACGTTTCTGTAGCACGGATACTTTTGCAGGGCACTGTGAAATGGTTTTAGAGTCTGAGTGGGTCACAGGGTGTGGTGGAATTTCTCATCCGGCGCCAACATGGCCGCAACAAGGAGATGGAGCCCTTCCTGACCCGGCGCCACAGTGCAATCCTCACATCTCCGGCCCACTTTGTGAACGGATCCAATAACAGTTTACCTTCTGAACCTGATAAATTAGTGTCTACTATCAAAAACCGGCATGGTTTAAAGAATGTTTAGGGGTGTTCTGCGCTCTTTACCCAGCTGTATCAACTCCAGATGTTTTCCTTCCTCAAAGCACTCGTATGAAAAGCAAAACACGTTTCAACACTGAATCTGGGTGTTTCAGTGAAAGGCCTCTGACTTTCACAACTTAGAGGTCGAACGTCTTCTACCTTTATGTATTCTGCGCTCTCTGCCTTATCTTTTCGTCCTTAGGCATGATTCCAGCCCTCTCCATCCAAATCCCAGTTCATGTTCATCTCCCATCCTCCTCTGCCTGCCTCCTCTCTCCCCAACCTGACCAGTTTTATACAAACAAACCAGCATGAATGCATCACAATATCCATCCAGCACCGCAGTAGACTAAAAAGGAGAGCCAAAAAAGAAGACGAAGAAAAAGAAAAATGCCCCCAAAGCTTCAAAAACACAATTTTCCTATCTTCACACTTGAAGTTATATTGTTAGAAATGGCTCCCAGAGGCACACTCTCACATCTATCCTTTCTTATACTCATGCAGAGCCCCCATACTGTCCCCAGTAATATCATCAGACGAATCACCTTGAAGTGTGGTACAGGCTTTTTAGGGGCTTAACGCTCCTCCTGATTATGCAGACTGCTTGCAAAAAACAAACAAAAAAAAGAGTAAGATTTATGGTGCGAATGTTGGTGGCTGCACAATACTCCTTTTGTTATGCAAATCGACATCTACATTTTATGCAAAAATATCACAAAAGTTTCTAGTGACCTCACGCCACGCGGTCCGTATCATTTAGATGTAATTTTTTTTCCTGGTTTAAGACTAAAGTGCTCGTAATCATCGGCCACGGCACTTTACGCCTTTGTAAACCGGGTGGAGGCCCAACTGCTGGAGAACGAGTCAAGAACCTAAAATTAGATCCTCGTGCGGCTCGAATAAGTCTTCTTGTTTTTGATATGACAAAGCTGGAAAAGTTAAGGATGAGACAAAGAGGGAAAATCTGATTAAAGCTTTAAGATTTTGATCTGAAGTTCCCTCCCTTTTTTTTAAGGCATGCCTCTTTTTTTTTTAAACTCAGATTGATAAACCCAATATTTCCTGACTCTAGCAATAATCATTACACGGTTTTTTTTGTTGCAAATTCCAATTATCTTGAGAGCAATTAACTATTTAATAACTTTTTAAAAAGCACTTTTAAAATAAAAGATTTAAGACAACTAAGATACCATCAATTTCATCCTCCAGATAAAAAGCAAAATTACATTTTCTCTCAGTTATACATTTTTGCGTACCTGTGCTCCTTAAAGTGATTTTTAAATTATGTACGTTTTATAATTTTGTATATAGTTGTTGTTTTTCTTTAATGTAACAAATAATTGTTTTAATTGTACTTTCTCAAATATCAACCAACACTTGGCTAAGCAGACACAGTTACCTAAAAACAAGACAAAACAATTCTTCATTTAGTACCGTCTTTCCACCTCCCTGCACACGAGATTTCCATGGTAACCAGCTGATGCCAAAAAGCAATCACATCCCAGTTGGATACTGGATACAAATGCATTTAATCTGTTTCTTTTTTTGTATGTGTGTGCGTTTAAGATTATCCAGCACATGTTTATCCCATGAGATTACTTTAAATTGCAGTGTTCAAAATATGAATGCACTTTTTTAAAGGATCTAAAACCATCCGAACTAACCTGATCTGTCAAACGGTCGATAAAATTTCAGCTGAATTACTCAGAATCATCTCATCCGGCCAGTTCAAACAGCGCTCATGCCAAGTTGGACGAGCTTGTGGCGGTGCTGCTGACACAGCATCTCAATAACGAGATTTAACAAAGCCGTTATCGGATTGTGCAAGGCGATGCACGTAAATCTCATGGCAGCGGCGCGTTTGTGTGACATTTCCTGATTGTAATTCGTGTAGTGCAAATCTTTTTCTGACACGCGAAAGGACGGTGGCAGCTGTGGCCCAGCTGGACATCCTGGCAGATGATGCTGAAATACCTTTGAACTACTGCAACAATCTGACAGAAATAAACATTAATATGACGTGGGTCAATATAAATAAACTGGATGAGTGTAGTTGCAGTCCCATTAAATTAGCATGTATATTAATGATAATGTGTTGCTGCAGTCAGAAGAGAAGTAAGTGTATTGGAAGTTATACACTTACAACATGCCGAAAGAAACAAATAAATATTACATGCCAGCACATTAAAAGAAGGTTTTTGCTTTCATTTTAATGCAACTTTCACCATTTTTAAAAGGCATATTAATCCATTCTCATGTTTTCATCCTGTCCGGGGATTGGATCAAAAACACAGAAGCAACAATGGAAGGCTTAATAAAAGATTGATGACAGGGAAGCATCATAGAGAAACACACAATGCTGCAGCAGGGGGAGCAGCAGGGCATGTGGAGTGGGTGTAATGAAGGGGATGAGGAAAGCAGGACGCAAAAACTGCAAAGGAGAGAGAGACGCAAATCTAAGGGAACGAGTCGAAAGCACAAACAACGGGAATGCATTCACTAAGCCGAGTACTAAACTGAAATGAAAAGATATAAACCAAGAAATGATTAAAAAAAGAGGAACACAAACGTAAATGAAAAGCAAAACTCTAACACCAAAATCTAAGGGAATGCACAACAACAACGACAATAACAACAACAAACTTAGAACCGAACTTAAGGAGGACCAAATACTGTAAATAATTAAATGGTCGACACCGGAAGCAGAGATGCAGCACCCATTGGTCATGACACAGGAAGTCTGTCTATGACTGTAACTCCAGCCACAGGAAGAAACAAACAGCTCATTAAAATCATTTCATTTAAACAGTGATGTCAGGAGGACTGTAGGAAGTCGTGCATTAAACTGATAAGTGTCTCTCTTCCTCTGTCAGTAACATTGTGTTACTATGATGCATGTTGTGAAGATTTTCCTTGTAATTCCAGAAAAAAGTGAAGCTCATTTGAGAAACTTTATCATTTAAGATAAAGTTAGTTACTGCACCATTACTTGAATAGATTATTTTAATGCATTTAGAGGAGAGACCTTATAAATGAATCTAATGTTTGTAAAAATGTTTTTTATCCACAGGAGAAAAAAAACAAAAACCGGACCCCCACCTATTCATACTTTGGTATGATCACAGATAGATTTTTCTGTGGAACTTTATGCAACATTATTTGTGGAATAATTTGCCAACTCGCTTATCTATTATACACAAGAGAATCCATATGAGGAAGCTGAAATCCCCAGGTACAATGGTACTTGACACACTATTTTGCTGGCATTTGCCATACAGCCAATCCTGGAGTGGCATTCGTTTTCCTTGGCTCTGATTGGCTGTATCTCCAAAACAGGAGATAACAGTAAAGTTGATTTCCACTGTGTGTACTAATGCATGTTAAAGTATATTCTGAGTTTTAATTATAATCTTTCTCTCTGACCTCCTCAGATATTGTGGATCCATTGTACTTTGAAACTTCTTCACGTTTCGTCACACTGCAACACCAATCAATATTTTGCATAGCCATCTTTTCCCGCAGCACCTTTGGAGTGTTTCACCAGCAGCTTTGCATCAACAAACTGAAAGTTTTGACAGATTTTTTTTTTTTTTTAGCAAAATAGCTCGAGGACGCAATCCAGATTGCATTCATGGCATTTTCTTAACGGTGATTTTCATGTTTTTATTTTCCCCTTAGATTGTAAATTGGTCAATTTCAGAACCACTCCGCTGCAGCGCCGCTTGCCTCACTGTCTTGCTGGAAGGTGAACTTCTGCCTCCGTCTCAAATCTGTTGCAGCCTCTAACAGGTTTTCTTGCTCTGTTTTTAGCTGCATCTTTCCAACGACTCTGACCAGATTTGCTGTCCCTGGTGGAACAGAAAGCTGCCTCATCACGTGACGCTAACCCTAGCATGTTTTGAGCAGGGATTGTGTGATTGAGGTGAAATGTAATGCCACGAGGCTGCTTCTCTGATTAATGTTTTGCACTTTGTCAGTTTAGATTAGAGCTCCTTCCTTTATCAGATAATTGCTGAGCAGAGCTCCATGAGATATTCAGAGCTCAAAATATTGCTCTGCACCCAGAAACTCCTCTAGACTTCTCGCCAGCCCGTTTTCGATGTTCCTCGGTCGTCATGATGCTGTTTGTTCACTAATGTTCCCTGATAAACCTCTGAGGCCTTCAACGGACACCTGGATTTGGAATTATAAGTTGATTTAGATATGCACAGGAGGACTTACAAATGCGTTTGTTTTAGAAAAAACAGAGTAATGTGGGCTAGATACAAAAACACGCTATGCAGTAAAACAACTTAGGTTGCCATCTCTACGTTTTTGTCACTTGACAAATGTGTGGATGCCTCTGTTGATGACAAATCAATAAGCTTAAGCAAGGTAGAACAAATAGAAGTTGTTGTTTTTTTTATTGTAGACAAATGAAAATCTGTTGTTTTTTTAACGAGGCACTTTGGACATTATGCTAAACGAAGACGGTTCGTGATTCCATGATTTCTGATTTTATTCTGGAACTCCTCTCTGGAGAAAAATCCTTTGGGGATCTCTAAATACCAAGTTCAAAAGTTTTTCCACTGACTCCCTGTGGCTCAGAGAGCAGACTTTGAAATTGCTTTTGTTGGTTTACAAATCACTGAAAGGTTTAGCATCAAAAAACAATACAGACCTGCTGTATTCTTATCAACGTTTCAGACATATCATCACTCAGGTCTCCTCCTGGTTCTGGTTCTGGTTCTGCCTCCCCAGAACCAGAACCAAACATGGAGAAGCAGCATTCATCAGAAATCTGGAGCAAACTTCCAGAAAACTGCAAAACAGCCAAAACACTGATAAGTCAAGGCTGTTTAGAGCTGCCTTTGGTTCATCATAACTGGAACATTGATCAATATATTTGACATATATTTGCTTGATGATTTTGACAAAATGTAATGCTTATTGCTTTTTTCATAATTGGCTACTGGATGATGTTTTGATGATGTGAGCCACTTTGAACTGCCTTGTTGTTGCAATGTGCCATCCAAATAAACCCGACTAAATCAATTTATTATTATGTGCATGACAATGACTTAATAGCTCAAAATGACATTTTTTTTGAAACTCAGCAGCTGCCCAACTCCCACATTAAGATCTTGTGTTCTGGATCTGTGTACGAGCTGCAGACGACAGCCTGATATCGCTCAACGTTTGCTTGTTACCATGGAACCGCTTCCCTGGCTAACTTGTTGAGATTTAGCACATTTGCGTTTACCCATTCCACCTAATGAGTTTGGCAACGTAGCATGCCAAAACACGGCCCCCGGGTTTAAAAGCGGTACGCAGGACGACGGGGGCCCGATTAACTACACAACATTAAAAAGTACAAGTACTAAACAGGGAACTTTACGGCGATTGCTCAGCAGTATTTCCTGGGAGGAGGAAGAGGAGGGTGGAGGGAGTTCGGTCCACTCTGCCTCAGAGCTCCACGGTCATTTCTGTGATGTACAGGTTGTTTTTTTTGATAGGAATGAGAGTGTGTGTATGTGTGTGTGTGGGGGGGGGAGGTATGCTGGCAGCGCCTGCAGTTTGTTTACTGCTGGGTTCAGGCTATGGCACAGAAAATGACTCAACAATGTCAGCTTTAGAATAATAGCCCATTAGTTTAGACCCCAGGGCTGATTTCAACAGAGATACCGTAACACGTTGTCATGGAGAAGGCCAGGCCTCAGTTAAGGTAATGGGGGACTAAGCTTGCATGGGTTATTCAAAGACAATGGTTGCTGTCTACATTGTTGGAGAAGTGGAATTTTTTATTTTTTATTTTTTTGGGTTGTTGTTGCTAAAAGTAAGGTTCATGTTTCCCTTCATCCGAACTAGAAATAAAACCTCTGATCCTCCGTTGTTGACTCACAACACATATCCCATCGTCCATTCTCACCAGGTACAGATGAGGACAGATGGGGACAATTAGGACGTCTGCATGCGGACCGTCACAGAATCATGTTTTACGTATCGCCGCATGTTTTCATTGATTACTTACCAGAAATAAATCTGGGTCTTTTCCTCACGTCTGTATTTCCCTGAAAGGTAATTATCCTAATTGAAACTATTCATGCCTACATAGCAGATGGACTGCCTTGTTTTTTATTAACATATGTACGCACTCGACCACATTAATTTGTCCTCCATTAATTAGCGCGACTCCAAAGTTTGGCCACGTCTGGCTTCAGGAAATCAAAAACATATTAACCTAGTAAAGAATATATATTTTTGAACTCTTAAGAAAAGCAAATAGAGTCATTCAGCAGCAATTTCCTTCTAAACCATTGTTAAGAGAAAAAAAGATGTGCATCCAAACATATTTTTTAATCTCACACTTGACATACTTATGTGTAAAACACATTAGGACATGGAGTTTGTGTTTTATAATGATCATTTTAAATGTTTTGGTTTGCCCAACGGACACAATCACATCTTATCTTGTTCATATTTCCAAATGAAGAGTAAAAGTCTTAAACGACAAAAACAACAACAACAACAACAACAACAAAAAAACATATCGAGATATATTGTCTCTGTAAACAGATATCCCAAGATTTTTATACTCGACTGTTCATTAAAATATGAAATCTCTTATATTCCAGGAATGTTTTCTTGTAGGTTTTTCTTCCACCTCAGTCATTTCAGAGGATTTAAAGGAGGAAATTCTGTTAATAAAATTCAACAAAAACTGAAATAAAAATTTAAACTCCTGAAAACCCAGAAAGCAACATATCAGTGATAACAACACGCCACGTTTAGATCTTTAAACTCATTCATTGAGTTATACAAGTACTTTTAAGCCAGTTAAATTGTCATGGTTATAACTTAACAAATAATTCACCGCTTGGCTGCAACGTTCCCATCTGTCCTAATTCGCAGCTGTACGAACGCTGCCTCTGCCAGGAAGAGAAATCTCAGCTGGAAAGAAACATTTCATGGTCAGAATTCCAGCAAACATCGCTTCAACACAGCTCTTTAAGCATCGAGCTGATGAGCTCAAAGAAAGCCAATGAATAATTTGGATTACCTGACGTTACCTTTTCAGGTTTAATCAGGTAAAAGCTGGAAAAAAAAAATTGCGATAACATCTGACATCGGCAGCAAAGCCACGAGGCACAAACGCAAAATACAAATCAATTACACATTGGCACAAGCTCTGACTAAAAAAGCTGAATGATTTGACATGGACAAGTCACAGCTTGGCTGTGCAGCATCTGTGAATAATGAGAAAAAATAACCAAACACCATATCCGAGGCGGTTTCTGGCTCTACTTAGCCATGTGTCACATTTTTGCTCAAAGCCCGAAAGCACAATGCAGAAGAGACGATCCCAGTGGATTCTCAGACTAACTGTCATCAGTCATTTTGCTGCGCAAACTTTGTAGAGACCAGAGTAGCAGCGGATCTAGAGTGTCCCAGCATCCCCCTGCGCTGGGAGAGTCGCCACACACACACAACTAAACCCATGTGAGGTTCACCAAAAAGCTAGCATGAACGAGTTTGGATTGAGAGAGAAGAGTCTGGAGAAAACCCAAAACACACAAACATAACACACACACCTGCACAGCAAATACTCAAACTTAGGATGTTTTCTTTTCGGCTACAGGAAAACTAACCAATCATCCCACCATGTAGCCTGGGAGATGCATGCTGGGATTTCTATTGTATCACAATCTTAAAACAGACACAACTCTATGTTAAATCAAAAGTAATCAAACAGGGAGAAAATGTAGAACAGAGTCTGACAGCTTTTATTTAAAAGCAATAAATATACAAACTGGTGCAAAAAATACCATATCATGGATTACTACAGTGAGTAGAATACTTTAAATTACATTTATTTCTTGATATTTTATTCTGATTCAAAAACCAAGGCTAAAAAATAGGATAAATACTGGGTAGTCTTAGTAGTTAATATTAAAACTGGCGCCGCCCTCTGGCTGAGAGTGTTATTGTCCCAATTGGAGCACGGAGTCAGTGATTTAAAGATTTTGGGGCTGCAAGATGACAGAGACGATTATCTGTGGTTTTTCATGAGTGGATACCCATGTTTTATTTGTGTGAACAGGGGAAAAGTCTAATGTTCTGAATTTACTTCATTCTTAAGTTTAGGTATCCTTTGTGTTCACCTCTATTCTGTTTCTTGACAGCTTTCCTGTAGCAATCCTAGGAAATCCTAGGATGAAAAATTTAGCAAAAGACATAACTTTTTAAAAACTTGCTATGTTTTCACTTTGGAATCTGGTGGTAAAAATTTAAAGGGGCTTCTGGAGTTACAGCCAAAATAATGTGATACAGTCTGACATAGTCTAACCTCTGTACTGTTGAACTGGGCCATGTTCTCTTTAGGCCATTTGGCAACTATAATGGTTAAAAGTCAAGTAGACACCTGACAGTTTGCTAACAGTTTCCAGAAAAGTTTACAAAAAAATATGAAGGAACTCCATAGCTTCGCACACTCTCAGCTCTCCAGTGTTATGGAAATATTGCTACCTGCTACCAGGTTTCCTCTTGTGTATCTTAACTGCACTCCTCTCAGGTGTTTCCAGTTTCATACCGTATATTAACATTCAAATTCAATTCAAAAACACTTTATTGATCCCAAAGGGAAATTAAATGTTGCTGTAACTAATTAATTCAGATTCTTCAAAGACTCATTGTAGATGGTGACGGCTGATGTCTGTATTACAGTGAATCTGAAGAAGTCTGACTGAAGAAACTCTGTTTTCCCAAGACGGTCTCATGAAGAGGATGGTCAGGGTTGTTCATAATTTTTTTGATTTTTAAAAAAAAAAATCATTTTACATGTTGGACGTATTAAGATTGACCATACTGTCTGTCGTGTATGTATGAAAAAAACAACACTTTCTGTTTTGTTGTTTTTCTTCACGTTTTGATAAATCTTGCCCATTGCCTCTGTCTAACTCTTCCCAGTTTCTCTGTCATGTCATACATTCTTCCTCGCCTGATGTACGCTGGCGTTGGTTTGTGTGAATATTGATCTCTCCGCCTATTCACATGATATTTCGCTTCTTTTTCTTCCTCCTCCAGGTTTATTTATCTACAAACCTCTCTTCTTCTGCCATTTGTTGTGCATTTAGGTCTTTTTCTGTGAACTGGCAGTGAAGGATCCCACTTTCAGTTCAAAGAATTATCTCTGCTTGACAAAAAAAGAAAGAAAGAGAAAACTCACACGTTCTTACTTTGTAGACTTTAGATCGCAAAAAAAAAAAAAAAAGCCAGTGAATCCAGCAGATACCAGCCCAACACACACCTGCAAAGACCGAGTCACATTGGCCTTGACTTCTGGTGTAATCATCCATTGCCTGCTACGCTTTGAAAGCATCCGAAAAGTTTTCCTGACCCTCTCAGGTCAAACGTTTACTAAGGCGACTTGTAACAGTCTTGCCATTTCAACCGGGGGCTTTCTGACAAAGATCGACTCAGATCTGAACGTTCTATTATCCTTGAAGAAAACATCAATCGCAGCGTTGAAGACCAGAAAGAACGACGACATCTTTTCACGGCCTACCTGGTATCCAGTGTGAGCAACGGCAATGTGTAGATTTCTATGGAATTGACCACACGGGAATGTTCTCATTGGGATTTCGCTTCACAATTGCATGATCAACAAAGGTTCACTTGGATTTCTTTACTAAATCAAGTTGACTTGTACAATTTTCTCGTTGCTTCCTCTGACAATGCACAAAGCAGGAATTAGCATCAGAGTTCAAGCAAACAGAATATTCAATTATAATTGTTGCTATGAATAATGTTTTCTGAACGCAGATGTATTAAATATGACGTGGAAAACCTTGAATATCAAACTGAGCATTCCCTGAATACTGCATTAAAGATGATTAGCATGTTGCAGAAAAAGGCTTGTGGGTGGAAGTAGATCGTATGGTTCCTGTTATGAACTTTATAGTGTCGGTTTCTTATCTTCAAGACAAAAATATAACAGACTTCCAGATCAGAAAATGTGTTTTTAATGAATTTCCCATGGCATCTGTGATGCCGCTGATGTTCGTGTTTGCGAGTTGATGGAAAATGCAAATAAAAAGCTGATGGCTTTTATAAAGCTGGTGGGGAGGTTAGGCATTTTCAATTTAGATTTCATAGCAAAGGTTTCATCAAGGACGGCTTCAAAGGGGACTGAATACGGGGTAGGGTGGAAATCAGGTTCGAATTCTGACAGAGAAACTTATTGAAAACGGAATTTAGATGCAGGAAGACAAACGCATGACAGGCAGAGTTACGGATGGAAGCTTCGTATGATTAACAAAGACAAAGATCTGGGACTGAACAAGAGAGAGATGCAGAAATATGTGTTCAGAGGAAGCAAGTAGAAAATGACAGACAAACAAATGTGATAAAGAAAAATTAGACTGAGTGGAAAGATGAATAGAACAGTAAACCAGGTGTTAATGTTTGGTCCTCACAACTAAATAAAAACCGAAGAAAACTTTGTCGTCCATCTTAATATGAAGTGAAATGTGAGCATCTGTGTCTGACTTGAGATGTAATTAATTAAAACTGGGTAACACTATTTGAAGGGGTGGGCATAAGACTGACATGACACTAAGGAGTCTTCATGAATGTTTATGACTGTTGTCATGATGTGTCTTTTGGTAAATGATGACACTTTTAATGCAAAGTTTTATGGACTTTTAAAGCAACTTTGCATTAAAAGTGTCCTTATTTACCAAATGACACGTCATGACAAAAGTCATAACCGTTCATGAAGACTCCGTCATTATTATGACAGTGTCATGTCAGTCTTCTGCACACCACTTCAAATAAATTGTTACCAAAAACGGGGACATTTAGCCTAACTTTAGCTCTTATTTCTTTCCCATGGACCAGTGAAGACAGGCCACACACCCCACATCCCGCACCTGCAACTGTGTAATGATTAACCTGTTGATAATGAATGGATGAACTGCTGTAGCTTTGCTTGTTATGCCTTCAAGCTATGACGGCATAACCAGAATCCGGAACGGATGGATTTACCATGAGACTGATAAAAATGTGAAATTCTGGTATTCTGTAGATGACTCACACATCCAGTGTATGTTAGAACAATGCTTCCAGTGACAACATACAGTCCTTGCTGTATAGTTACTTGATCTCCAAAAGGTTCAGCAGACGGAAAAGGAAATTAGAACAAAGCTTGTGTTCAAACAGGAAGTATCACTTTGATTTGTTCTTTTAACAGTAAAGCATGTAGAGAATCCTGAAACGTCACTCAAGTAAGAGTAGTGATGAGGGGTGAACGTAGTTTTAAATTCTTGGGGGTACTATGACAAAAAAATAAATAAATANTTTTACAGCTCACAAAATATCAATATTACACCTAAGTGGATTATTTCCATCTGTTTGCATTAGTTGGCATGTTTGACCTTTGAACAAAACAAATAAACTGAGGATATATACGGCCTGGTATCATCAGACAGATAAGCTGCTGAGATGCGCGCTCAGCCAGTTGTGTTTGTTCGGTTTGCTGGGAGGCAGGCGGAGCAGAGACGGGCCGAGGCAGACCGGCAGGAGCAGAAAGAAATGAATTGTTCTGCCCTGACCCGTCCTCACTCTTTCCTCTCAACTCCGCTTGTTGAGCCGCAACCGCTTCTGTTCTCGACGTGGGCCGAGTCCCACGAGAAGCGGACAGAAACCTGGCGTGACAGAAACAGGAGCAGAGAGGCAGATTGTTGCCAGATAAGAGAGCATCATCATACCACTTTGGCATTGGGGGGAATTGTAGTCCACAACAAAAAGGTTTTAAACCTTTCAATGGTAAAAAAAAAGAAAAAAAAAGAAAATGTGTTTCAAATTTTCTTTTGCTGACAAAATATGCTAGAAGTTACCAGGGAAACTAATAAAAAAAAAAGCTGTGTCTGACATTCAAAGTGTAGCAATTTGTTGTGTAAGTACCCTTTATCGGTAATTACAGAAGAGATTTTCTTCAGTGTAAACCTTCGATTTGGGACTTTTTGAGGTAAAAATATGTACTCGAAAAACCTAAAAAAAAAAAAAAAAAAAAAAAAAGGTTAGATTCCAATCTATATATTCCTCTTGAAAACAACTTTATATTGAGTACAGAAAAACGTTTGTGTGAAAGCCCAGCATTCAAAGACAGAACATGAAAGAGGACGTAGAATCACATAAAAGAGTCGCTTCCATGAGAAGCTCTAGGATATTTCCCATCTCCATAAAGTAACATGATTTGTAGCGTTATCATTCTGCTGCACAGTATTTAATGGCTGGTTTTACTCCTAAAACAGCCAGAACTACATCAAAAAGCCACTAAATGAAACCATGTTAGACTAAAATGTGACTAAACTTAGACTAAACTGTTTAGTGTGGAAAACTGTATTGCAAGTGAGTGAAATTATTAGAAACAAAGATTTGGCAACTACAACTTCTTAGTTGCCAAATCAACTCAGAAGTAGATTTACCAAGGTTCAGATTTAAGATCATATATATATATATATGTGTCATAGATCAACATTGAATGGCGCCATTTTAGTTATTTGGGAACGTGAGCCGTGTTGCAAAGAGACAGAGCTACAAATGATAGCTTAGAAAAGACCCTCACAGGTACACACGGACACATGAAGGGGATGTTTTTAAAGACTTATCGCTTGAACAAACGTGATTTTTAATTACGTTTCTTATTTAATAGAAACAACGCAATTGCGAAATTGTGTTTGTTTTTTTTTAATTAGCTGAGTATTGACAAAGTTTTGTGCACATTTGTAATGAAAACGCTTCTAGTGACTTTAATTTTTCACAACTGAAATCTGAACAGCAGGAAAATTTTGCAATATTCAGACCACAACGATTATTCCACGTTCAAAGTCGTTTAAATCCCCTCTCTTGATGTTTAGTTTGAACTTCAGAAGGCTGTTTTTACGTTTCGATGACATGGGATTGAATGGTTTTCTGCATGTATTTTTTCTTTTTTAAATCTATTGAATTAGAGTAACTACAGAATTTACTCAGACTCTAAACTTTGTTTGACATTGAAATATGTGAGAAAAATCAGCAAAGGTGTGACAGGCTACATTCAATTTAAACCAAATCCAAATACTTTGTTATTTGATATCAAATTCAAATTAAATGTTGCTGTAACTCAGTTCAAAATTCTTCAAGTACATTTTGCATTGTAGAAGGTTAAAAGGTCCTTTTTCCTTATGTCCCTACTAGTAGCTATTAGTAATAAAACTGATTTCATTCATGTATCCAATTTAGTAAAGTGCTCATATAAAAAATATGTTGCTTAAGGATAAAATGGGAAAGAGCGTCTGGTACTTCTCACTTTATCACTGGCTCTACTCTCTAATAAATAATCAATAGAACAGACAAATAAATAAATAAAAACGAAATCAATAAACTTCTTTCTGCTTGATCCCGTCAAGCCGCTGGGCAAAGCACATGTTGTTGCTGTGACAGTCGGCCTGTTACTGGAGATAAATGTGTTTTCTCTGGTTTGTTTTCAGTGAGCTGCGGTATGATACGGTCAGCGAAACTGTTTTCCCATCACAGCGGACGATAAGTCAACAGTTCACATTTGAAGTTTTTATTAAGAACTCGGCTTGAACTTGAACTTTACCCTCCGAGTCTGCTGGGGAATACGCACTTCTTGGCGAGCGCCGCTGGTCGGAATCAGTTGGCATTTTTTCCTCCTGTTGGTCTGGAACTGCTTAACAAGGTTTTTCAGGAATATCTACAAGACTTTATCCTTTTACGTACAATATAATATGTAAAAAAATAAATAAAAAAGTGGTCAGTCAGTATCAACTGATATATCTAGAAGTGTTACCACCAGTGGCATTTGCTTCAAAATGTTTCTATTGGTGCAAAGCAGAGAGGATTTCACCGCGTTTGTTGTGAAACCGATTATCTGTTCGGCCACCAGGATAGGAAAAAATAAAAA
>NW_006799939.1:4891637-4960935 GCF_000485575.1 Poecilia formosa
GATAGATAGATAGATAGATAGATAGATAGATAGATAGATAGATAGATAGATAGATAGATAGATAGATAGATAGATAGATAGATACGGAACAACTTGAACCAGAAAATGTTATTTTGAATATTCTTGATAACACAGTTTAATATACAGGAAACATCTGCTCTATTTATGAAAGACAATAAAAGAGAGAGTGTCAGTGTTTTTGTTTTTAAGAAATAACAAAGTGAGTAAAACTAGACAGGCAGAAATACCTCAACATAGAACGTAATGAAACAGTATCCTTCACCTGATTGGACAGTCTAGATCAGTTTGTAATTTGTGAAACTTTAGTTAAAGGAAAGATGTTTTGCATTTCTAGTTTTCCCACAACAAAAAAAGACAAATAAAAATCTTGTTCTGCTCTTATGAAGCAAATGTGCATCTTCTCATCTTACGAGCCAAACCCCCTGGAAACCGACTGACACGCTGGCTGATGGATGAAAACACTCGAGTACTAAACCAAAAACACTTCAGTCATGGGTGAAAATTGTAGCAAATCAAGCCATTTGCTTCAGCTTGAACAAAAAGTGTCCTCCTAAAACCAGCTGATTACATTCCAGCTGCCACTTTATTGAGCTTTGTTACACAGATGCTGCGTTGAGTTCACGAGCGCTCGCCACGTCATTGGCCAAATACACGCTATGCTAAACACGTACTTCTTCACCACTATCAGCTGTCTTTACTGTGCTGCGTTCAAATCAAACAGAAATTATATTTTTTTTAAAATAATATTTTTTTATCACCAAATCTCACCAAAGTCTCATTCAGCACTTTCTAAAGAACATTTTTCACCACTTAAGAATAAGTTTCACTTTTTCTTTACATTGATTTTGGCAAAGCATTTCCTCCCCATCTGTCAAAGATCTGGAAAAGTCATCTGAAGGAAACCTCCCAACTTCAAAATTGGAATTATTTTGGGAGAGGGGAAAAAAAATAGTCTAAGGAAGCCAACAAATGTTGGAGTACAGCCATGTGGATGGATCTGTGCTGCTGTTATTCCAACATTCATTTCATCCATGGATGAAGCAGAAATGCATCCATCCATCTGTACATCCATCCAGCTGTCAAACAGAAGGGCAGTGCAGCCTGTCGGGGCGGCGTTTCAAACACTGCTGCGCTATGGAAAGGTGCATTAAACGACTGGATTCAATGGCAGAAAACAGAGGAAACAAGAACACCAGCAGCTGTAAAAAGAAGAGTGAATCCCCTTAGTTGCAACTCAGCAGAACCGCCTTTTGCCACAACTTCCGTCGCACGTCTGTCGGGTTCTGTTGAGAAGAAATAATTCTGTGTTTTCCTTCTATCTCTGCTAGCTAGTTGATAAGCTAAAGTGAAAAGAAATGACATGTTAGGAAACGCCCTCAAAGCTAAGATTACAGGATACTAGAAGCTAGGTAACGCCCTCTTTGGGGCGTAACTTAGAGGCTAAACAAAGGAGACCACAACCTCTTCTGGGGGCCATTTTGACTGTTGGCTCTTAAAGGTAGTAGGTCATAATGGACCGGCTGGATTTTGGTATTAATAAATGGAATTCATGAATCCAACTCACTGACCCTTCTTTAGTCTTATACAACAAGAACTCAGCATGGAGAATGGAGAATTCTCCACAGTTCCCAAAATAAAATGCAAAGCACCCACGTGTTTTTATACATCATGTCATCACAGCACATCAGTAATATTCAGAGATGTTTACTCCTGGTCTTTTCTGTTTAGACCTGCATACTAATCAGTATGTGTTTAATGTTTAGGGTTAGCATAAATTTGTGGTTGTAAAAATGACAAAATGTGGCAAAAAAAATGCTAGCAAAGAACGCTTTAGCTAGCTACTGGGGCTGCGAACAAGCTGAAGACATTTATTTTTATATTATAAAAGCTTGAGATTAAAGTTTAAACATATGTATGTAAAAATCTCACCTATTATGCTAAAAATGTTTTGTATGCGAGTTATTTCTTATGTTAAAGTCTTCCAGTTAAAAACAAAAACTGTTTAATGGTTGAATGTTTCTTTTCTGAAGGATTTAGCTGAAATCATCTCCATCTATTTTTGACTGTCCTTCATATGCGATCAATAAATCTGTACAGGTAAAATATTTCCCAATGAGAATATGGAAAAAAAATTACTTTTTGTTTTTTTTCGTTTTTTTTCGAGCCAAAACAACGTCCAGTGAACTTTTTACTCAAAGTCTCTGGCACGCCCATTTATCACACGTGGCTAAATAAAACAACGGTTTCTAAAAGTAAGCTCCTGCTTTTGTTACTGGGAATAAACTAAACTAAAATCGTTTTCTGGACCAGAAGAATAGAAATAATTTTACACAAAAATGTTTGAAAAGATTACAACTTTCTTCTATGAAGGCAAATATCAGACTTTCTCAAACCCACAGCAAACCTCGTCTGCTTCGTTTCATTGAAACGTTGCACGCTTAATTTATCGCCGGCAGGGTGAGAAAGGGGGAATTCATGGCAAAATTACCTTGCATTTTTAATTGGATAGAAACAAATTTGGCCCCAGAACACTTTGAATACATTTTTTTTGTTTTCTTTGGCCGCAGAGCAAAAACGTTTTGGACACAAGGCCCAGATAAATCAGAGTAAAGCCTCTAGGTTTGCTCTGGCAGAATCAAACACCTTGTTCTTTATTGGTTTCCTTATTGAAATGTTTGTATTTAACTCGGAAGAAAGAAACACAGCGGCCATCTCCTGTCGTCAGAACGTGGAAACTGTCCTTCAGATTACATTAAAGCACAGTCGTTTGCACAAACCGTCCTGCTCCGTTAACCTTTCCAGATTTCAAAGACAGTCTTTTGATGGGACTGGATGCGAAAAAGCAACACAAAGTGGAGCGCAACTGTGAGACAGAAGTGTTTTTTTTTTATTTCTTTACAAACAAAAACAATAGTACTAATACCTAAATATGATACCCCTAAATAAAGTCCCTTGACAAGTCACTCTCAGTAGTCCACCTGTGTGTAACTTAATCCAGCTTCTTCTGCAAACAGCCTAAGAGTCGTCTAACAAATCATAACCACACATGAAGAACAACAGACACTGCAGGCAGGAAAGAGGATGAAGGTCATTGTTGAAAGAAAACCATTTATGAGCTCTCTGGCTCTCATGCTGAACTCTTTTTATGGTGAAAAAGAAGCACTGTAGTTTTTTTAAATTTTTTTTTAAATACCATAGGAAAAAAAATAAAAACTCACCATGCTCCTTTGTTGAGGAACATGGTGGTGCCAGCATCATGCTGTGAGGAGGATCTAGGGCAGATAGAACAAGAACACAACTTTAATGTATTGTGGTGCTAAACCAGTGATTTATAAACTAACACAAGATGAAGCCTAAAACTGTGGAAACACGTATTATTATTATTATTATTATTATTGTGAAGACAGGCTCACTGATTCCTTTATGGCAAAAAAAAAACAACAAAAAAAACTTTCAAATAAAACAGAGGTAAAACGCTCTTCTGTAACGCTCCAACGTCATGCGCAGCTCTTGGCACCCAGTCTGCCTCACAAACAGGCCTTGACCTCCAGCATCCACATTAAACATGGCTGGATTCATAAATGGGCAGAATGAGACTCATAGCAATGATTGTTTCTCCTCCTCCTCTTCAGCTTCCTCGCAGCAGTTCATGGTTGGTGGCATGGCTGCTGACGCCGACGGTCCAGCCCACCACATGTCCCCCCCTCCCCCCACACACTCTTATTTAAAGTGCGAGACCGGGTCCAGATGCTGAGAACCGGGAGACAGACTGGAAGCAGCGCAGCCAGAGCGCGCAGACGCGTCTGGTGCGCAACAGGGAGAGACGCAGACCGACCGTCGCCTCCAAGGTGCGGCGGATGGTTTGATGCTGCACGGAAGACTTTCCAGCTGTTGGAATATATCGCTTTTGTTGTTGTTGTTGTTGTTGTTGTTTGTGTGTGTGAGACACAGAGAGTTATATAAAGTGATGCGCAAAAAGTGAAGCGCGGGATTTCATTTAAAGCGGAGAATCCTGACAGGGGGGAACCTAACAGGAGCGCGCATGGAGACGCGTCCGGAGTCGGTGGCGTGAACTGGAATAAAATAATAACAAGAATCTATCATGAACTTGTCAGAGTCCGTGTGGCTCGCGGGAGAGCCGTGGAACCTCACCGTGCTGGAGGAGGATGGGGAGAAGAAAAACCTGTTCGGCATCGACACGAGCAACTACATCGCGCTGCTGTTTTTCCTGCTCATCTTCACGCTGGGCGTCCTGGGCAACTCCATGGTGATCACCGTGCTCGCCCGGAGCAAGCCGGGCAAGCCGCGCAGCACCACCAACATCTTCATCCTCAACCTGAGCATCGCCGACCTCTTCTACCTGCTCTTCTGCATCCCCTTCCAGTCCACCATCTACGTGATGAACACCTGGGTGTTCGGCGCTTTCATCTGCAAGTTCATCCACTACTTCTTCACCGTCTCCATGCTGGTGAGCATCTTCACGCTCTCCGCCATGTCCGTGGACCGCTACGTCGCCATCGTGCACTCCAGAAAGTCGTCGTCGATACGCGTGGCGAGGCACGCGCTGGTCGGCGTGGTGGCGATCTGGCTGCTCTCGCTGGCCATGGCGGCGCCACGCATGCACTACTACAACCTGTTCCACGGCGGAAGGAACGAGACTTACTGCTGGGACGTGTGGCCGAATCAGAACCACAAGAAGGTCTACGAGGTGTGCACGTTTGTCTTTGGCTACGTTTTGCCCCTGCTGCTGATTTCCTTCTGTTACGCAAAGGTAAAGAGGGGTGTCCCGGGGGCGAGAGGGGGTGAGGGGTCAGTACGCACAAATTATTGATTAACCACAAGCTCTACCTGGTGTCTGTTTTTTTGTTGCTCTGTTTCGTTTACAGGTGCTAAATCACTTGCACAAAAAACTAAGAAATATGTCCAAAAAGTCGGAGGCTTCAAAGAAAAAGGTAGGTGTTGACCCAGTTTATCGACTTGTTACATTTTGTGATTTATTAGCAAAACGTTTCATTTGGTTATAAACGCCGTATGGCTGTCTGCCCAGGGTGGTGATACAGCCTATGGGGGGTAGGGGGTAGGCATCATGAACACTAGAAAAAATAAAATAAAATAGAGTTGTTTGTTTGGATACATTCTTATTGATTTTTGTACATTTACTTAATTGTCTCCTTAGTGTTGCTCTTTCTTTTAAGCAACACTAAAGAAAAAAAAAACAATAATAATAAAATGGCAGTATAGCCAGGCTGACAGCAAATTATCTTTATTTCAAAATCTACTTTGCAAATACTTACGTTTCAACAGTGAATGGAAATCTATTAAGCTTTGCCAAAGATTTATGAAGCTTTTCAAAAATACGCATAGAGAGCATTTTTATTATTGAGGTTGAGACATACAAACAGAGGGGTTTATAACCTGGCCTACATTATTCTATGCTTGGAATAAAAAAACAAAAAACAAAAAAAAAAAAACAGTTTTACTTTGTTAATTATAACGTCTTACCAGGACAGAGAGATGTGTTTCATTTCTTCACCTCTCACCTGACTGCTGCTGGCCAGACGGCCCCCTCACACAGCCCTGTACGGATCCACAGACCTTGACCTTGGACGACTTCCTAAATCTCAAAATGTGCTTTAAAGACTCTGTGTTGATTGCAGAACAATTCATTTCCAGTTTGACCAGTCTAAATATAAAATATCAATGGGGAATTCTTTACATGTGTGACTGGAGTGCATCGAACTCGTATCCAAAACATTAATATGTAGTTGTAAAGAACATAAACCATAATCAGACCCAGACAAATGGTCCAACTACAATACTTGCTGGATTTTTTGCCATCATTGGGCGGGTATAATTATCAGAATGAGCAATGATGGATGAATGTGATTTTATGCCAGAGCATCAGTCACTGTATCCAGAGACTCTCCCATGTATCCAGATCAGTTTATCCACTGCAGATTGTTCTTCTTATTGCTTGAATAAAAGTAGAGATCAGAGTTAAATGCCTTTTGGAAACTCCTCATCACAATAACACCAGACTGTCCAGCATACACCCAGAGAGCTGCAGGTATTTCTCTACCAGGTTCTGCATTCATTAGAAATTTTGGACAGGGCCGAGATGGCTTTCTTCCCTGGGTGGCACAGGCGGTGAACAATTAGGACTGCTGATCGAACAAAAAGAACTCTATGCAACCTACTTCTGGCAAGCATTGTTCATATGGGAATTATTCATTTATTTCCAAACTATGAGTGAAATATAGAGCAGGGGTGTTCAAACTGTGGCCCGGGAATCCATTTGCGGTCGTTGGAGCAATTTTGGGCGACCCTCGATCACAATTCAAGAGTGGTCTACGTTTGGTTTGCCAGCTCAGGCAGTTGGTGCAGAGAAGCGTTTATAAAAAGATAAATAAATAATGGACTGACCAAGGCCTTTCAAAAATGATACAGACAAATTACAAACTCCTCAAAATGGTAAATGTAAGGTGCAACATGCAGTATTCATCTTTAGCCAAGACTTTGCTTTTCATGGAATATTATAGTAAATACAAACAGCAGCTTTTACTCAGGCTTGGGCTCGCCCATTTATTAACTTGCCAAAATAAAGCAAGAGCGACTCGTTGGTGTTGCTGAAGAGACTTACAAAAAAAAAATCAAGAAAAAGATCGTCAACCCCCCAAAAAATGTTGGAAGTCATTTACTGTTTACCTGGAAGACTATTTTTTTTTAAGTTTCAAATATTTAATGATCTACAAGAAAGACTGTACTTTGCTTCATTCAAATAATAATTTAATTGCATTTAATTTCCTGCTGATCAGGTAAATGTAAAAACAATAAAATACTTTTTGCGATCTTAATAAAAAAAATATAGTGAATACAAATCTTGTGGTTCCCTTTTTTATTTTTTATTTTTGGCCCCAATGAGAAATTGTTACTGTAAGTCTTTAACCCTTGTGTTTACAAATGGGGTCCAACCGACCCCACACCGGTATCACTTGTATCATTTGCCTCAGTCCTTGCACACACAAGGGTTAATTGTCCTCAAGATGGACCGAAATTGATCCATTTCGGTTTGTACCAAACGTCTCGTGGCAGACGGCTCCATTTGGAGCTCAAAAGAAAACAGATAAGAAACAAACAAGACCACAAAGGTACAAAAGAGGAAACCAAAAAGACCAAATGGCTTTATCTGCTTGCCGAGTCGACAGGAATGGACCGCCTGTGGTGTGTTGAGAGCAAGCGTTTCGAGGAAATACCCCGTGCAACCCACAGGTGGTTGATGAAGCCGTGGTTTGATTGGTGCTTGGATGATTTGGTGCTAAAGTAAAAGACCGCAGCTCCGGGTTTTTGCTAGAAATCTGAACTTTGTTCTAAATTAAAAATCGTACACTGCTCAAACACAAAATTTTACTAAGTATTTTTGGTCTAGTTTCTAGAGCAAATATTGTAGTACACTTGAAATAAGACAAAACTAACTTGCAAGTAAATTTTCAACAAGATATAGAAGCTTGTTTTAACCGACCCAACACCCGGTTAAAACAAGTTAAAACAAAATAATAAAGGAATTATTTTAAGTCAATAATTCCTTGTTATTGATGAAAAACTTCTTGTTCCATTGGCAGATTATTTCACTTATAACAAGACATTTTTTTCCATAAGTGAAATAATCTGCCAATGGAAAAAATACTTTTTAAAATCAATATTAAGGAATTTTTGACTTAAAACAAGCTTCTATATCTTGCTGAAAAGTTACTTGTAAGTTAATTTGGTTGTATTTCAAGCGTACTACCGTACTTGCACCAGAAACTAGACCAGAAATACTTGGTATGATTTTGTGTTTTTAGCAGTGTCCATATTTACTTCTTCTACTGGCTGCTTTGTTACTTCTAGACATTCAGCCCTGCAGGAGAAAGAACTTTTTTTTTTTTTTTTCCCCCCCAGATCTCCAGAAGAGAATTTTCATTGCCGTTGCGCTTCCTGTTCGCTGTCACACAGCCTCATTGCACTTGGAGGAGGTCATTACTGAAGCCAGTTATCTGCCGTCGCCTGCTCGATTGCTGATCTATTCCTCAGCGTGTCCGTCGTTCCTCACAGCCGATCGGGCTAACAGGACTCACCTTCTGCTATACTGCCAGACGTGGCTTGAGAGGGGAATGTAAATGTGCTTTGATGTGACTGCGTAGGTCTCGGCAAACACGCTTTGCTGCGTGAGGCTTGAAATAACCGGGAGATGAGGCAGGAATGTCAGATATCCTTGTGATTTACTACGCTGTTCGGTGCAGAGTTGACAGAACAGAGCACAGAGGGGTTATTAAGGCTCGGCGATAAAGAGTGCATTAATCTTAGACTGTGATAAATACATTTCCGAGATAAGAAGTGCTGTCAGAGCGATGCAGATGTCAGAGAATGCGCTGTCAAACTTTGCTGTGTCTCCTTTCGAACCTGTATTTCTATACATTTGTGGCTCCCGAGCCAAATAGCTTCTCTGTTTTTTGTCCTGTGTGTTTCGTTACAGAAGATTAAATCCACAGTAAGGCATTGCAGACTCTGGAGAATCAATGAAAAACGAATCACGAACATGCAGGAAGCAAACTAATCAGCTACAGTCTTTTACCCATTTGTCTCATTTAAATTGTGTCTGGACGTGGCCTTTTTCTTTGGGGGGGTGCATGGTGGGGGGGTTGTTCTTTAAAAACCTATGTGTGGATAAAAGTGCTGTAGCCACCACACAGCATCAAGCTAGCTGGTGAAAACTCCTCAGGGGCAGCTTTTATGTAAAAAGTGTCAAAGAGGTGTTAAACAGCAAACAGATTTCACAGGAAACACAAACTGGCATATTAGTGAAGTCAAAGGTCCGGTGGTGACTCAAAGCCAGAACTCGCTCCAATAACCGTCACTCACTTTGTTCTGCAGTCTCCAAACATCAGCAGCCACTGGGTGAAAAAGTAAAACAGGCCTGTGAATAATCTGCTTCATGGTTCAACTCCTGAGTAAATGTGGTTTGATCCTTTTAGTGAGTTGTAGAAATTCAAAACGGTGGGTTTGTCTGGTGTTTTACAGCAGAAGTTAAACAGGATTAGTGATGATAAAGAAATCGCTTTATGTAAAAGTTTTCAACACAGTTTGTATCTTCTCCTAGTCTCCTAGTTAGTTTGTGTTTCAAAAACAACAAAAAAAGTGTTTTAAGTAGCATTCGAGCCATTCCCGTTTAGTCCGCTTTAATCAAACTCTAGTTTGTTTGACTAAGATGTCTGGTTCATTTGGATGCAAATTCATTTTCGGACCAAAAATAGCAAACTCTAGTCAACGTAGAAACCTATGGTTCAGTTCAGTTTAAGTGAACTCCGGTGTAGTTTGAATGCATATATGAATGAAAAACAGACTGGAGGCTCCAAAAAGCAGGAAATGGACAATAGCCCGGGGCATTCTGGGTAAATACAACCAAAACAAATGCGTGAATCTTGCGCTAGTGGGAGAAATAGCTTGTGGTCTTTTGGCAAAAACAAAAGAGAAATCCTAAAATCTCACCCCTCACTCCATTTTAGTTTACATGTGGTAAAGAAGTTGTGGTCAGGGTTTTCTTCATTTTGTCTGTCGTTTCATTCAGTGGTTCTTGGTGCAGCGCCACCAGGTGAGGAGGAAACATATTTGTTTCATTTGAGCGCGGTGAAAGTTGAACTGCATAAGCTAAAAATGTGACAAATGGTGTCATTTTGGTCCCCAATCAAATCTACTGAACTATCAAGTGTGAAAACACCTGTACAGAATATGTAAGTGTAGAACATTGTAGACTCGGTTTAACTTGTCTGTATTGCAGTTTTCATGTTTAGTTCTACGGTGATCCTTTTGCCAAAAAGCTTTGAATAAAAATAGTATCAGAGTTTCATAAGTCTCAAATTGTGTTTTTCAAGAATATATGATTAGTGTAGTAGATGGCAAGTGAACTTAATTTATATACCAAGTTTCTAGTCATACTGACCACTCAAAGTGCTTCACATTACAGCCACATTTAATCATAAAAACAACATTTATACACCAAAACCCAGGTTGCACATCAGCATGTGACAGGATTTGCCGGAACTAAAGAGGAAAGACTAAACGGTGTCAGAGGCTGCAGTTTCTTTTTGGCAGAGTCCTCTGCCTTTCATTGCTGCCAACCTTGGTTTGACTTTTGTCGTGCTTAATGGGAGTGTCATCTTCAGAAGCAAATCTGATTTCGGAAACCTCCCGCTCGCTGCTCTTTGAGATGTTTTCCAAAATTGTGACCTGTCTCTACAGGGGTGAACTTTTCTTAGCTGATCCACCTCCATCAGAGATGTTTTTATTTTCAACTACTGTCTGAAAGTCCAACTTTTACATATCAAAAAGCAAAGGAATAATAAAAAAATAATAATAATAATAGCTGCTTGTGCCACACAGGAAAAAAAAAAATTTCAACTCGCACTTTTTGTGGATGGAAAAAGTCTCGTCAGCAGCACTGTTAGCTCAGGGAAATCCAACGTGATTGACAGCTGGAAAGACCGAGGTCGTTCCCAGCGCTGTTTGCAAATCCACACATCAAACACAGACAGAAACGGTCTGGCTGAGAGAAACTAAAACACTTCCGACAATTCCGACATAATTACCTCGCTGAGCTATAACGTTTTATTGGCGTCCCAGTGTT
Source organism: Poecilia formosa (assembly GCF_000485575.1). Taxonomy (NCBI): domain Eukaryota; kingdom Metazoa; phylum Chordata; class Actinopteri; order Cyprinodontiformes; family Poeciliidae; genus Poecilia; species Poecilia formosa. Next base: position 4,902,319 of record NW_006799939.1, read on the forward strand.
GTACCAGTGGGTTCAACAAACAGCCAAGTTCAGCCCTGAGTGCTTGTTTCTCAGCTACCCAGGCTTCCAGATGGAGCACACAGATGGGTACGGATAATTAGGAAAATTAATATTTGGCCAAGTTAGCCTAAAATTGTCTAGTAGCGTCTACAAAGTGAGACGGGGGGACAGCTGATGCTCTGCCGCTCTTCTGAGCCGAGTGTTGGTGTCCCTTACGAATGAATCACGTCGCATCAAGAGTTACTTCCCAGTGAAACTTCAAGCAGCTTGACTCAGGTTGACTCACATAAAGCTTAAAGTTAAGTTTAAGTGGTTATGTTGCTGAACATATCGGAAAATGAATCATTTTAATGTGATTTTCCTTCTGTAAAGTAACCACTGTGTTCAGTTTTTTTACTTAACGCAACAACTCAAACAGGTAAATATCTTCATTTTCTTGGTAGCTTCATTCACTTTTTCAACACTTTCCTGCATTAGCTGGTTGCTTTTGGCAGCAGGTAATAGACATTTAGATGATGGTGTTATCATTCTAATTAATGGTGGAAAACATTAATGTGTGATAGATTAATCAAACTATCCATGTATAAAGTAGGCAGTGTGACCTGATCCTTTTATGTAAACGTATCAATCTATTCCCATTTCAGCCATAAACTTTAATATCGTGCATTTAGATTTTTTTTTTTTTTTTTCGGATTCAGAACGTCACAAAGGAACCCATATCTATGAAGTGGAAGGAAAATTATACTTTTTAAAAAAAATAAAACCATGTGCATTACAGTTCAAATCAGAAGTTAAAATGAGACACAACTTTTCTTCATTATCTGAAGTTAAAAACGACCAAACATCTCTTGTTTTAGGTCAGCAGGAATGAGCTCAATTCTAAATGCTCCAGTGATGAGAAAGAGAATCAGACTCCAGTGTTTAGATATGAAGGCAGCGTGTGAGGTTCCTTCATTCTCTTACATCAGACTCTCCTTTATTATATATGACCTGCTGCAAATCCTGGACTAAAGCTTCAACTCTGACTTTTCTCAGGTTGAGATCGTACGCACTAAAGTTTTGAAATTCTCCATCTGATGTGCACCATATGCTTGGACTATGTTAAACAGACGTAAAAGAAGAAAAAAACAGATGTTTTAAACATTGGTGTATGATTTTAAACACCAAACTTGTCGTTTGATTTTGGAAAGATATGCATTTGTTACGAGAATTCATTCATTGTCTTCTCTATCGTCTATGCATCACTTCCATCTTCTTTTTTAAGTACTAGTTAAGCCATCCGGAAACTGATTAAATGTTAAATAAATCCATCTTTTTATAACTAAGAACGACAAAGGAGATCAAGCCTCATCTTGTTCTTTTGTTTCTTTCAAACAAACATTTTCTTTTTGTAGCCTCGAGCTTTTCTGACACTTACACAAGAGAGAGCATCTGACTTTGAGGGAAGCCTGGAGGGAAAAGAGAAGGAATTAATTAAAAGTGACTGTGATGACATGTGGGTTTCATATGCAGAGGGGCAGAGGATCTGCCAAAGCAGAACAAAAATCATAAATACAAGGAAGAAACCAACAGGGAACACTGGGAAAAAATGGGAAAAATAACTGGATTTAACAGGCGAAACCAGCAAAGAATGAGGGGGAGCAGAAGTGTTTAAGTACTTGGACTGATTGGCTAACTGATTGCAGGTGTGTGGCGAGAAAAAGAAAGTGGCACAGGGGACTAGAAGATAAATCTAACAATAAAGAATAACTACACCTAAGAAACAATCAAACTAGAGTAACAAGGAACAACTATAGACAATAACAAACCAGAATCACTGAGAAAGATTGAACTAAAATAAACAGAAACACGACTGATCTAATCAAAGAAAGAGACCTAGGAACACAGAATAATAAACAAACCCCAAAACGACCCGGGACATGACGGTGACTCATTTTCTCGGGAACCTTTAGCCTGAGTGAAAAGTGATAAAACAGGCCTCAGATTGGAGCAAAATCAGACTCTGGTGTCAGCTCTATCTGTGATGCAAATTTAGACCATAGCAGGTTCAGACATTCCTGTCTGTGATTCTGCCAACAGAAAACACACAGCCGTTGGTCAAGCTTCCTGTCGAAGCTTTACGGACGAGACAGTGAGCAGAACAAAAGAGTCAGGGCGAACGAAAACGACACAACCAAATTTGGAAACGCGTGGCTCCGGCTTATCTTTTAATTCTGCGCAGACTCTCGTCTTGGTACCGGCTCCATGTCTCAGCGTCTATCAGCCCATCGTTCTCTCTCTGGCTCTCCTTATTGTCTGATTCAGCACTGAGCACACAAAGGAGGACGCACCCGGCGGGAATTTAGAAAAGCCTGTCACATCATATTAAGCCGCCCATTAGGAAATAGATTGTAAAATAGTATAAATCCTACGGTTTACCTTTCCGGAAAGAGAAAGGTCCAAAATAAAGTAAGAAGAAATGACTGGAGGGAGAGAGGGACAGAGACATGCACTGAAATCAAAGCAAGGCCAAACTGATTTACTTCCAAAGCTTACTGAGTATCTCAAATGTGTCTGAGTGAAAAGTTTGCATGTTTTTAGAGTTGTTGCGTCAAGTTTGCAGAATCAAAGATTTCCGCTATCTGCCCACGATGGAGGGTCTTTCAGCAGTATGAGCCAGAAGAGTGAAATCTGTGCATGTCTCTATGAGCCTCCATAAACTACAAAACACTCTGAGATTCTATTAAAAAAAAAGACTGAAATTCGTGACACTTTTGAGTTTCCTTGTCTAAATGCAAAAGAAAAGAAAACTCTCAGTGCTTAAACTGAGACAAATGTGAAAAACGCAAACACTCACGGTAGCTTCAACCACCTCGAGTCGCAGAACGCAATTGAGATGTCTACGTGCAACTCAAACTTTTGCCTGATAGAAAAGTCCCATGAGAGAAATAAAAAAAAAAATAAAAACTACATCTGGGAGATTAAATAGTCATGCCACAACTAAATTTAAGACTTGTGATTAATGTTTTGAAGGCCAATTTGCTTTTGTTTGTCATGAATGGGAGACATTTTAGGCCTTTGTTTTAGATACATGAATTTCAGGCATTTTAAGGATGTGGCTCTTTTAAGTATTCTAGAAGATGCTAGTATTTTTATACATAATGTTCTTTTGAGTGTACAGAAGAACAGTCCAAAAAAAGGGAGAGAATTCAACTGCGTGAACAGAATTGCCTTTTTAATGTCAGAGGTCCAAAGAGAAAGAACATAAATTCATAGTATGATGAAAGTAAAGTCACAAACCTTTCGAGAATAAAGTAGTACGAGAAAAAAGTCGAACTAATACGAGAATAAAGTCATATTTTGAGAAAATTCATAATGCCATGGCTTTATTCTTGTATTATTTTGCCTTTATTCTTGTAATATTATGACTATGTGGTAACAAGTACATATGTTTCCCTGCTTTGGGTAAATAGGTGAACAATAGACTTGGTGTTATGTCTAATGCTCTGCTCCCCTCTGCCTTTGAGAAGATTGCACATCTGGATCTGTGGAGTAAATAATTAATATGAAAGTGTATAACGAGGTTCTGTTTACTTGAGAGCTACGGGATGTGTAGAAATGGTGTAGAAATGGTGTGGTCAGAAGCTGTCCTCTGACAGGTCTGCTTCCTCTTCAGCTCTGAAATCCATCTTTCATTGTTTGGCTCACTGTTGTGATTTGATTCTCAGCCGCTCGCGGTCTTACAGGCTCGTTACAAAGCAGGAGCGCCGCAACCGCTGACTGCTGGCATGTAGGCCAGGAGAGCTGTTTATTCCCAAAGGCTGCAAACCCAAACAGAGCTAACAAGAGAAAGGAAAACATGATTTAGAGTCTTATTGTAGCAAGATTTGGAGGGAATGCCGCATCGCTGGCTCTGTGCACATCGTGAGAAAATACCTAAGAAGAATCAGCAGACACCTCTTGCCTTCGATGCACCTATGGATTTATTGTACTGTCTCCCTGCACCTTCCCCTCAAAAGATAATGACTATGTTGAATATATTTAGGGATCAAAAATCTCACCACTGACACGAAATAATTCATTTTTTCATTAAAACTCAACCCCAATCAGAGAGCTATCTTTCTGAATATTTTAAAGAAATAAATGAGATATTTTTCTTTACGTATATGTATTTTTAAATTACATATATCATTAAATATGTAGTTCAAAAATATAATAATTTCAAGGATCATAACATTAGCATTTTAGTTGAAATTGAATTCATGTGAACTGTAAAACGACAGCAATCACACAGTTTTTCTTGTCCTTGAAGAAAGTTACAGAACAAAACATTTAAATCAAGTAAAATGTCTGAGTAATTGCTATAAGCTGATGAAATTCTAGTTAGTTTTTTAAAAATATATTTAACAATTTCTCTTTTTAAAATGAGCTATCCTTTTTGGAGCTGTCCAGTTTGGAGCTATCTTACACGAAAACTATGAGGGGAAAGTAGGCTCACTTAGACTGCAAAGTGTAATTGGTATAATTTTATATATTTTTTATTACATATTTGTTGAGACTGTCAAAATCAGAGCCAGGAGGAGGTTCTTAGTGCTGTCAATCATGCGTGTGGATGCTCTGCGCATCCCCTGCTAGCTCTTTGCTACGCTAGAGCTTCTTCCAGTAGTTTGCCAGGAGCGCTCAGGCCAGCGATGACGGCAGATAAACAGTTTTCCTGCCCTGGTAAGTTGTTTCTCTGCCATTAGCAAATTTAGCAACACGTAGACGAGCATGGTTGACATCACTAGGACCTTTCTCCTGGCTCTGATTGGTTGTTTTTGAACTGGAGGTTCTTTTTAAGTCATTTTGTAAATGTGCAGGTCCAGAGGTGGTTAGAAAAAAAAAAAAAACATAATTAACCACATTAGAATTACACCCATTGTCTTGTTTGATTTCAGACACATCATCTGTGTGTAGGGCTACAACACTGTAGAGTGAAATATGTTGAATGTATGTGTCAAGCCAGGTTCCTCATGTCTTATGGAAAATATAATATTAGTGATTACAAAGTAACACAAGATAACAGTTACAAATGTGTGAAAGAAGCAGATTTATACCAAAAAAGCTGAAAAAAAGAGGAAATTCCTCCTTCCTCCCCTCTAAGAGCCCTAACAAATAACTTTTCTTCATCCCGTGTGTTCTGCCAGACCGCTCAGACCGTGCTGGTGGTGGTGGTGGTGTTCTGCCTGTCCTGGCTCCCTCATCACGTCGTTCAGCTCTGGGTGGAGTTCGGGAACTTTCCGCTGACCGAGGCCTCCTTTGTGTTTCGGGTGGCCGCACACTGCCTGGCGTACAGCAACTCGTCGGTGAACCCCGTCATCTACGCGTTCTTGTCGGAGAACTTCAGGAAGGCGTACAAGCAAGTCTTTAAGTGCCAGATCGGCAACGTCGACTGCCCGCTCAACGACATCAAGGAGATGCGCAGCAAGGCGGATACTCCACCCTCGACCAACTGCACCAACGTTTGACTGGCTGTGCAAAATGATCACTTACTGAGCTGAGACACTGAAACTCACTGTGAGTCATGTTGACTAAGTGATCAGATGGAAGTTGGTGTGCATTTTAATCAGGGTGAGTATTTGCCTACTTTCATGCGTTGTGAGTGTGTGGCGTATCTACACCGAAGTGGATCGAAGTCTGCTCACGAAAAAAGTCTGCAGTGTCAAGGCAGACAGTTAAATATCACATCATGATGTATTTATATGGGTATACAATTCAAATATTAATTTAAAACACTCATTTAACCTTCTGACTTTCAGTTTTGCTTTGTACCAAGTTGAGGTATCACCACCTGTCGCTGTGGAACAAGTTTTAAACGTGTTTTGAAGTGTCTGAAGAACAAATGCATTTTTTTTTTTTAAACTGCTTCATGCAATTTAAATACCTATCTATCCCAGCGCGTTCTAATTTTTGATTGCAATTGTTTTCAGTGTAAAATTTTTAGTACACTAGAGAAGCTGTTCGGGAAATCGCACGTCTTAGACATCAGAATAACTCTGTTCCCTTAGAAAAAGAAGAACCGCAGCATTCGGGAACCTAAAAAACTTCATCTGTCACAAAGATATTGATTGCCACGTGTGTTGTTTCCTTCAGGCTGTAAATTAAGTTTAGCTTGCTAATGGAATCACTTCAGAGTGGGCATCGTTGGGGGGTGAATAATAAAGGCTGGGTCAATGACTTTCGCTTTTGATTGATATCAAGCTAATCTATATTCTTTTTGTTTCATAAGGCTGGCTTCTTCTCTGTTAAATTGAATAGAAATCCTTAAATTCAGTTTCTGAACAACAAAATAGAAATAATAGAGAAATAACATCAAGCTTTCAGATTAGCTGTTTTTTTTAAAGATTTTGTTATTTGGTGGAACTGCTGTCATTAAATAATTCAAGCTGTCGCTAAACGGATGGATCGGAGTTCTCATCCCAGAACTTGTACCTTGAAGCTTTTTTGGTAGTTTCTTTGTTTCAGCTTCACAAAAGGAAGATTATCATCCTAAGCTATTTTTAGTGCCTGTCTGTTCCATGCCTGAGATACATTTTTTGGATACATTTTCTTAGTAACCACAAAGCTAACAGAGTAGCTAGCTCATCAGCTTTAAGCTCTATTCACAATTTATAAACTCAGTTTTAAATACAGTTTGACTGAATACCAGATTCAACTTAGTTTAATCAAGTAATTTAAGTTTACATTTTTTTTAATATAACAGGTCTCTCTCTATGTATGTTCTTTTTCCACTAAAGATGCCAAACGACCTTGTGGTATAACCTTTGGACACATCAACATGCCATGTGTGAATATACACACATGTGCTGTGCACTAGGCAAGCACTAGTTATCCTTTGCAAAGTATTTTTAAGAGTTCTGCTACCAAAACCTCAAAAAATGACCTTAGACGCTAAAGTCACTTTAACAGGACACCAGAAAAAGTTCTGTGTGAGAGTAGTTACCTTTGACTTCATGACGACAGCGCCCCCTACCTGTCAGTCACTGCTACTTGTTTTTCTTGCTTACAAGAAAGGATCACGAGGAGTTTAGAAATTCGTGTTGTGGATGCTAAAGGCTAAAGAAAAGCTAAAGCTAAAGGTTCTCAATCCTATTCTTCAGGTCCCACTATTGTCCACATTTTTGACGTGTCTCCAGAACAACTGATTCAAATTGTTGTATTTACCTTTTCAGTAATACTATCAAGTAAAATTTAATAGGCAAGGACTTGTGTAGTGCTTTGTCTGGCCCAGACATCTTCGCGCTACATTCAGTCATTCACACATGTAAGCTACATTGTAACCACTAGCAAGGAAGGCAACTTACCCGAAGTCATAGCAACTGAGACAGACGGACTGGGGGTCTGAACCTCCAGATGTGTAAAGCAGGAAGCAGCAGGCTAGCTAACATAGCTCGGCTAATTCGCTGACTACAGTGAGCTACAGCTAGCCTCCCAGTTGTACTCAGTAACGAGCAGAACAACAAGTTGCCCTTAACTTGTCGCCAAGAAGCAATAATATTCTGCACAGTTGGCACGTTTACTGAAAAACCTCAACTAGATTTAGCGGGCATTCCAGTCCATATTTTGTACTTCACTCGTCCACTGATGTGTACCTCTGTTAAAAAGTACACATACTAAATGACACAAGCTTTAAATCTCACTCCTGCGACTGAATTATAATTTAGTTCTTGAACTTTCGAAATAATAAAAAAAAATAAAATAAAAAAAAACACAAAAAGGAAGCCTGAGAAATCAGTGAGCCATTTCAAAAATATTTGGTCAGCGTTTTAGGAATGTGTCTGAATCATCTAGAAGAAATTAGTACTGTAACTAAACGCCTGAAATCTAGGAGGAGGGAAAAATAATGTCAAATCATACCCATTCTGTGCACACAAGCTATTTCTAAGCTAACCTATTTGACAGTGGATTTATAATCACTGAATCCTCCCTTTACTGATCAGCAGCCAAAGTTAAGACCATCTTAATGCAGGTAATACTGGTGTGAATCGAACTGTCCGAAGGCAGTGTGCTGTTACAGAGGCTGCCAGCAGCCTACAGGCTATCCCGGCTGGGAAAGCTGTTGCCAGGAAAATTGAAGTGCACCGTCTTATCTGATGTACCGCTGTGTTGACACAGAGGGATCAACATGGACGTTTTTGTTTTATGAGTTGTTAAAAGGCACATAAGAGCAGTGCTTGTAACCGTAGTAAGTGTTTGTACATCTATTGTGAGAAAATCTGCCTGTATATATTTGAAGCACTAAAGTCGATATTCACATATCTGCGAATGCTTTTCCTTGTACATATAGCTTGCTGCTATTTTGTCACTTTTGAAGCTGTGTTGCCTGAAATTCCTCCTCTGGATCTAAAATCTAAAAACAAAAAAAAAAAACATGGACCTGGTTTTGCTCAAAATGCCAAAAAAAAGGGATTTTTTTTTTAAAGAATTCAATCCAAGACCACATGAATTATGCCAAGGTTTTACAGTGTACAGCTTTACCTCAGCACACAAAAACAATAAATTACACAACATGAGCCCGATGAGTTTAAACCACGGTTTGTTGGACGCTTACTACCATCCTCCTTTGTAACAATATCTGTAGCCATTGTTTAAGTTTGACCAGATGAGGGTTTTACTTTTAAAGATCAACATTTAGTCAAGCTTATCAAGTAGTAAAATAGAAGATGCTGCCCAAATTTTTTAAATGAGGCCAAATACAAGCTTAGAAACTAGTAATGCACGTCTCCCCAAACAGACCAACCGCATGGTAGTGGCAGCGTCACGCCGTGGGAGTGCTATTCTTTATCGATAAGGAAGCTGGGCAGATTTAATGAGAGGTTAGATTTAGCTAGTTCTGCTAAAAACAAACAACAAAAATCATTTCAGCAGCTTCAAATGATTTGAGACTGCGATAAGCTGCAGCAAGAATGTAACCCTAAAACACTCAGCCAAATCTACAATGAAACTGAAGTTGTTTAAATTAAAAGAATGTTCATATGTTAGAACAGAAATTACAGAAATTATGTTAAATTCTGTGGGTCTTGAAAATTGCTATTCACAGACTCTTTTCATCTCGTAAGGTTAGTTTTTTTTTTTTTTGCCAAGAAAATTTTAGCCCCATGTTTCAGTCTAGCTGGTAGAAGTTGCAGTGAGAGGTAAAGTAGTTCAGATTCACACCACACTTGTCAGACTTTTACTTGTGAAACAGTCTGAAACGTTAGCTTCGGTCCATCATATGAAGGTCCAATAATGCATCAGAGTTGGGTAATGGGTGTGAGACTGTTTGGCTCCAGAGCTTTCTCCCCGTTCAGTGACCGGCGCTGTTCTTTGATTTCTTGCGAGGTTCACTTTCTTCCTTTTCTTTATTTTTTACAATCAGGCTTTCTGTCGTGTGGTTTTTAGCTGTGCTGCTCTTATGTAAAAAGATAAACAAATATATATTTTCTTGTCTTTTTTATCTTTTTTTCCTCTCTCTTTCTCTCTCTCTGCTTGACTGCGATTTAATGTTTTGGCTCGGCTTATGTTGTATATGTAGTGTTATTTGTATTATGAAATAATAAACAGTATTTGTTTCAACAGATTTGTCCATCTCTTAAAAAAACAAACAAAAACATGGCATTTTATAAATTCCTATCTGTTTTGACAACTCTATTTCTCACGTCTTGCTGCGGTTTCTGCTTCTATAAAAAGGGTTTTTTCCACAACCTCATTCTTACCACAAATCAGCCGTGACTCACGTCACAGCCAAGAGAAAGAAAGGATCTGTTTAGGTTCCCACCGGGCCTCCGAGTTTCTTTTTATTATTATTTTGTGAAAAGTTGAGTGGCGTGAAAACATTTATTTCCATCAGATAAAATAAACACAGGGGTTCTGAATAGAGTCCAACTTAAATATTGAAATTGTGTAGATGCACATTTATCATCTTTATCTTCATTTTTTGCTCATGTTCCACATCGCATCACATCAGACTAATGTGAAAACAACGAATTTTAGCAATGTTGATCTGGACTTCTGTATGGCTAAACAAAACCAAATTATTGCAATTATTGCAGAAACATCTGTTTTAGAAAAGATATTTAGTGAGGATTTTATGCTGTAAGACAGTTACGGGGAAACAATGTTAGGATTACGAGAGCGGTTGGGAATATTTGACATTTTTTCCATGAGGTCGGCTGCTGATGTTGGACACAATGCTCAACATCATGAGGTGTTGCTCTTTTTGGGTTGTGGTCGGTGCCCGTCTCCAAACGACGTCGCCATTCTCCGCTCCGGAAAACCGCTAAGAAGTCGAGAACATCCAGAAGATTTTCCAGCCTCCCCAAGAACGGACTTGCCGGTTTAGGCTCGTTTTTACACACACAATATCTGATGACGGTAGATTTCTCTGAATACCTGAGAGCTCAGGTGTCTGCTGTGGGGTAAGTATTTACCTGAACCTGGTTGTGAGACAGTCAATCAAGGCAATACGGTAAAGAAGCAACAGATCATTCCAAATATTATTGATGCACCTTCAGATTTAGGTTTCAAACTAAACTGTTTACTTCTAATAACATGGTAAATTATGTCCTAATAGAAACAAACCCCTGGGTTAAATGAAAATAATTTTATATCTAAATCTGGCAGTGGTATGAATCATTTTGGGCCGAAATATAAGCATCCCATCTGACAAGGTCAGAAATAAGAAGATTGCTCCATTAAAGTAGGTTCTACAACCTAGTAAACCATTTTATTTTCCCTCATCATTTCTGCATTTCATTTTTTTAACACTTGTGTTTGAATGTCCTGCTTTGTTAGTCTTTAAAGGTCATATTTTTTGTCATCTACACTGCACATGAGTTAAAAGGAAAAGGCAGAATGATGAGAATCGCATCTCAGCTTGGTACTCAGCCCAGTCATGTTTTCAGACGAAAACATCCCATTGCCACTCTGTGTTGTTGTTTACAGCAAAGGTTATATGATCCCCTGTCAACTGAAGGTGTTTAGTGTCAAACGGAGAAGAATCATCACATTCTTTTGGGCCGTGGTGCGAAGCATCACAAGTTGAGGAGTGGTGAGAGGGGGTAGCTGGCACCGCATGTCCGTCAAGACAAAAATGATGAACTGCTCCACCAGGTCGTCTGCCAATAAACCTGAGGACCTATGAGATTTACGAGCAGTCAGGGGATTTTTTTTTTTTGACCGATGATTGGAGTTTCGACAGACTTATCACTGTCCATTATCTTAAGTGTGACCACTTGCCTTCTGGCAGAAGATGTGCTTCTAAGAAAAAAGAAAGCAAATTAAACAGCAATAAATCTTATGCCTCCCCTCTAAATCTCTCTCCAGGATGTACTCACCCTCACTGTACGCAGGACAGCGACTCCCTCCGCATCCTTGACTGGGACCAGGGTTTCTGTTGTGTCTGACATTTTGATGATCTTCCTGAAGGAAGTCGACATGACAGAGATTGAGCTCAAAAATAAAATTCCTTTAGAGAATAATGTAGATGATATCTCATGGTACTACATTAAAAGGTATTGTGTGGTGTGTTGTACAGTGTCAACGTTGCGTTTACGACGGTCAATAGATAAAACCTGGAGTTTATGGCGTTGTTTTCGAACTTTCTCCAGTTCTGACAGAGCACGTCGAAGGAAATAATACTTTAATACTTTAGAGATTTTGCTTGCTGTGTGTGGAGCAATCACTCTCCCAATTCACAAAGCCAATAAAGGAGACGACGGATAGGATCACGACCAAAGGAAGAAAAGTCGCTTGTTCTAAAGAAACGCAGAGAGAGAAGGTGCGCTGTTTTCTCCAGTGTTGATAGTTTATCTTTCAGGATACTGAGACTGCATTGATATTCTGACGAGAAATAATTTTATCTGTTTTCTTAGGTTCTTTCATCTTCTTCTTCTTCTCATTCTCCGAGTCCCTCACTCCTAAGAGGCTGTAGGGAAAACTGCATTATCTCTGAATGGAATGATATCACTCGGCTGAGTCAAAATAGTATGAAAAAACATAAAAGCTTGTCCACGAGGACCGAGCTGCATGCGTACGCATCGAGGAGACGAGTATTCATGCGACTTGATTAGCATGCTGCAGCTTTCGTCGCAGTAATTAAACCTCTCAGTTTGAAGTTTGTGATGATTAAATTAATGTTTGTTTGAGGTCCAATCCAATGAACCTCAACATCATTGCCATTGTTGACGCTTTGAATGTTGTTTTGTAACCAAAACCTGTACCCAAAACTTCTCCACAGCTTTCTCCCCGGCCCTGTCTGGCTGTGTTCCTGGTTCTCAACGATGCTGTTTGTTCACTAAACAAACCTCTGATGACATCACAGAGCTGCTCTGTTTATTCTGAGATAAAATCACACATATTTGGAGCCTACTTACTGATCAGGCAACCTTTGAAGGCATGTGGCTACAAAAAGGCTAACCCTAACCCACTTTACTTTCAGGGTAAAAAAAAGAATAAAAAGGAGATGAAAACAAACACAAAAACACACGTATGTAGAACAAACTGAAAAATATGTATGGTTTTGGGTGGTGGAACGGTTGTTTAATGTGTTACCTTGTAGCAAGACATGTATGTATTGTAGAGGTAGAGGCAACGCAGCACATTTTGGTATTGATTCGATACCACCTACACACAGGGCCTGTACTGATACCTGTATCAGTATTGATATCGCCCATACCGATAAATCGAACTTGTGACATTTTAGATGTTTTTGTGGTTTGTCTTTTGAATTACTTTGGGCATTTTTGCAACAGCAAAACACTTTATAAACACATGAACATGATTTGTGTACATTTCCCTGAATAAATAAAGTCCATTCATACATATATATGGTAGGACTGATGCCTTGCAGCAAGAAGATTCTGGGTTCGATTCCCGGCCCGGGGTCTTTCTGCATGGAGTTTGCCTGGTGGGTTCACTCTGGGTACTCCGGCTTCTTCCCACAGTCCAAAAACATGACTGTCAGGTTAATTGCTTTCTTTAAATTCTCCCTAGATGTGAGTGGGTGTGTGCATGGTTGTTTGTGCTGTTTGTCTCTGTGTTGCCCTGTGACAGACTGATGACCTGTCCAGGGTAAACCCCGCCTCTCGCCCAGAACGTTAGCTGGAGATAGGCACCAGCTGACCTAATTAGGGACAAGGGTGTATAGAAAATGGATGGAATCAGTTTTGAGGTAGAGTTGAGAAGCCACAGTACAAAAACTAGAACTGCAAGCAGTCATGAACAGGTCTCAAGCCCAACCCAGCAACTAATACTGATCGATACTTTAGCTCGATCTGCCCATCTCCACTGGATGGATGGATGATTTTCCTTCTACTATTTTGTCTTTGTGTATCACATAAGTCCTCAGCAGTATCTGCTGAAGTTTGCCATTGTTGTGCGACAGATTGCGAGTGCTACGAATTATTATTATTTTTTTAAGAATCAATTTGCATGCTGTCTGGAAAATGCTAAACAAAAGCGTATCAAAGACTTCCTGACATCTCACCAAGACGGTTGTATCAGACGGTCAGGCTGGGGAAAGAAATAAGTCTTTATTGGAAAATTCGACCATACTAAGTAGCAAACATTCAATTTGAGGCCTGTCGTCTTGCTGACAGGCTTTATAAATATCTCTTCCACTTGAAAGTTCGCTGTGGGTCGCTTGGTATGCGAGTGTGGATCACTCCCACAGAAGCACTTTCTTTCTGCCAGTACTGCCACTTGTTCGTTACAGCTGTGTACCTCGGTGGAGGAAAACTGATGGAGAGCTGAGCCCAGATTTGGTGCTTGAGCTCATGGTCGGATGTCATTATTACACGGGCTTAAGCGAAGCAGACCTCATCCAGAGCGAAATAGACGAAAAAACATAAAGCCTGCGATTTAAAAAAGCTTCTAGGCAGATTTGACAACTCTGGCGCATGTCTAAGAAGAAGGAAAAAAATAAATACATAGTGCGAAGATAATATAAAGGATTCATAAGTATCCTTTCATCAAAACTCATAAACTGCTTTTACCAGAAAGAAACACTCGGTAAGTAATACAGAAAGTGCACGTCCGCTGTATAATTTCTTTCTTCCAGAGGAAAAAATTATTTCTAATTTTGCGATGACACCTCGAGCTCAACACAAAGGCTTCATCCACTCCATCCCACAAGAGGAAGAGAGTGAAAAAAAAGAAAGAAACACTCTGTGCAAGTGGCAGAAAAAAAACCCCACAGCCCTCTTTCACTCACTCACCCAAAAACAAAGATGTTGTTCACCCTGCAGAGGTACAGACAGTGCAGGCCCATTTCTCCTGAATTGGCTGTTATCGAATTGACGTTGATGGAGAGTGAGGTTGGTTCAGGATGAGCCAGGTGCAGATGTGATATGAAAACCAGGGACCACATTGAAAAGTTTGTCCATTACGGGGGGGAAAGGGAGTGCAATGGTACGTCTAATCTCTAATGTACAATCTATGTATGTGCTGTCACTGATGTTTCCTGTCGGCCCTTTTACATTTCAAATGAACCACTTCTGGACCATTGATTGAACAGGTGTTTTCACATCTGAGTCTGGTAGACTCGGTTTGATTGGGCACCAAAACTGCAACATTTGTTACATTTTCAGCTGGTGCATTTCGCTTTCACACTGCACTGTGACAAACAATCCAAACTAGTTGAGAAACCTGAACCTCCCCTCGCCTGCAGTGACACCAAAAACTACTGAAGGGAAAACGACACAAAAAACCTCCAAATGAAGACATGAGTGCAACTTCCTTCTTCACAAAATGTAAGCAAACGTGGAGTCACGTCATTTTTGGAAGTTGTGACTCCATTTGATGCGACTCACATGGAGACCATTGTGGTCTTTTACCTTTGTGGAAACCATTTCTCCCCCTAGCATTAGACTCTTCCGTTTGTTTTGGCTCTATTGACCTATAATGCCCTGGTACTCTGTAGACTATTTTCTACTTTGGGAGCAGTCTCCCATCCGTGCCAGAGTTCTCTTTAATCAAACCGAGACCTAGGTTTTTTTTCTTTTTTTCTTTTCTTTTTGGCGGACAAGAGTTCGCTTTTTTAGTTTGCACAAGAGTTCAATTGTGCATTCACACCTCCCCAAACAAGCCGGACTTTCCAGACAAATGGGCTAGAGTTCAATTAAAGCGGAGTAAATGTGGCTGGTGTGAATACATCCTAAATGTCTGAGAGGATTATTGGAGTAGATCAGAGGTTCCCAAACTGGGGCGGGGGGTTGAAGAGTACAACGAGGAGTCTCTAAGAGTCTCTCCACCCACCCCCCACACCCCATCGGAAACACATCGTATAACAGGAACAGGGAGTCTCTCTAATACCCACCGTGCACCTCCCCCCCCCTCCCTCCTTGTGGCCCCACAAGAAAAAGGTCTTGGGTTGGTCGATCTCGCCCTCATTCCTTCTCTGCGACGTTTGTGACCCAGTTTGATTGGTCCAAGAAGCTACGAGATGCAGCCTCCTCATTCTTCAGCGACTGCCTTTGTGAACCACCTGATCAGACATCTTCCAAAGGATGCAATAAACAAATGGTTAGATGGTAAAATGTTGTTGTATAGTAAATGGGTTTTGTTAATGGTTGTAGCTTGTAATTAAATGGATTGCAGGATTTATGGTAGCCTTAATGTTAGACATTATTCACCTAACCCAGGGTGCCGAGTCAAACGGATAACCCAGCCCTCTTCAACAAAACGCATCCAGAATCAGTTAAACCAGAGCAGCAGTTTTTAGAGTGCAGCTGTGTCTTTATTTGTCTTTGTTTATCTCTGTGATAATCCGGAGATTTGTCCAGGATGTACCCTGCCCCCTCTTGCCTCTTGAATAAAGGCACAAGCTCCATGCCGTGACCCTGGACACCATTAAGCGCGTGTAGAAATGCAAATGAACCATTTTCATTAGCATTTGCCGAATTGGGATGTTTTGACAAATGTTCAAGATTATTAAACATAATATTCCAAAATTCAAAAAAATAACCTTTAGGCTGTAGAGGTCCAGGTCTGCCACAGGAAACGAAGTTCAGGAGGAAAATATGAGGGGCCGTTTAGGACAAAATTTACGTTTTGTCTCTCACACACTACCAAAAACTCTCGCATACTCAAAAAAAATAGCCACGCACACTCAAAAAAATTACGTTTTGTCTCTCACACACTACCAAAAACTCTCGCATACTCAAAAAAATAGCCACGCACACTCAAAAAATACTCAAATTGCGTATACACACACTACTAAAATGTCACACACACACAAACGTTAACTTTCTCGCTCACATACACTGCTAACAGCTCGCACACACACACAGACGTTTATCTCTCACATACACAAGACTAAAGTTGAACACACACACAGTACTAAGACTCGTTTTATGTATGTGTGAGAGCGAGACTTTTTTTGAATGTGTGAGAGCGAGACTCTGTTTGAATGTGTGAGAGCGAGAATCTTTTTGAATGTGTGAGAGTTGTCACGGAAGAGGCGGGACATAATTTTTGGATCAAACTGCGCATGCGTAGATCCTAAACTATAATTTTCCATTTTTGACTCATTGTATGTTGTATTACTTAGTATATTTGTGCTTTTAAATATATATAAATATATTGAAACTATCTTTCAATAGCTACCTTATATTAAACTATGTTAAGGACAAATGTCAAACATAGTGCAAATATTTTGAAAACAAAGTAAAAAATCTTGCAGGTATATTAACCCTTTTACGCCGGAGTTTCAAGCGTCTGACGTTCCTTATTTTAACTGTAAGTAGTTCTTTAAATGTCCTGTGAGATGATATACTTACCCATGTATCGATAACAACTGGAACTTTCAATATCCAGCAAGTTATTTTCGCAATATGCCGACTATAAAACGAGTGCCCCCCGGATTAATTACCTCTCTGCAGCTGCAGCTGTGAAGTTGCCGTATTAACCCGATACTTGCTGGAAAGGGCAACGCCTCCCCCTTTCAGAAACCGTTGGAATTTTTCAGATAGCGCTACGTGTGGCGGAATTACGGTACTGCAAATTTGGATGTGTCGCCGCCGACACATCCCGCCTAGTCCTCCTTTATCAGAAATGAAAAATTATAAATGCACACTACGTGTTGGGAACCTGTGTTTGTTGACTGACTTTTATTTGTCAGGCTTACGAGACAAAAGCTGAAAAAAGATCGAGAAAGTTAACGTTTGTGTGTATGTGCGCGAGCTGGTAGTAGTGTATGTGAGCGAGCTGTTAGTAGTGTATGTGAGCGAGCTGGTAGTAGTGTATGTGCGCGAGCTGTTAGCAGTGTATGTGAGCGAGAAAGTTAATGTTTGTGTGTATGTGCGCGAGCTGGTAGTAGCGTATGTGAGCGAGCTGGTAGTAGCGTATGTGCGCGAGCTGTTACCAGTGAGCGAGAATGTTAACGTTTGTGTGAGTGTGACATTTTAGTAGTGTGTGTATACGCAATTTGAGTATTTTTTGAGTGTGCGTGGCTATTTTTTTGAGTATGCGAGAGTTTTTGGTAGTGTGTGAGAGGCAAAACGTAATTTTTTTGAGTGTGCGTGGCTATTTTTTTGAGTATGCGAGAGTTTTTGGTAGTGTGTGAGAGACAAAACGTAAATTTAGTCCTAAACGGCCCCTCATAGGAAAACTCTGCCTAACACAAACAACTTTGGTAAGGATGTGGAGCTCTAAAGATCAACTTGAATCATCAGGGGATATTCATGCACAGAATTAAATAATTTCCTTTAGTTTATATATTCAGCTTACTCTTTTTATGTTGTCAGTTTAACCTTGGACGTGTTTTTTAAAGTTACTATATTCTGTTTTTATTTTTTTACATGGGAGTTGTTTTTTTCTTCTCTGTATTCCTATTGAGTAGATATTCTAAATCGGGTTCCCCGTTGCACCACTCTGATTAGTACACTCATGATTAGCTGCATCATTCCAAATCACGTAAACTCCATGTTTCTGCTCTCGTAATGACGAGGGGCACGGGAGGAGTTGAGACCGAGAGAGCACGCGGCACTTGAATGCTTTTGCACAGCAGACTTTTAAAGTTTTTTATTTGTAAAATGGTCCTGAATCATGTATGATTTTCTCTCTGCTTCCCAAATGTACGCCACTGTTTGTTGGTTTGTCACATTAAATTCCAGTGAAATGTTTGTGGTTGTCATGTGACAAAATATTCAAGGCGTGTGAATACTTTTGCAAGCCACTGTATTTCTTGGCTTGTTTTTGTTAGACTTCATCAGACGAGTCTTAACATCAGACAAAGATAACCTTTTTTTTTTTTTAATTATGATTTTAATTGTTGATTTTACAAAAAGCTATCTATACTGACTTGGTCTTATGTGAAAAAAATATATAATCGGTTGTCCCACACTTGGCAGCAACAGCTGCTATAATAATTGGCAATCAGGCTTTTATATTTGCATTGGCTCATATTCTTCTTTGGCGGATTGTTTTAATTCCACCAATTTGGAGGGTTCACAAACATTAACAGCCGGTTTACAGTCGTGTTCCAGCATCTCAATCAATTCTGTCCAGACTCTGTCTGGGCCATTATAAAACCTTCATTTATTATAGCCGGCCGTTAAAGCAGCACGGTGGACTTGCTCCTGTGCTGGATGTCTCTCCTGTATAATCCAAGTGCCCTTTAGCTGAAGGTCACACAGTGATGGCCGGACATCCTTCTTTAGGTTTTTCCCAGAGGAAAACAGAATTCATGGATCCATCAGTTAGCAAAATCGCCCAGGTTCCCGAAGCAGCGAAGCCGGCACAGATCACATTACAATCGCAACGTGAGTTTTCTTAAAGGCCGCATTAGTTTGATGTAGAACGTAAGAGGACGCACGCCATCCAAAAAGTTTTGCAGGCATTCAAAATTCCTTCAATAAAGTGCATCGACAATCTGTTCTGGCAGCCCAAATTTGCACCAGTCTTAAATTGCGGTTGAATTGCAGATCTCACAAATTCAACCCAAAGTCCTCTCTTTTGGACAGCACTGCTCTAAATCAACTAGGTCCACATTGGATTCAGGGCTGGATTAACCAAATTACCCAAATTGGATTGTTATTAATCGTATTAATCCAAAATAATAAGATTAATAAAGTTAAAGTTATTCAGGGTAGTTATTCAGGGCACCTGAATAACTTTCCTAAAAATATTTCTCATATTCTTTCAGCTGAGCATCATGTAGGGAAATTATTTTTTTAGAAAACAAAAAACACTCAAAGCACAGTAACATGAATAATCAACATTGAAAGTGGTGGCATTGTGTTTTTCATGCTTTCATAGCACAATTAAGTAACTATGCGGCCTTTAGTTGTTGTAAAAATGCTGCATCAAATGTAACTTTGACATCGTATTTTGATGCCCTGAAATTGGCCCCTGTCTCTTTAAGAAGCTCCTGCTCTCACCGACATTTCGTCTTCTGCACGTCATCACAACAGTGCTCCTTTATTTTAACATTGGCAACCATTCATAGGAGCATTAGATGGAGAGGAAGTTCATATAAGTCTTGCAGTTTCACCAGGTGTCTGCCAATTGCTGCTGCCGCTAGTCTGGAGGAGCTGAGTGGAAAGAGACGCTTTGCAACATCAGGCATTTAGGCTTCACCAAATGGCCTCCACAGGCAATTCAAGGATTCCTCAAACATGCATGAAAGAATCAAAGCAACACTCCAGGTTTGTTTTCGATGAGGGAATAACTTCATAACATGGCATAAAGCTCAAAAAATCTATGTAGCGCTCCCACCAACACTTTTATTTAATAGTAAGCGATGTTGTGAAATGCACCTATTGCAGCTAGCAGCAGTAGTAAATCCATAAATCCTAATCCATCACATTAGTCTCAGCCATTAAAAATATTTCCACACTTGACAATGGGACAACTTATACGTACTTTTTCTTTGTTTTTTTTTTCCTCCACTTCCCCGTGTTGTGTGGCTTCAAGGTCGACATGATCTAGCGAGACGCGGGCTAGGCACAACTCTCGCAGAGTGAAAACCCAATTACCGTCGCAACACATCTGTTCCCAGAAAGGCATTAGGGTAACAGCGTGGTCTTTCCCAACTGGAGAGCATGGTTTCAGTCACAGAGACACACGCTACCTAAAAATGTGTCCTGGGTACACCTAGCCTTGATAGCTTCATAACACATCCGAGTGCAGAGCAGAAAGAAACCATTTAAATGTATTTTTCTCTCCTCACACAATCAAAGATTAATTTCCTGTTGCGAATCAAGAGGCAACTGTGTGCTAAAAGAGGGGAAATAAAAATGTGCATTGTGCATTGTTGGACACACTGGGATAATTTTTTTTTCTTTTTTAAATGATAATTATCAAGTAATTGTTATAATTATAATTATCAAGTAATTGATAATTATAATTATAAATAACAAAAACAAATAAACAAACAAACAAAAAAACAAATCCAAGAAAAGAGAATTAACTTAAAAAGGACTTGTGAAACAAGTGGCATCCAAAACGCCTCATTTGTTCTCAGCATCCGAGGCTGTTTTCAAGTACGTTCGGGTCAGTTTGCCAGAAGATTGCCTTTCGGTGCCGTTTAAGGGACAAACGTGCTGAGTGGATCTGAACGCAATTCTGGGCCGGATCTGAGGCCGGTGTTGATATCTGGAGGCAAATGGCCTACTTTGTATTCGGGTCAGGCGTTGCAGTCATGGCTACAACGACTAAAGAGGTCCCTGATGATGGAGTTAATTCCCACTCCTTCATTCCACTGCTGAGAAATCAGCTAATTCCCCATCGCCACGAACGGTCACTTACGTTACTATCTCTGCACAAGTAGGGCCGAATATTAATCCACAGATAAAGCCTGAGGAGTAATGAAGACAACAGACCAGGTAGCAATATTCATTAGTCATTGCATCTCTTTATAAGACGATGACTTCCAGAGAGTCGTTAGTCTCCAATATTACGTCTATAACTGCAACCAGCCATGATCATTCACCTAAAAGCAGAGGTAATTCAAGGTCCCTTTGTTCATTAGGTTTGCAAAACATGTGCCGAAGCAGAGTCACGTGTGGAGCAACGAGATCTGAAACTCTAGTCTTATATGTTATTTGTCAAAAAAAAAAAGAAAATTGTCGAGTTTGACCAGTAATCTAAGGGTCTCCCCAGGATGACCTTTGTTTCTTCCAGATTATCAGACAGGTCAATGTAAAAGTTTTGGACACAAACATGATGGTGGCGTAAGAAGCAGAGACAACAATGGAGACAACCAGAGGGGTTCATCAGTGAGCGAGCTCTCCTTCAGAGGATCTGACTGCTTTCTAATTAAAACTGAAGCACATTTCTCACCAATCACTTTCAAATGAGTTCATGGTAATGCATGTAAATTAGGGAGGATGGTTATTTTTTTCATATAGACAGACAGGAGGGACGTCAACAATATCAAGACTTGGATCTAATTAGTAGTCAGTCGCCATTAACTCTGTTTCTAAGTATTTAGTTTGAATCAGACAGATATTATTTCCACTATTTGATGTTAAACAAAAACGAAAAATCTGACTGTGAACCATTAAGCTGTTGATTCACTGGTCTAACACGCTACAAGGAAGATAAAATATTTCCAGATATTTGATCTAAACACGAGAATAGTCACAAAAAATAAGTTGTACCGTTTCTCCTAGCCAACTAGGAATGAAAAATCAATCCTCTGACAGTCTAAAGGGATAAAGTTCGAAACTTATTCCATAGGTGTGGGGCTGTTAGGAGGCGGTGTAAGTTTCTCACATCCCTGGTAGTGGTTTGCACTGTCAAAACATATTTATTCCAATGTATTTATTTGTTTCTGAAAACTTTATGTAAAGAAAAACTGAGATTTGGAACTTTAGGTTTCACATTTGTTATCATTAGATGTTTATTTGTACAGATTTTATATCATTAACAACAAAAAAAGAATTTGTACATAATTGTCTATTTTTTGTGTGAATACACTGTTTTAAACCATTGCCTCTTGCAGTCTTAAGACATGGAGTCCCCTGTTCACTTTTACAAGGTTTTTTTTTTGTGTGTGTGGTTTCGGGAACTGACGGTCTGACAGAACAAACCCCCCATCTTCACAAAATGCTTTTGAACTTGTATTTTGGTGACAACTTTGTACTCTTATCCAAGTAGTATTATTTTGAATTAAACATGCTCTTACATTTGTAGAGTTCCTGGCTACTCTGCCCACCTCTGGTAGCATGAGATTACATACTGCCGAATCATTTGCAATATTTATATATCCATGAATTCTGTAGCAATGGAGCAGATAGAGGGGTGTCATGAACCGTGCCCTAAAGTCACAGCGATAGTATCAGAGTTTTCCCGTTATGTTCAAAACGAATTTTGCAGCAGCCTGGGTTCACTGGAGAGCCAATTCAAGTAGAATATCTTAATTTCTCCATTGAAACAAAAAACAAATTCACAACACTGTTTTTTCTGATAATCCCTGCATGATTGATTGTAGGTAAAAGAGAAAATAAATGAAAGCTTACATTGATGTACTTCTATTTTTATCAGCTGTATCACCATATCATTAAGAATCTATCATCACTCAATTGTAACAAATTTATCCTGCGCATCAACACATTAACTCAGCTCATCAGAACAGAAGCAGTTCAGATGATATCCTGGGGTATAGTTTGTGTTGTAAACAATAATATTCAAAATAAACACAGCAGTGACAACTTTTTATTAGGAAAATTAGAAATTAAATTGACTTTCCTCCAGTGTTTTCTTTTATCACACTAAGCAGCAATTCAAGTGTAACAGCTATTCCAGCATTAAAGATCATGAAAATCCAACATTTCAAGTCTCAAATTATGTGAAGGGAAAATTCACTGACATAGCAGGACAAGCAGATATTAGATTAAATTGGTAGCTACGTTTAAGGTCATGAGGAGAAAAAAAAAAGTAAATGAAATAAGTACCATGTAAGGAAGCAAAACATATATACAAAACAAAAAGAATCACGTAAAAACCTGAGATGAGGTCTCTACAATGCAGTTATACAAAAAAAAAAAAAAAAAAAAAAAACATCAGAAAAAAATTAATAATGATGATATGAAAGTAATACATCTGGACAGTCTAAGTCTGTCTATAATTATAGTGGTTGTCAAAGTACCGGTCAACTTTTAATCCACTCATGGTTCTGTTCTGAGTCAGCAATTCTACAGAACCATTTGATATGTTCATTTATAGCAGGTACATTATTAAAAATTAGTACACAATTAAGCTGCCTAAATTCAGCATCATCATCATCATTACAGCAAAACATGACATGGACATTTCTGCCCCTAACATAATCCACTTAGTTACAAATGCATAAAAAATATCTGATATGTAACAGAAAATCATCTCACATAATCAATACTGAATGAAGTGGTATAATCTACACACAAAACTTGTCAATACTTTTAAAACTTTTGTCTCAGTAAGTTTTTTTTTTAATCTAGAACATAAAAAAGTACATAAATTCAAAATAGTTATTTATTTTAAGATGACTAATAACTCCAGTGTTATTACATCAATTATATCATAATTTCTAGTTTTGGAGAAAAAAAAAAAACCTTTCTCAAAGGGCAAGTATCATTATTCCATTGTTCTTTTTTAATGTCTTTTTATGATATGATTTGTTTATCAAATGAACAAATCATATCAACCTTACCACATGTAGCAATAGCGTGAAGTCTCCTTTAAGAGCTAAACATTTTATGTAAAAGAAACTAATATCAGACAGGCTTAATGAGTTTAAGTCATATGATTGATGATGACCTTGAAATAACGTTTCGACATCAGCATCACTTTACTTCAGTTACATGCTGACAAATACAGCAGGAACTGATTATGTGGAGAAAAGGGGCACTTTCCGCTGCTTCCATTCACTTCCACTGCACAATTCACTAATGCAAGAGCCTGTCCAAGTAAAGCTGGTGGCATCTAAATAAATGAAGCAAAAACTTACTGCATATCACATTACGCATCTGCTCTGCCACCACAGAAGGCGGCCTCACCCACCGTATGTATTCTGAATATTTCGTAAATACTTTTTAATTTTGAAAAAAAAAAGAAAGAAAAAAACAAACAAAAAAAAAAAACAGCCAGGTTAGATAGGATGGGAATGAAAATTGTTTCAAATGTTCTATTTGTTTACACTGTGTTTCCTCTCGTCAGTCAGATAAGTTAAACAGAATCTGTCGATCGTTTGAAAAGAAAAATTGGTTTCTGAATTTAATATTGTTTCTGAATCGAATCAGGTCCCTAAAATTCAGGATTGCTAGACAATAGAAGATTTGCATTTCTACTTTTAAATGCTTGGATAGGTTGCTTGTCTACTAGGTCTCCAAGCCATGGCTTTAATGTAACACATTTGACTTTGTTCTCTTAACTTGAAAAATAGTTATATCATTCCTTACTTTATGAATTTATATCAAAGCTTAAGAGTTCGCCATCAATACTTTTATCTGAGAAGTCCTTTGTTATATGCATCAATGCCCGAGTTTAACATTTTGAACACAACGTTGCCCCATACATATTTTGTCTCGAGTTGGATGATGAAAATTTTAACAGCCATTCAGAGCTTTAACCTAAACATAGAAGTTGTACAAAATATGACACGTGCCCTTAGAAAAAGATCTGTTCACCCTCTCACATGATAAGAGCAAGTGTTCATCTGCCAAAACAGATTATGTGGAAAGGCAAAAATCCCTTGTGATTATGAAAATGGACTAAATTTGCCTTTATGCCTAACAATACCATAGAAACTGACTTGATCGTTAAAATAAAACTACAGCTGTTAATAAAATGTAGCAAAACTGTGGCCAGTCCACCCACAGTTATAGCTACAATTGTAGTGCCTTGTGATTAAATGAGGTTGAGATGAGTTTTGGAGGTTGGAGCACAAAGGAGCATCAGTAGTGGCAGCTCATGCCCTGAAACTCCAGCTTCTCTGAAAAGGCTGGAATGGTTTCTTGAGGTTGAAAAGCACGAGGTGAGGTTTGAGCCGTGGGGCTTTCTCAGGAATGACAGCAGCTTTACTTTCCTCAGTGGGAAATCGTTTTTGGTACACCTCTGGGTAAGACTTCTGGAACTGAAAGGGGAAGAAATGTAATTTGTTATCAAGTAGAATGTCAAAGAACCCTTGTAAATCACACCTTTAGAGTCTCGGCAGAATTTTGGTTGTTAGTCGTAGTTGTTAATGACTTAACACGTCAGACTGAAACAGAAATTCAAAGACAGGGCTTTCCTTTTCAGAGAATACATTTTCCTGGAAAAGAACAGAAACACTACTTCCCATCGGAAACTAACTCTGGCTTAGAGACCAATAAAGTATATGTGGTGTCTTATCAAGGTTCAGGACAAATTTGACTCGCATTTGGAAGAATGCATCCACAGAGGCCAGTGTGACCCGCCTTGGAAAGTTGATCTAAATGTTTTCTTAATCTGTCTCGATGTAGTCACCCCTGCAGCCACCACTATCCATTTATTACCCTTATCGCCCAGGACAAATGTTAGCACCAGGCGTGAACAGAGCCAACTGCTGTTTGCCAACAGGTTCCATTACTCTAAATTTTCTGGAACTGAAAAATCCAGTCATCACCTGAAGGAAATGTGTTGATCTGGTTGGATGTGTGAGGGGAAATGCCCTCCCCCTCCTGAACTCGGTAAGAAAAGACTTACATGATAGAGGGAGAGAGAGACACACAGCAGATGAAGATAGACGTATGTGAGAGATACATAAACACAGTTCATGAAAGACAGAGAACATTTTTCCCCCTTAGGAATATTCTGTCAAATATGTAAACGTATTCAAGACATTTTCAAGTATTTCTTCACCAGCTGTTGCATTTGTTTGTTTTAATGGTCATTACATAGATTACACCAATCAACTGCTCTACAGACTAATTGCTGTTATTAAAAGAAAGTAGGGGGGAGTAATGAAAGAAAAAATAATTACGTCTCTCCAACGCCCATGGCCAATGCCCTAGAGGAAACACGGCTATGAAAATGCATACAGATGATTTATTATACTCCCATCTGGTGTTATGATGGTTAAGGTCATCCAACAACAATCCAAATAATGTGCACACTTTCTTATTGCAGTTTCTCTTATTGCACCACAGTTTCTCATTATTATCGCTGGATAGTGTCCACCTCTCAAGGCTGGATCTCTAAAGTGTCTTTGGTATAGCATAAAGTTAATTAGGGTCGGATTTTCTGCAGAAGAAAGACAATGCAGTGGTTTCCATGAAATGCACATGGAGGAGTTATGGATCCTTCCAGCTTATTGTTTGTGATAATTTTTTTTCCTATGTATGTTCGTACCTGTTTGAGTCTTTTCCTCTTGTCTTTTGCAGGGAGCTCTTGGTCTGCGATCAGACCTTCCAGCAGCTGCTGCAGGGGGATCTGTGTTCCTATAACTTTCTGCTCCTCACAGTCTACTCTCTTGATCTGTTTGCAGAAAGCCGGCGATGCACTGAAATCTGTATCCGAGCCTGCATATTTGATCTGACGGAAGAAGGAAAAGAAAATGTCCCATGAAATTCTCTGGTAGTTTTGAATTGGAAGGTCAGAAGTATAGCCGAGGGTGTGGTTATGCTCGACAGGACAGCCGAAATATAACGAGGCTCTACATCTCATCTATTGGTTAAGCTTTTGGGGTTTTTTAAAAAGTGCACATTCATATTTTACATGGCATGTCACCAAGACAGAGGATTTAATTCTCAAGACGCATTCAATTCAGTAATATTTTATGAATCCTAAAGGGAAATTAAATGATGGATGCAACTCATGTAATTTTTCTGAGTTGCTGTTGGCAGAAAGAACTGCTGTAGCAGTCTTTGTTACAGTGATTCTAGAGACTCCTCTGACTGCAGACAGTCTCAGGAAGAGGATGCTCAGGGTTGCTGGTTATCTCACGTTTAAAAACAACTGTAATGTAAAACAGAAAACACAGTGTTCTAGTGAGAGAGTCAGTATGATACCAAGTGAAATTCTGAAAAAGTATACCAATACTGGTAATGTTTTTTTTTTTTTTTGCTTAAAATTTAATTTATACCCGATGATAACTAATGTCTAGTTCATATGACAGTATGTTAGAAATGTTGGCTGATTTTAAATACCTGACAGACCCCACACACGACTACCAAATATCGTTGATAAAACAGGGTTGGCCCAGTAGTGTGTGTTGTCCAGACACACAGCAAAGACAACACAACTCACCATTCACAAACAGATTTCACACATGAACATTCAGATGTCAAACTGGAAATCTGGCAAACCCTCGGGATCAAACGTAAGTTCAGAGCAAACAAATATGGCCGACGAGGAAGAAGCAGTGATGATAATTTGCAGACTACCTTCAACAGAGAAAATTAACAAAACGTAAAGACGTCTCCGATGTTCAAATCCAAGATTTGAGATAGAGATGTTCCGAGATCCTTCCAAGCAAATCAGATCACTCCAGCCACACGCCGCAGGAATACCTCATAAAATTTGATTTATCACAATAATCAGCGTTAGATTAGAAAAATGCTATTAATAACCATCCATCAACAGTATTAACACTGCAGCAAAAACATAGCCATGAGTTCATTTTTGTTCTCACTCAATATACTGACCCTATTATGAGTCTGTAATAAACCTGAAGACGAGCCATCCTCTGAAGACCTCTGCACTGCGTAGCAGCTACTGGACCATAAATAATTACTGATGCTCCCGTGTGCAATTAGGTTTAAAATGTTCTTGAGCTCCCTGACAAACAGCAGGATGGTGTTCAGAGGCTCCCTGTCTCGTTTAATTAGCTCTACAAGCTGCCTTCAGGGCCTCAACGTTTGGTTTTACCTACTGAATCAAGCGAAGAGTTATCTACACTTGTGTAAATAACTACCAGCAAAAAAAAAAGAATCTCATACACAACACTCCATCCAGAGTGCGGTTTCAAAGCCCGCATGGTTGACTTTTACCATTAACAGATAATAGTCTACCATGACTGAATACAAATTGTCAGTGCTCTGCCTTCTTGATCCCTTGTGCTCTTGGAATAATATTAATGTGCAGAGGAATTGAACAAAACTCTACCACACTTTCTGACAATGAAGCTGTTAGGGAGCATACATTAAAGTATGGTGTTCTGTGTTTACATATTGCACAAAGCAAAAACCCTTCAAGCATCATGCAGTTTTTCATGCCACATATATTTAAGAGTTGCTTCATAATTACAACAACTTCCTCATAGATGTAACTTTACCACTACCTGCTCCAACCCTGATTCTCATTGCTAAACATTTCGGAAAAATGAACATACAGCACAGATGTTTCTAAACGGATCAGAAAAATTTAAAAAAAATAACAGATGGCTTTGAATTATTTGGAGTACATTTTGAGGAAAACAGTAGGGCCTCTTTTTCTGTAATAATATGTGACATCACGGTTGAATGTTTTATTAGATTGCATCAGCGGAACTACTATGAATTTAATCAATTTTATACCACTTTACACCAGTAGGACACAATCTCAGATTCTTGCTGGATAATGCTGCCAGGTTGTGCTGCTGTAATGAGGCGGTCATGTTATTTGAAATATCAATTATCTGTGTGATTTGGTGTTGATGAGACACATTATGACACAGAATCATGTGTTGTTAGTAAAACAAGGTAATTCTGTGGTGGACTTCATTTTTCCTTTTAATTTCTGCTCGACTTTGTCAGAGCCAAGACATTGTTTTCCTTCTTAGCTCTGATTCGTAACTCAATAACTGAATGAATCTAATCTAAACACCAACATGTTTTGGACTAAGTTTGTGTATTCTGGTATGTAAATTGTAATAGAATTAATTGGAAATAAAACCTAAGTCAGGTCAGTCACAGATATTTCATGGAAGAAAAACAAAAAGCAGAACCTAGTGAGTTGAAGTTGGCTCATAACTTCTGTTTCGTGTTTGCGTTCTGTTTAAACATGACTGACCTGAGCTCTTTTCAAGTGTGACAGATGCTCCTCAACCTGGCAACGCAGCTTGGCATTCACTTGGGAGATCGCGCCGTGGTGCTCCATCATGAAGGTCACCAGTTTGGTAGCGAGCAACTCGTCCAAGTCCATGTCATCGGGGGAGCCCAGGACGCAGTGAGAGAACATCTGCACCATCTGCACACGGATCACAGAGGAACAGGAAATGGGCACCGACTTCATTATCAACACAATTACCGTAGCATAAGGACCAACGAAATAAATGACCAATCTTGTGCAGCTAATACTAAAGATATTTTGTATGTGTGCAGTGTTTCAGGTGATGCTTACAGTCTATCCCCAAGATGAACAAGTTAGTTTCCAAATTAACAGCAAGATTGGATTTTTAATACAGGGTGTAACTGTATAAGTCCTGATATTATATCAGCAGGATAGAATACTGCCTGGAGCATGTTGATGGCTGAAATAGGTAAGTGTTTTCTCTGCAACTTGCTAAGCAAAACTTGACCTGATATTAGTGGGGTTGTGTATGTAATCAAGCTTGTATGTATAATTTTGACCTAGGTTTAGACAATATGTCAATAACAATTTATATCAAAATAGACATGTGATTAATATCAATAGATAAAACCTCTGATAGAAATTTCAATATTATGGAATATTCACTGGACTGCAATTCAGAAACATACAGCATTATGGGACTTGTAGGCAGAGGAACGGCTTTAGTTGCTCAATCTCTCTGAGAAAGGTCGGTGGTGGCAACAACTAACTCGCTCTTTGGTTACCTAGCAACAACCTCTTGCGTAACTTGCGCAGCAGCAGTTCCAGGTTTTGCCGCTGCACCTCATAACTGCTTAAAAGTAAAAAAAAACAAAAAAAAAAAACAGCATGGAGTGAAAACTGTGGATAAAACAAAATGTGTAACGAAACCAGTTTGGCAGTATTTCAAATATTTTAAACAAAAAAAAAAAAAATCCAAATCATATTATTAATAATTATCAATTGACTGATATGAAATGCATATACCGTGACAAGTTTTTCAGCCACGTCCAGCCTTGTTTTGACCCCATGAGAATTAGAGACCACAAATTCAAACTTATGCTCCCAGTTGTTGTTGTTAACACTGACTGTAGATGTATGCTGCATTATCAGTCAACAGTGAAAAAAGGAACAGATCAAACAAATGACTAAAATTATAACAACAACCTCGTCAGTTGCGACAGAAGGCAAACTCTACTTATTGCTGCAAGCTTTTCATAAATATCACCACACATGTTCTGCAATTGTCAGAGTGCTCTTATGTAGAACATGCCACGAGCTCAGTAAAACAGAAAGTCTGTACGGCTGAACATAGAGATTAAACTGAGGGAAGTCGTACCAGCGTGCGGGTAGCAATAGTGTCGTTAAGAGGAGGCAGGCGGGGATTGTGGCAGACGCGAGCCATGAGGCGCAGTAAAAGCTGGAGCCGTCTGCGGTTTGGCGGTGGCAGCAGCAGGCAGCTGACTTGAAGGGCCTCGATGGCTTTATCCTGCTCCTGTAGCAGGCCTGCAAACACGGAGAGAGACGAGTTCTGCTCTCTGAGGGGGCGAAGACTGCATTAGGTATAGAAAGACAATGTGAATAACTCACTGAGGATGTTGACAAAGACCTCGTAAAGATGGAAGGTCAGCAAGGGCTCTTTTAGTTTCTGATAATAATCTGCTACGGTCCTCAGAACATCTCTCTCAAACCCTGGGTACAGCGGCTGTTTGGCGTCGTTGCCTTCAGGCCCTGGGCGGAAAAAGTCAAAGAAAGGTTAGCAACACTTTATTTGAAAGGCTGAGCATAAGACTGACGTGACACTGTCATAAACCTGGCAATAACACCTGTCATGAATATGAAGGAGTACTTTTCGAATGTTGTCATGAATTGTTGCATTATAAGTATCACCTTTGCACCAAAAGATACTTACAGTTTGCAAGGCATTTCATTGCTGAGACCACCCAATACGGCATGTCCTCTGGAAATGCAAAAATATGGTTCTTTAATAACCATAACAATAAATAAAACAGTACATTTTTAATCAAATGAAAAAGGAATCGTCCAGCATCATACCAGCTTTGTTTTCCAGTACAACTATGCCTGTTTTATTAACATTGAAGATATTGACAACAATGTCTTTCCCATTCACATGTGCTGGGTTTAAAATTCCATCCAACGTCTTCAGGCCCAGAACTCTCTGCAAACTAAAGGAACAACACTCTAAAGTTAGTATGAAAAAACGAGACAAATAACTAAAAAAAAACAAACAAACAAAAAAACAGGAATGATGCAAGTCATGTGAAATGAAAACACACTGTGTGATAGTCATCGATTTCCAGATGTGGTCCACTTGTTTGGAAGTCACTTCCCTCCTACGTATGAGCTTGCATTCATGCACATCTCCAATGGCAACGCTGTGTCTTTTATTCCATAAGTCTGAAGTCTTGTTGAAATGGATCCGTAAAATAGGGAAAAGAAGATTAACGCCAAGCGAGACAGCAATCCAGTGAAACAATAAGATGACTAAATATTTACATGACAGAGAGAACAGTAATGAATGTATTCCTTGACGGCAATCCATTAAAATAAAAGTGTCTCAATCCATATCTAGGGGTGACAAAATAACCGAAATGAGAATAATTATTTATTGGGTTTTTTTTCTGTATGTACAGGAAATAAAAAGTCGATAAATCTCCATATATCTGGATGAAGCCACAGAAAGGAGCGAAACGTCCGTGGCCTTTTCTCACCAGTTCTGCAGATTTCTGAGGTGCAACATTTTCTTTCTGAGGCAGTTCCTCGTAGTCATCCCAGCGGATGAGCCTGGGCAGGTCGCCATCGTCTCTCCATGACGGTCTTGTTGGCAGAGACTTGAGCGGAGACATTGTGGGGAACCTGAAAGAGAAAGATGACAGCACCTAAGACGGGACGAAACTAAAAAAACAAACAAAAAAAAAAACAACGCTGTGAAGTTTGATTTCGGAGACAAGACCCAGGGAAGAGCAAAACAATATTTGTATCTAACTAATATTGTGACATCAAATCACAAATATATTATTGAGATGCACCTGCACATACAACATTATTGAGTAAGTACAAATCTTTTGTCTACCAAGTGAAATTACCTGCATTTTTAAAATCCCATGCCTTCGTTACCTGTACAGATGGCTGTTGTCTTCAAAGTCCTCTGTCCCGTGGCGTCCTTTGACGTCTTCAATCACGTGGGCTTTAAAGAACTTCCTGAGCAGCTGCAGAGTCTGGTAACGCGTTACCTCGGGCCCAAAGTTGTAGTTGCTTCGGAGCAGCTCATGAAGGTAATCCACCGCCTCCGAACCGGTGAAAGTGCAGTCGTAGCAGCGAAAGTTCGCCCAGTGCCTCCGTAACGGCATACCTCCACGAAAAAGCTTAATGGTTTCATTCCACTGCATTAGGGAAACACAGAAGGTGTTAAAAACAAAAAGAAAAGTTTAAAGAAAAGCTGCTAAGATGTTAGAGCATCTACTGAGTGTTTATTAGATGTCAGACATCAAATACTTTGCCACAAGAAATTCTTTCATAACAAGAAATGAGATGCGGTAGTTCCAGGAAGGCTTTGAACGTTCAATCAGCAAATATTAATCATTTTGCATTGGAAAAGTAGCTGACGGTTGCTATAGTTTCAATCATTATAGACGGCACCTCAGACATACATTACAAGATAGTCAGAAATATTCTGTCAACTTCAAATGAATACAGCCATTTTAAACCTCTCTAGCTATTCAAATAAGTCCTTTACAGGACATGAAGATCAGCTATATAATCACAACATTTGCATATTTGAGTGTTGTAGTCGGTCAGCTCCTGATAGAGTTAATTGAATGGGTGGGAGAAAAGAATAAAGTCAATCAGATTCAGAGCAGACAGACGAGGTTGCATAAGCGTCAATAAGGCTCAACAAGTGCTAAATGGTATATAGTTATACAAAAAATAAAAAATAAATAAAAAAAATTCTTAACACTGGCCTTGAGACGATTGGGGAAAATGACCAGAATCGCTGAAAAAATAGCAATAAAAATAAGTATCTGCTGTACAGAAGGGAAAACTCAATGAGAGCTCTCCTTTTTAAAAAGATAGAGAATCTCAGAACAGATTCTATAGCGATTGAAATAAATAGTCCCTTTGAAATAATAGCAAAAGAACACAATAATTTTTTCCAGATTCTGCTTCACTGTCTTTCTATGGTGTTTACTGGGGCCGCAGCGCCAACGCCAAGGACTTTTCAGTAGACCTGCACAGCTAATATTATTACTTGAGTGTTTCCCTACTACAAGCATCTGCTGCGTGGGAAGATTTTCCATTGCATGGGATGGGCAAATTGAATTACAATATATTTTTATCTTGGTGTGTTCCTCAGTCTTTAATATAGAACGACACAGTATAATTACAATTAAAATCAATCCTCATGCTCAGCTCTAGTCAGATGTTGATAAAACCAGCATGGGGCATAAATGGTTTTAATAAGGTTGTTTTCCAGGGTTGAGTGAGTAAGAACATACAATTTAAGATGTTTTTAAAACGTGAACCAGCTATTTACTCTGTATTTAAAGTGAATTCCTGTGATTTTTTTTTTATATTGTCAAATCTGTCTGAATAAAGCTAATTTAAAACCTCTAATCCACTGAGGTTATACAAGCAGCATAAATATGAATTCATGCTCTGTTGCATTAATATTTCCAGTGATACTTTTACTTTAATGTAGCAGAAATGTTACACTAGGAAATGTTACACAAAGACATTTTGGTAAATTTTAAGATGCTGTATATTAATACTATGGCCATACAGCAAACCTTTCAATAAAACCATCTCAGAATGAAAGTAAGAATCTCTCTCTATATATTTTTTGTTTGAGATACACCACTCTGCATGCTTGCACATTGACCTACCATTTCTGAAAAAGTGGCCGTAAATCTATCCAGATCAAATTCTTGTATGTTGTATTATTTAGTCCATCTTGGGAAAAACCCAAACGACAAATGAATAATTGACACCCAAATTTATTGTGATATTAATAGCTTTATGTAACCTTTTAACCAAAAACACTGTGTTTGTTATCAGCAGTTACTCAAGTGCAAAGTTCCAAGTCACAGAATGAGTACATTGTGTCTCCTGGTTCTCTTTCAGAAGCGATATTGATTGTTTTAGTGTCAGTAAATTGAATTTTAATGTAATCTAGTCGTTTAGTTAGAAGTCAGGCTTGTAGAGTGGCCATATTATAAAGAGATGCTAATTAAACGAGCATTATACACCACTGACAATCACAAGGAAAACATACACTTTTCCACTTCACTCACGTTACCCAAACGAGCAAGAAACTCACCAGCTTCGTGGCCCGGTATGGCCCGGCTCCGATAACTTGGCCTTCCATGCCCTTATAGCCACACGAGCGAAAACATGAAGCTATAAAGTACTAAAAATGATCCCAAAACGGCGATAAAAAAAAAAGTGAGCCAGGGCAACCTAGACGGAGGCGTTGCTGCCAACTTTGAATCTGGTGCGTCACTCGGATTAGGCAACGTGACTGGACGGCGAACTAGTCACGTGACCTGCACAGTAACGCTCGAAGGGGCGATGATTTACGAGACAGACTACTGGATTAACACGAGAAATGATTTTTAAAAACAGGCTTCTCACTCAGTTTTAGGCTTTAACATGTAAAATTGTCTGAATTTAACGAAGTTCTGAATGTGTGCGCGTTTGTGAGCGCAGCTGTGCACGTGGCATCCCTTTGAGTGGGTAGAACAGCAATACATAAATTTAAAAATCAATTTATTACAGATTACTGCAGATGATTTCTGATTGGTTAGAACTTGAAAACACTAAAATACACCCAGGACCATTGCTGTTAATGCCTCAGTTTCTGTCAATATTAAAAGTACTTATAAATATTTATAAATGCACTGTATAGCCATATGTTTATGAGTGAACTGACCACAATCAAAGCACAAATTGTACCTAGACATTTTAAATTATCCTATAGTTATGCAATGATGGCAAGCTGCTGGTATAGCCTTTTCATTCAAATGAACTTTTCTGGCAAAAATTACATGCACAAACAAGGAATTTGACTTTGGTTTCAAGTGCTCACACTGTGCACACATTAAGCATAGTCAAAGCAATGCTTCAAAATAACAATGACTGCAGGCGTCTTCAGGAGGGGAAAACTGTATGTGTCTGCAGAGGTGACCTTCAAATCAGAAGTGGACCCCTGTGGTAAATAATCTAAAGTGGTTCAAAGCTTCTCGAAGGATGTGCCATCCCTTGAAACTGTTTTAAATGAGAAACCCTTTGGACAGCTGGAGAGATGTGTTCTCTACAGGTTCTTTAATAGCATACTAACTACAGCATAAGTAGATTGTTTTGTTTACTCTGTGGAATAATAAACAATCTTTCACATCCAGGTTATATCATCAGCAATATGGTGAATGACTGAACTGGACCGCTACATCAACACTCTGAAATGTTTGATCTCAGATGTTGTTTAACTCTGTCCTCAAACATGAGCTAAGACTTGTAGAGAAGTTATCAGTTTATCACAGTTATCAAACATTTCAACATGTCCAAAAAAATATTTGGCATCCTGGCTTATGTGGTGAACAAAATCGTGTATGATACAGTGTTAGATGTGCCGTAAGGTGATGTCAGTTCCTATGATGTCATAAAGCAATTAAATCAAAAAGCTGATACATAATAATTAGACAGGGGTGTGCATAAGGCTGACATGACACTGTCATAAACATGACACAACACCTGTTATAAAGATGAGGGATTCTTCGGATTCTTCATAAAGTTGTCATGAAGTGTCATTCGGTAAAAAATAAAAACTTTTAATGCTAAGTTCCAAAAAGACTCACATTAAATGATTTTACCTGCTTGCTGCCAAATTATATCAATCAGTCCCTCAAGTTTCCTGAGAATTAACGTGGAAATTCACGCAAAATCAACACATTGTGCCACTAACTGGGAGTTTATTGCAGATTTCTCCTCAAAAATTGTCAAAAACTTTCTTACTTGTACTAAACAGCTGCCTCCGCTTTAACTGATGTCAGATTATACTCCATGATCTATACAGCGAGTAATAAAAAAGTTGTACTAACCGTCGTAAATAAGCGCAAATATTTCCAAAATTAGTATGACAAACACTTTGCAAAAAAAATCACAAGAAGAAGCACAAAATCCTAGAGGGACTGAAAAGATGTTCAATAATATAATCTATTTTTAAGAATCCATTGTTATTTTATCAGTTTGTGAATAGCTTTTATCGATACATTCTGGCTCAACCGGCCCTTTAAGAGCATTCATGATCTTGATTTGGCCCAGAACGAAAATGAGTTTGACACCCCTGCTCTAGATCTTTGTAGCATTAGAAGGAGAACATCACAGCCTGCTTGTTGTCCTCATTAAATAGGATCAATCTTTTAGAGTGATCCAACATAACAGCCTGACTGCACTGGCAGCAGCATGTTGCACATTCTAACCGTGTCATCTGACAATTATACCTTCTAACATTACTATTGCTTGACATGGCAGCTCCCATGTTGCTCTGAATGGTCAAAGGATACAATTGGCAGAGGCATAGTTAAGACATTGATAGACTTACTAACAAGTCAGGATGCTGAGACAGCAATCTGTGGCATCGGCTGTGGCTGGCTGCCTCATATGTTTATGTAAAGGTCAGAAGAAGTAATTGGATTTCCTGAGCAAGTCCAATGACACATCCTAACAAAATGCTTCTTATGTGAGGTTTTTCATCCCGGTGTATAAAGTTTATCAAACACAACCTCAACATTAGCACTAGCACGCCTGGGAAATCTGATACAGCTTCACTAAAAAAAAAACATGTTAAAAGCTTGAGATTACACACATATGGACTCTTTTTACTAGACAGATGGCTTCTAATGGATATTGACTGCCCTGGGTTTTATTTGAGGGCATCAGAGTGAAATGATTGCAACACAGGTCTGTACATTTGGGTTTTTGAGTTAGAGTTTCTCTACCTTAAAGGAGCAACATTTTGTGTTTTCCATCCACATAGAATTATTTCGTCGCACAATCAGGTAACAATCCTACCCACTGTTACAAAGATGCTCTATGTAACAAATATCACTTAAAAGATGTTTGACTTTGTAATTTAATTTCTCCAAATTGGACTTCTGTCTTTCTGAAACTCCTCCTTCAGGAAGTCATCAGAACATCACACTGTTTCTACCAGCCTTGAACTGAGAAGTAGCTTCTGCAATAAGCTCAGCAGATGCGTAGTTCAAGGCTTTTGCTAACTGCTGCTGACTAGTCTGAAGGAGCTGAGGAAGGGAGTCATGGGGCATACGGTCCCTTTAACTTTGTTATATGCTGGGAAACATTTTAGATCAGACTTTCCTCTTAATATAACCAGACAAACCAGTTCTTCTTTATTATTATTTATCTGGTACTTCAGTTTTACAGTTCTCGCTGTAAAACTTAGGCTCATTAGAGGGTGGTAAAAAAAATAAATAAATCCTCGCAGACATCAAATAATCTTCGGCCTGTTTTGAGACAGTGGGTGGTTTGTAAACCAATTTTCCTCTCTAAATTTAATTTAGTGGTTCTGAGTTGAGGCTTTGTCAGTGTTTTATCGGTGCTGCTTGGAGACAGGAGGCATTTTTTTTTCTTTTCTTTTCTTTAAAGACATCTCTTGTTGAGTTATATTTCCATTACTCTTTATACTAGTGTTCCAGAGTGACCCCATCGTTTTCATCCACGCGTAATTAAGATTAACACCTCATTAGCCCTCTAATATGTCAGAGATGATTTCATGGAACACGCTCATCTGTTTTCTCTCTGATAATTAGACGCAAAGACCAACACAGTATTTTAAATGTCAAGATGTAGCCAGCCGCAGGAAGTTCCGCTAATAAGCAAAGAGTAAGGAGGAGAAGAAGAGTCTGGTTATTTCAGAAGAAAGCAGTGATTGGGTTGGTCCTCCTATCCATGTAGTTGTGCTGACATTAAGCCTTAACGCTAGCTTATGTGATTGATAATTTCCATCATTTTCAATATGATAGTTGAGTGGATCAAGTCGAGATCAGGAAAATTAGAGATTTCGAATCACGCTGCGTGTGTTTTTTAATAGTTTGAAAATAAAATGCGCAACAGAATAAGGAGTAATGGCCTTAAAATGGCCTTTTTGATACGAAGGCAAATGAAAGTTAGCTACTAGTTTGGCTAGCTTTCCTTGTATTTTTAAGGTCATGATACTGTGAAATTCCAAAGGTTACAACAACAGTCATGATTTAATTATTATTATGAATAGTCTTATTCTGCTTCATAATTATGCACTATTTTGTGTTAGCTTATAGCATAAATTGTCTGTAGACATCAAAACTGTGGTTGTAGTGTGACAAAATGTCAAAAGTTTCAGGAGAAATCATGAGATTTTCAAATTTGCAGCTGGGTTTTCGAATATTTTCCAGTATTTTCTTTGCAAATGCAAACTCATTGCTTCAGGACGCAGCTCGTAGTGTGATTTAATATTCAGTTTTACTCTCAGCAAATACTTTGGTCGCATTCTCAGGAAAGACAGTCACTCTGGG
The DNA here is from genome assembly GCF_000485575.1 of Poecilia formosa. NCBI lineage: Eukaryota > Metazoa > Chordata > Actinopteri > Cyprinodontiformes > Poeciliidae > Poecilia > Poecilia formosa. The sequence continues at coordinate 4,940,874 of NW_006799939.1, forward strand.
AAAGTGTCATTGTCCTTCCAGAATCTCTGTAGTTGCAGTGGGAGAGGGAACAAAAACTAAGGCCAAGCAAAATCAACTGTAGTATTTCATTGCTTGTTATTCTTGTAATGTGGTACTTTAAACAACCTCACAAAATATTTTTTTTCAGAGGTATTTTTTGCTATTTGTTTTTTGCACTGATTAAACTCATTGCTTAGTTTGTTTATGTTTTTATTTTTTGGCAGGAAATGTCAGTTATGCAGAGCTTCTTATTTTTAACAAATGTATCATTTACCATCTGGTATGGCACAGCAGACTCAGCAGAAGCTCAATAAAAAGACAAATCCAATCAGCCTTTTGAATCAACATCCACCTTGAATCTTTTCTTTTTTCTTTTTTTTTTAAATAAGACACAACAGAAGCAACAGAAATAAACAAGTGTGTCATTTAGGTAAAAAAAACAACAACAAAAAAAACATGGAAATTCTCAGATTATTTTCGTATTGCATGTGTCAGCAGAAAGCCCCATTAGGGCTGCGACATCCGACTTCTGAGTGTTTCTGTTGACATTTTAATAAGATTTATAAGTTGGGAGTTTGGAATCCGGGTCAATGCCTTGGCCTCTTATTTATATTTCTGTTCCCAAAGGTTCTCGCTATTGGACGGTCAGATTGTGCAACGTCCTGCTGGAGGAAGTTAGAATAGAAATATCTTTTCATGTCCCCCAGTGGGGGCGGGGGTGTAAGTCATTTTACCATGTGAATACAGTGATGGTACATATCACAGTAACTTAGAATTCATGAGAGATTGTGACACATTGCTACAAGTGGTTAGACCTCTGGTAGCTTAAAAAGGTATTTAGTCCAGGAAGTGGATGCCTAAATCAGTGAGGCTGTACTCAAAGTTATAAGGACAAACTGTAAAAAGATTTTACCAAGTACATGATTACAAATGTTTATTGTTAAAGTTCTAAAAGCTATACAGTATAGCAAGACAAGGGAAGGTTTTAAAATTAATCAGGGATTGAGAAATATGAAACAATGTAAAACATGATCAAGTTTTTATATGGTGTGGGACTTCCAGATCCAGACAGACAAAATGGTAATGGCAAACCAACTGGACATCGTGGTTGTGGATAAAGAACAGAGGAAAGCCGTTGTGGTGGATGTAGCAATACCAAGTGACCACAACATCAGGAAAAAGGAGCATGAGAAACTGGAGAAATACCAGGGCCTCAGAGAGGAACTGGAGAAGGCCTGGAAGGTGAAGACCACAGTGGTGCCTGTGGTCATCGGGGCCCTCGGGGCAGTCACCCCCCAACTGGAGCAGTGGCTCAAACAGATCCCAGGAACAACATCAGACATCTCAGTCCAGAAATGTGCAGTTCTAGGCACAGCCGAGATACTGCGGAGAACCCTCAAGCTCCCAGGCCTCTGGTAGAGGACCCGAGCTCAGAGGATGAAAGAGACCACCCACGAAGGAAGCACATTTATGAGTGACATTATATTCTTTTAGGCCAAACTTTAGCTTCTTCCTCCAGAAAGGAGTTGTGGCATTTACCCTCAAAGGTAAGCATGTGGTGACTGTTGTATTGTTATGTCTGTGTCCACGTGCGATTCAGGTCACCTGCAGTCACATATTTTTCAATTTCTACGTGAATCTAGTCTTAATAACGTGCAGCTTCCACCTCACTTTAAGCTTCACTGCAATTGCTAAATTCAAAAAACCCCTGTACACGTCGAAATCCCGCCAGTGATGAAGGCAGTCAGACACAAACAGGATGTCCTCACCTAATCCACACTTAGGTGTGTTGGGGTCTCTAAAGCAGGACAGCAGCTTCACCATCTGTGTAAACCTCTAGCTGCTTAGCTCAGAGTTAGAAACCCCCCGGAGAAGAAAACCAAAGCAGTCAGTGTGCATCCTCCTGTGTCAGATTGGGACTGCTAAACACTACCAGACCAGAGGTATTAAAATTTATAAGCCTCCTTCACACTCCAGTAAACTCTGTTTGTTGCCTGCTGACCTCAGGCAAATGATTTCAGAGTCTGATGACCAAAAATGAGAGAACCATGATGAGTTTCTTTGCAAAGAAAGAAAAACCCTCAGGTCCGTAATCAGGATATGCAACAAACCCCAATCACCATCCAAACATTTAACCACCAAGGAATATAATTTTGTGTACTATTTTTTGTTTTTAAATTGTATCACATTATATTAAATATTACATATATAACCTTGTTTTCCCCCAATGCTTTATCTGAAATTGTACATTTCTCTCTTAGAATCATACATTTTCCACATAATTTTAGACATCTAATGCCGTTTGTCACAAAATTCATGTCAAAAATAACTTTAAAAAGTAACATATGTGTGCAGTCAGGTTCTCCTCTGCCCCTTTCTTCTCATTTTCGGTTGGATTTTCACACTCACAGCTCATGTCCCCATGAGAATCCTTTTTAATTACCTGGCTCAGACAGTGTCTGCCATAACATGACAGTGTTGTCTGAGGAGTCTGATGAGTGTGCATTCTTCAGCTGCTTTCCGTGGGCCTTAGAATAGACGGATTGGCACTTGGAACCCTAAATTGGTTTTTCAGTCTGTGAATGAGCATGGTAGTTTAACAGCACACTTTTTTAAACTTCAGTTGTAACAACAATTCTTGGCCGTAAATGCAACTCTGCTGGAAAGTCTGTCCACTGCGTGTAAATGGCACCAGATTTGGACAAAAACGGATGTGTGAGTTGAGCGGTGAAGCTGCGTCTGTGGCTATGGCACTGTTTGTATAGAGCAGATATCTTTCTTGAGAAATATGCAGTGGGTCATTTGTGTCTGCACACTCGGGGTGAAGATAGATCGTGGGATGTTATATCGCAGGGAACAACCTGTGTGACTGATTCAGTCACAAGTCTTTCACTTCACATTGGGGGAAATTTACAACTGCTGCACTGTCTGGCCTGTTGCAATCTCAAAGAAATGAGTGATGACAGGGTTTTAATGCAAATAATCCGGAGGTTTGGCGTCTTTTACAGGGAGGACTGTAAAAGTTGCACCATGCCAGCTCTCACAGAACGGAGCCTGAGATTTATACTTTTTAGGAAATACAGAATGAATAAATATGGGAGTCGCTGATATTGGAGTCGAGTTAAAAGTGCAATCGGACTCAGTGCAAGCAAGGATGAGCTACTGAAGAGACATGTTTTAAAGGAGAAGCCAAAAGAAAAGCAATTTGACACAGATTTTAAATAGCTAACCATTAAGACAATTCAACTTGGAAATGGAGAGAATCTCCAGAGAATGACAACGCCGCCATTATTTTAAAAAAGAAATCTGAAAAAACATGAGGCTTTACGGCTTTGTTGTGACAGTTTTCTTCTACTGATTGCAGCTGGTCTAATTATCAAAGCTACTTTTATAGATTTTGGCATCACATCTCCATTGGTAGCCTCTTGGCTGAGGCTTTCACAGTGAATCTGCTGTAGGTGCTATGGGAAGCTTCTGTCATTTGTGCTTGATTACAGCCTGGAAGAGTGCTGAGCAGAGGTGGAAGTAACAGAGGCGACGTAATCAAGTGTCCTTCTAAAGTGCACACGCAATCTTCTGCTTCATGTGAGTGACTGACGGCATCAAATTTGGCTGCACTGAGGGAGAACGCCAAAACAAATGACCACTAATTCAGTCAATAATTAAAACATCACTTTGCATGATGAGCTCAGCAGATGTGCAGTTCCACCAGGCGTTTGCTAATTGCTGCTGGCTAGCCTGAAGGAGCTGAGAGGAGGAGTCACGAAGGAAGCGAGGCGGAAGCTCCGAAGCTTGGAAACTGCAGCTTGGAGGAGGAGCTTCATCCTCGAGGGCGGCACTAGGTCCACCCAGGCGTTTTTCACAATTAGATGGTTGCCACGGGAGATTAAAGGATTCCTCAGACATGCGTAAAAGAACCCAGTCAACACTCCATTAATATTTTTGATGAGGGAATAACTTTGTAACATGATGTAAATCTCAAAAAGGTTTATTTTACATGATACTGCCCCTTTAAAAAGAACTAAGATCCTTTCCTTATCCATAAACTCATCATGCCTCTTTACATCTCTTAAAGATCATCTTAGTGATCTGCTATGCCTGTTAAAAGCTCAACATCTGAAAGATTTATTCATATTGTACTTTAAAATAACCTACTGCTGCAAGAAAATGCAGTCAACTAAGCACTGTGCCACATGTTCTCAAACGGATACTAACATGACTTACTAAAAAGAGGGTTTGCAGCTTTCATTTCTTCATGTTTATTAGCTAAATGTGACCAGACCATAAAATCATGCCGAATTGAGGAAATACAATATATCAGGTGTGTCCACTGCTACAGCACTGCCTTATTGCAGCCTTGACACCCATAATGAGGCTGTGCTCATGTGTCCTCTCCTGACACATTTATGCTCTATTAAAACCATTAAGTGGAATTAGGTCTTTTTTTTTAATTGAAACCCTTTTCTTCTTTCTTGTGGATGCTTGTTGTCATGGAGACAAAGCAGGTTTGGCAGATCAACATCTGGTTCAGAGTCAAATTATATTTAATCAGGTCGTTCTGGCTCTCTGCCAGCCTCCAGTTCTTTACCCTGCCTTTATATTGCCTCTCTGTTCATCATCCTTAAGCTCCACCAAAGTAAGCTAATGAATAGAGCAATATTGACTCTTTTAGTCAGCAACCGATTTGGCATTATTACAAAGCAGTATTTACATCGATTCCAACTGCATTTCTTGGCCTTTTGTTTATTTGAGCTCGTCACGAGCCCAAGCTTGAAGCACTTCCTTCTTAGATTAAACAATGGAGGAAATAAGTATAGCTACACGATGTTTATTTAATTTAATTGTGAATCACTGACATGAAAGTTACTATAAAGTGTTTTTTTTCTCGAAACTACATCTGCCTGTGTGTCGCTTTACTGACAATGGGATTTATTTTGCAGTGTTTTGGGGACCTCTGCTGGTCAAACAAGTGAAGCAATCTGAAATCTTTACAGCGCGTTTCAGAAAGTCTGAACACAAAACATACAGTCAACCAGTCCTCCCCCCCTCAAAAGAAAAGCTCAAGCTTAGTGTATTTGTCAGAATATTTCTGTGTCTTTAACTAGCTATGTCATTAACATTGATGGAGAGGCAGAAGCAGGCAGTGAGAAAAATGATTGTCTTCAGGACAAGCAGTTAGTGCTCAAGAGATGGAAGATGGAGCTTCATTCTGGGGCTCATTCTGCTAAAATGGTAGCTTTATTGTTGTCCAGCAGATGAAAAATGGACTGTGTATTGCCTAAGACTTTTTTACTGGCTACAGGTGGACAAAGATGTGGTTTTGTACTGTCGCTGCTGCCATGCTGAAATGAATTCCTCCTTATCATTATTGACTTTATGACCAGACATGTCATACCAGAACATTCTTGGCAGATGAATCGGTTTTGATTGGTCCAGATTATTATTATTTTTTTCTACTTTCAACTCTGGTGTTAACTGAACATTTTGAAGTATAAGTGACTTCTGCAGGTGGTGAATTGGTGGTTCTTACAGCCCACAACCTATTTACGTTTTTTGGCAATGTTTTAAACATCTCACCAGACGGTATTTTGTTGGAACCCTATAATGTAATGCTTGTGATCTGAATGCTTTGGTTCTGAGGTGTGGAATCAGTAGAAAAAAAAGCTTGAATTGACATTATTTGTTTCATGGAAAATTAATAAAATAATTGCCAAAAAATACATAAAAACATGTTAAAAGCATGTGGATTTTTCTGTAAGAAGGAAGGAAATGTTATTCATGAGAAACTCTCGTAAAGTTTTGTCTGAGAAGCAATGTGGCAAAACTATCCTCTGTCTGGTGCTCAAATGTCCTACAGCAGCAAATGCATCGCCACAAAAAGGCGCGCAATGGCTTGATTAGGCTGATGAGGTTCACCTGTTGATGTGACGGAGAATTGAAGAGAGTACTGGGCGAGGACACAGTGCCGTTCTGGGAGGAAATCACTTGCAGCCAAAGAGAAGGTGTTTATCCTGAGGAAAACCTACCTTTTAAAAATGAAACTGAACTGAAAACCTGCCACTGAGCTGCCTGGCCAAGGAGGAAAAAGAGATGAGAAGCAGCCAAGAAAAATATGGAGGTCCAGGTGAGCTAACCATTACATTGTTTTCTCATGCCAGTCCGTATGGTCATCAGTTCCTGACACATTCCCACATGAATTAAGCAACAGGTAGTTTAAGGTTAATGCATTATTGACTGGTGTTGAAATTGGCACGGCAAAACAAGTTTAGTTGTGTGATTTGATTTAAAAAAAAAAAAGTGCCAGTGGTGCCCAAGGTTGATCCTCAAGGGCTGGCATCATGCATGTTTTAGTTCTCACACTGAATAGTCACTTATGTTTCAGTGTAACTGAGTTATAGTAACAACCTTCTCAGCATGTCTGTTCTTCTTAGGCCTCAAATGAGCCACCATTGGATCCAGGTGTGTTAATCCAGGGTGAGAACTAAAACATGCAGGACGCCACCCGACTTTGGGCACCACTGGTTTATGCATTTTACGGAACCTTTAAATGTTGGAGAATTGACTGAAGGGTTTGGTCTGTAGAGATTTTTTTCCCCCTCTTCCACAACTTTTGAAATTGAAGTGCTATCCTCTCATCATCTATGTTGGATGTTTTCTAGACTTTTGACACCTCAGGAGAGATGGGATGCAGGGCGAGCTGAAAATCATGCTGTGGCATGAAATGTAGAAGCACCACAGGACCTTCTTTGGTGCCATTCTGTTACTGACCTTGCCTCAGAATCCACTTACTCACAAACCATCTGCACCATTTATTTTTTTTATCTTTTGTTTGCTCTGCAGAGAAATAATTTTCACCACAACCTCCTTGGTGGTGATAAATATAATTTAAACATTGACTACTCGGTAGAGGAGAAGAAAGGAACCTAAAAGAAATATAATTTTTCACTAGACTTCTTCTTTTTTTTTTTTTTTTAATACATCTACTCTCCAGAGAAAATGGCTCATTTCTCCTTACTGCATCTTAAACACCAAAATTGTCACACTGAATGGTCACTTAAGTTTCAGTGTAACTGGGAAACTGACTGGAGCTGTGCCACTATGGGGCAACAATGGGGTCAAATCTAACTTTAGGGTTTATTTGTAAACTTAAATTACAAAGCAAATGTATTTTTCTCCACTACTAAAGGCAAACCTTTCCAGTAGATTTTCTAACATTGAGAAGATTTAATTTGTTTGTTTTTTTTCTTTTTGTGCATAAGATGTGCCTTATTCAGTGCAACAAATGTAGGAAATGGATAGAGGGATTCTTTATTTAAGTGATGTTATATATAACTTTTTTCTTATCAGTTTTTTGTGCATTATAAATGAAACGTGCAGATATATTATGTTAAAGTTGCTTGTAATGAGCATTTCCTTTATCATATGGATTTCTAGTCTCATCCAAGTTCAATGAGCACAGTAATTTCTGCCTTGATTGTTAATATTATAGTGGAAATGTTTCCAATGTTGACAGTGCAATAAAAATGGCTTTTATAAAAGCCCAACAGCTGGTCTGGGGTGAATGTTGTGATTTGCGCCGTTAGTTTTAGTAAGCATGGTCAGCTGCAACTGTACTAACTTTCTGATTTCTCTTTAATTCTACTGAAACAGCAGAGGTGTACTTAGTTTTTGCTCATGCCGCTCTTCCAATTGCACTCAGTTTTTACTAAATGAATACTGGATTGCTAAGCTCTTCCTGATATGGTTTTGTACTTGCCAATTAAATGCTGCTTAACTCTTACTACCTCATACCGTACTGAAATACACAGTTGAATTTGCAAATAAAATAAAATGCAAAAGTCAACCAAAAAAACCTTATGTGAAATGTTAATTCTATTCTTGCTAAATATGACATGTTGGTGTGGTTCAGTATACTAAAATCACTGCAGTTTAGAGGCGTTCAGTTATATTCAGCTTTACTGAGGTATACAGAAGCTGTTGGTCCCAGCTGTAGCTATTTGGGATTGATTTACCCCAGTTCTAAGGTTTGGGGGGGGAACTCATTCAGTTATGATTTTTACCATAGACAAAATTTGCTCGTAATTATAACCAATAAAGTAACACTGGATGAAAGTGGTAAAATTTTGTTTAAAACTGCCTGCAAAGTATGGTATTGTGTTGATATACTGAAATCCTGTTGTGTTAAAATTAGAGTTTAAGAAATCTGTTGGTGCAGCAACTTTATTTACCATAAACAGTAATTACTGTAATATGTACAAGTGTACACTTGATGGCAGCATTGTGACATTGGAAAAAAGTCGATGCCTCAACATTGACATCATGAAGTGCACAGGATGCTGAGAAACTGACAAATTTAGAGTACTTAAACTTCTTCAGCTATTCTTACTGTGAAACCTAACAGTTGCATAAAAATACAGCAAGCTTATGTTTGTAATGTAAAAATATGTACTATTCTGCTTGCTCATTTTATCAATTTTAGTATTTTAATCAGTTTTTTTTTCTGTGTTTACAGTGATTTCAAATAACTGGGTACCTGAACTGAAAACTTTAGCATATTAGCTTATTTCCTGAGCTATTAAAACAATCTTTAGTATACGCACCACCCCATCTCTACTTTCTCAGGGGAACCTAGATTGCTGAGCAACTGTGGGAGTTGCTAATTGGCAAGCAGGGTGTCTGTTGAAAGGTGGCTGCATAAAGTTTGTAGATGTTTGTTGGGATAAAACATTAAAATCAACTTTTATGTAATAAAATGAAAAACTGACCTCCAGTCTTCTAACAACTATTTGGTACCAGTTAAGAGTGACACTTTGTTTTCAACAAAACATAAGCTGCCAAAGTCTTGTAGTACTGCTGTTTGTGTTGTGATGGGTGGATAAAGGTATACTACAAATAAAGAACCACTGAAATGTATATATTTTTTTCTTTTTTGCTGTAGCTCTGCCAAGAACTGCCAGATCACTTGTAAGTCAAAATCTTGTCAATAGAAAGGAATGTCACTGGTTTTAATCCTGTAGATGTATATCCCTTTTATTTCTTTCATGGTGAGTTGTTTTTGAAGAGTGCTTTTTCTCAGACTGAAATGTATTGTGGAAAAATGAAATGAGAAGGGGTGTCATGTTTAAAATGATAAAAGCACTCATGTCCCGTCTCCATGGTGCTCAGTTATTCTCAGCCAGGAGTGAAGTTGCCTTGTGCCAGTGCTTTTCTAAATCAACATTTCTGTTGTAGACCGGCTTTGTCCTCTGACACATTTTGCTCGAGCTAAATTTGATGACTCCCTCTCCGCTGCCACTTTCCTCTTGGATGGACCCCTCGGGGTACAAGAGTGTCACGGACTGCTGCACCACCCCATCCCGATGTCCGTCGCCCCCAGCACAGTCGTATGCCTTCTCCCCAACCCTGCAGTGCCGCTTTGCAGAGGCAGATTATACTTGATGACTTCATCTTAATCACATTTTCATTTTCTTTTATCAGTGCAGCCGTCATGCTACACTGACTGCAAAATACTCCATAAGTGGGTTCACACAAGCCTCTTATGCATTCACATGTAGGGGAGAGGAATGCTCACAACCCAGAACTGCTTTTGATTAATTTGAAGGAAAAACTTTAAAGTCAAACTCTGCATGATTAAATTACTTTTAAATGGCTGTGACTTTTAATCTTTAACCACAGAGGATTTTCTACTTTATGTTGGAGCAAAACAAACAGAAAATGAACAAGTGTTAAATATTTGTGAAAACTAATTTATTTTTATTTTTTTTAGCCTTTGTTTCATATTATGTTGTGTGCTCTCACTTGGTCTAATTGGAGATAAGACATCTATTATTCATGTAGATTATGCTTTTAATTAACTGTTAAGATTCAATAGGTCTTTATTGCCATGACAGGTCTGTTTGAGGATCCAAACACGGGCAGAACGGTGACAAAATGAAACACTCTGCGTTACAAATGTGCACAAAACTTTCAGTATTCTCATTGTCAAAAAAAGCACACTTTTGCATTGTGGTGCTTTCATTAAATAAGAAATGCAATTAAACGTAATTTCACATATTAAAATGATAAAACAAACATGAAGCATGATCTCCATGCTTTTGCTTAAAATTCTAACAATTGAATACTTATTGCTGTATTAAGCTACCTGATCCATTTCTCAGTCCTACTTCATGCATCATTGCACAATTAACTTTATTTCTATTGTGGAATATCTAACATGTTCATAACATATCTACTTTGTAAATTTTAATACATAAAAAAATGCCTGGAGAGGAGTCATTGGTAGCATCAGATGTTAGTTTGGTAACGAGTTATTTAATCTGAAAATTAAATTGGTACAAAAGTACAGTAGCAACTATTTTATTTTTATTTTAAAGGCAGGATTTCTTTTAGTTGGTGCATAAAAAAAATCAGCATCTGAAACTGTTCAAGACCTTGTATGATTTCAAAATGTAAAGGAAACTGTAATTTTGTTACTTTACAGATTTCCCCTGAAATTATTCATACCCTTGACAGATTTAGGTTTAAAAGCAATTTTTGATTTTGAACACCAGAGTTTTTACAACTGGAAGTAATGCTAATGCTTTTGAGTCCAAAAGGAAATTGGTAGAGGGAGCCAAAGATTAGGGAAATGGCAACGAGGCTTTCCAGGAGGCTCATCGACAAAAATCACGTCAGTGGACGCGTGCAGAAAACCGGCCAGCAATTATAAAAAGGCCTCAGCTGCTTTAAGGCTAATAAAGATTTTACCATTGATTATTGAAAACTATTTAATTTTAGATGTGAGCATTTTTAAAATGTAAAAAAACTTTATTTTCAGAACTACTTTACTCTTTTGAAAGATGGCTGTCTCAACTCATCAGAAATAAACCTTTTACTTGGAAGAAGTGGATGTAAAAGCTAAATCTGAAATCTGATTTGAATAATTTTCAGCTTAACTGTAGCTGTTAACTCACTTTTGTATTGTAAATGAGTTTGGGAATCTAAAGTCATTATCGGAAAAACTATGGGTGTTAAGCGGTTGGCGTGTCTGGAACATGCAGCAGCCCTGCACCACTTCACTCACTTCCAACAGTTTTGACCTTGCTCTAACTTCAGACACACTCCCAGAAACATGGGTTTTCTTGGCCATGGCAGGGCGCCAAAATAAATAACCTGCCCTCAGAGTGTCGGCAGAACCGCAAGAAATCCAAAACCAGGTCCCGGCCCCGGCGGCACTCACTCACAGGGCTATCAGCGAATGACTTGCTGAAATTTTAATTGTCCGAATGCATCATGTGGTTTGGAAACAAAATCAAATCAGGACGGATCATCCTTCCTCTTTGACGCCCATCCAAAAGGAGAGTAGCATTTTTGATTAGGGTTTCATTTATTTATTTTAGCCGGCTCTGATTTCAAGGTCGGGTTACACCAACTTGGGGGACAAACAGATGACATTGTATGGATAGGTAATTCAAGAGTCCGCATGCTTTGATCCTCACAGATAAGAGGGAGATAAGAGACAAGTGTCTTGTAGAATAGAGGACATCCATCCAGAAATTCAATCGCCGACGCTCGCTCAAAAAAAATGGTTCCCATGGAATGAAGAGATTGATATCCATTCCTTCCTCCAATTAAGAAGATCAGAATTCCATACATGCTGACGCGTCTTGAATGGCTGCCTTTTCAGCTGCTTTTCATTTCAACCTAAGCACTTCTTTTTGGAAAGCAAAGTTTCTCTAAAGTTTTATTTTACATAGCAGATACGAGTCTTCACAGCCACCGTCTACAGAAATGACTTCAGTTTGCAGTGAAGACATTGCATTCAAAAATAGGGTTAATTTGTAAGGGAATATTACGAGCAATAAAAACTGAGGTTCTCAACAATTTATGAAAACTATTATTTTAAATAAAGATATAGTAAATTAGTCTGAAATGATTTTATATTTAACTTCAGAAAAGCGCAATAGACCTCCAATGAGGCCCATTCTCCCTTTTTTTTCTACTTATTCCAAAAACAAAGAATTCATTTTTCACTTGCACCATGACATCCTCAAGTTATGACTACCTTCCTACACCGGTAAAACTTGATGAGGGATGAGAAGCAAGTGGATAAATGACAAACATCTCTAATATCTGAAGTAAAAACAAATGGAAAAGGAGCTAAACTGAATAAAAAGTCACTGAGAAGCAAATGATTACAAACTGTTTGTATCCCAAAAGAATTTAACTACACTGTTGTAATGAAGTTCATATTATATAAAGAAACCCATATACGATGATCCATTTATAAAGTTCATGTTCTTTAAACTGTGTGGTGGCCTTTGAGTGTGCCATCTTTGCTGGTTATTTATTGTATAAGCCATTAATAATCATGCAGTAAATATTCATTACAAGCCAGCATATCGCATAAAGGCCAGGTCTAGCAGATTAAAAATGCATAAGGAGTAATGGGACTTGAATACCTTAGTGGACGCCTTTAAATGTGTCGACACAGCAAGAAGCAACTGAAGATGTACAATATGACACTTTCAGCACCAATCATTGACAGTGAAAGGAAAATGGTAGGACACCCCAATTTAATATTTGCTGTTCATTAAGAAATGGTCACATTTTAATATCAAAGTTGATTCTTAAACAACCTATTTTTTCCCACTAAATAGGATATAAAAAATGTTCTGAAGGAAAAAGCTACAGTACACCGCTCTTAGAAGTCCTTTTCACCTTTATGAAAAGTGACGGGGACTTTTATAAATTTCTCTAGATTTATGGAAAGTCTGAGTCTGTTATCTCTGGCAAACTTCAGTCTGACCTGATTCATCTTTGTTACAGAGCAAATGTTTTCCTTGGAAATGTACCATTTAGTATCTTGCATTCTGTTTTTAACCTGTCCAGGGTGACCTCGCCCGAAACATCGATGGAGATGGGCACCAGCATCCCTCCTGACCCCACTAGGGACAAAGGTTTGCAGAAGATGGATGGATGGTGTTCTGTTTTTAGCGTAAACCTGTCGGATGCTTTGAATATCTCTCATTTTGTAGACTCTTCTGTACAAAGGAATGGTGACAGAACTCTTTAAATCTCATCAGTTTGTATATCGCATTTCAGGAACAAGGCAGTTCAAAGTTCACACAAAAAATACAACTTGTACTACAGCTCTGAGGGGAAAAAATTAACTGCAGCTAAACTATGAGCATATATCTGCCAGAATTAAAGCCTTACCCAGGGAAATAAGAACACCATTTCTAAGAAACGTGAAAACAAGCAGTTTTCACTTGCCTGAAAATATTTGACTTGGCTAAACTCCCAAAACTCTAAACATTTATCAGGTTCCTCAAGTAAAAGCAGTGCAATGCTATTTTAAAAAATATCTTTAAGCAAATTTGAATTACTGGAAGCTAACTGTGCGCAGGTAACAGTTGGTTGAGTTCAGTGGGGCTAAATTATGCTAACATCTAAATCACAGTAGTCTAAGCTCCAGAAATGTTTCAGACAAGGCTGAGTCATTAAGTATTACAGAATATGTACTGTGTGTCCAGTGCTCTGACTGTTGTGGAAATGATTGAGAAGATCTTACAGCATATTGAAAACTAAAAGTTTTAAAATGTATTTTCTTCTGTTTGAATCGTTTAGTTATGTTACTTGGATTTCTCAGAATTCTCAAAATTGCTAGAATATATTTCTGGGAAGCACAACCTTTCACAGGCTGACTTATTTTTTTCACAGATGCATATCATAGTACTTCTGACATCAAATTTAATGAACAGAAATCGAACATCTTGGTGAACATGATCCTAAGGATTTTTTTATCCCCCCGCCCCCCTCCATCTGCATATGAACTAAGTTAACAGATGATTTAGTGCATAGTTGTAAAAGCAAACTAACAGCACTTTGTAGCTTTTGGACCCTTCTTTCTGTGAGCAACAATATTTGATGCAATTGCACAGTTTAAACAAGAAGAATACCTGAGATGACCAGCAGGTGTCAGCTTTGCATAAGACAAGATGTGACTTCTTTTCTGAAACTTGGACCACCGAGTCTTCTTTCAGATTTCCTTGAACGTCGAGCCCCTTTTGGAAGCCTTTAATATTAAAAAACATAAGGTTCATGTTATAATTTTCTTAAGGCTACAGGTTAGATTAGAATGACAGTGTTGTGATGTTTTATTAGCAGGTCTGAGTGATACTTGACCTGTCAGGCCCCTTCTGACAGATGGTGCTGCTGTTTCCAGTTTAGTTGTTCCAGTTTATAATAGTTGTTTACTTCTACCAAGATTATTGAACAATGGGAGATGACATTTATCCATGTTTTCCATGTGTCTTAGTTTTTCTAAAAAGACATTGTAGAGAGCTCAGAAGATAGGTTAGGCTCTATTTTATTTACAACTGAGCTGCTGTTGGAGTATCTTGCAAAATTACACTTTTTCTCACAATAACTATATGTAAACACTTTATTGGAATTTTAAATTAGACAAAGTAGGGCACAATTAAGCCTGTAAAAAATGTTTTTGGTATTTCCAGGTATTTGGTATTTAGAATTCTTCCATCAACTGCGACAAGGTCCCTTGCTGTTGCTGAAGAAAAGTACTGTCATCAGATCCACATTCACCCCCAACACGACTTTTTGCTAACTTTAGGTGGGACTTCTTATGGCAGTCTTTCAGTCTTTCTCTGAAGAAGACAAGCACCATTTTATGACAAAATCCATTATTTCTCAGGTGTCATGTACACACGTTTCACAGTAACGATGGCTTTATTTAATATTCCAAAAGGTATGTGGCCACCTTGACTTGAGGTCTAACACAGAACACTGTATGTAATCTAGATAAAATCAATCTATCTTGGTCTGGCATCCATTATAATTATTTTTAAATTTACATCTCCCTATATTGAAACTATCAGAAATTTAAGTTGTCTTGAAATGCTGATAAAACAGCTGGCATAAGTCTTTATGCTGTCTTTTATTTATTTCTTCTTTAGTTCTCAACAGCTGAATAATTTGTACTGACATCTTGCTAAAGGCAGCAGATTGGCTGATGAATAAGAAGGAAATATTGGACAATTTTAAAGTCTTTGCATCTTTTCCAAATCTGTTGGTGGCAAAAACTGTGCTACTGAGAAACTCTTGAAACTTTTAAGATATATGGAGAAGTAGTAAAATACATGTAACTCATCACATTAAAATATTTCCAATGAAACATTTTCAAAGTTACACATGCCAAAATTTGCACATCTAAATATTATTTAAAATCAATTAACATGTAGTTATATTCAATGAATTAGAACATTGTTGAAAAGTAACTCAATTTACAGAATGACATGCATCATTTAGTCTAACTACAGAGTGATGTTTTCAAACCTGTATTTTTTTTTTATCATTTTCAACACCTTTTTATTAACTTTTTTTTTATGCCAAAATGCGAGTTTGAGTATGCCCAATACCTCTTTACAGTCTATTTTAAAAAACTATTCTTAATTTGACAAAGCGGCCTCATTGGAAAGTAAATCTTTGTTGAATATGGCTAGAACTTACTTTAATTCTATGAGGCTTTCAAGACATTTTGAATGACTTCCTGTTTCCATTGTGTGCACATGTGTGACAAAAAGGCACATTTCTTTTGGACACTCTTCAAAGTGAAAAGTCAAGAAAGTCAGATAGATATGACTTCATAAGTTAGTAAATGGCAGGAACCATGTTGGTATAGATAAAATATGTCTAGACGATCCTACTGAAAATGTTTTTATTGCACAGAATAAATGTTCAGACACGGAGGCTAAATTTGGTACATATTTGGTCTAAAGCAAGATGTTGATTAGAATTTATTTCAGAGATTTATTAGAAGTCCAAATATAAGTTTTTTTTTTTTTTCAGACTGACTACTGATCACATTCTAATTGCTCTATATTTCTTGTCTTGTCAATCTAAGTTCGTTCTGTTTATATGAACCAGTACAATAAAATAAACATGTTTCCATATTTATCACAATTCTGATTTTAGCTCCAAAGCGCACACAAATTGAGACTTTTTCTACACTTAATATTTATTCCATTGACCTTTTTTAATACCTTTGAGAATAAAAAAAACCCTCCTTTCTTTTTTTAATGGAGACCTCAGAACAAATACGATGGGGGGAAAAAATATGTGGGTTTCTAAAAATTAGTGAATGAAATGGATTCATCCTCATATAGTTATGGTATGGGTTTAAAATACTAGATGAAGTTACCAACCTCATATAGTGTGCAGAAAGCACCAAATAATTCTGAGATCAAAGAGTATGACCAGTACATACATCACAGAGCTACCGAATCTCAAATTTAGCTCTATAGATGACTAACCACTGTTACTACAGTGGTTTGTAGCCACTTGGTTTGTTTTTTCTAGCATGCATTTATATTTAAATGGGGTCCAGGTGTAGCGTGAAGTTTGAAATCATCATCATTGGGTGTTAGATGTTGGATCCTTTTGTGTGCAAGTTGAAGTCCCTCTGTGTTAAGTGCAGGTCTTCTCTGAGACTGCTCACTCCTCTCACAGCTCAACATTCTCCTAATTAGACTCACCTGGTTCCCATCTCATTGATAATATCTCCTTCATGTTCAAACTTTGTTTCCATTGTTCTATGCTTGTTTCTTCCATTATCTACCTCTTAGTTCAGTCCTGTTCACCATGTGCTCTCAATTTAAGTTTTTGCTCTTTGTTACCATTGAAATCTTTTCATTTTACTCATCATGCTGGCAGTAGTAACTCACTTGAACTTATATCCCCACTCGAAGCAGTAATGAACAAGTTTAGACGACATAAACAAGATTGGATTAGTTTTTGGCACATGCTTTAATTTTAACTCGATATTAAAGCTTAACGATTTGAATTTATCCAAAAACTTAGACAAAAAAAAACAGTTTCAGTCGATTCCTTTTGTAAGTTGATTTGGAATGTGATGCCATCATCGTTTCCGTCAACATAATGTGTTTTTCATGTGTAAAAGAGCTAACATTGTGACAAAAGGCAGATCATTTGTGTATATCTGAACAGAAACAAGTTTGATTTCCCATAGTGGGGAAATTCAGGTCTGCCAGCAGCAACTTAAAGGTAAATGGAAGCATTCAGATTCAAATTAAGGTTAAAAAAGATATGAGACTACAGAGTAATGGCAAATGTACAACATATTAAAAATTGCACTGTACAATAATTAAAAACGTCATATTAGCATATTGTTGATTCAAAAGTAGTTGGATCAGAACAGCAACCCGTAGCCATTCTCCATACTCTGTTTTTTTTTTTTTTTTACCAGAGTATGGAGTATTCAGAGTATTCAGTTAGGCAAAAGGTTTTGTTAATAAAAAAATAAGTTTCCCAGGGTTCAGCAGAGATGCATCTGTGCTGCACACTATGAAGCAGCCATGGAGCCCTGGAGCAAAGGTTCTCACATATATATCACTTGACTGTGTGTCAGGAAGATTACTGGATAAAGATCACAATATGACACTTTTCCTTTTTTGTGCTGGCTCAGTGAACAGGAGGAAAGCTGCCGCAGCTCAGCGCAGCCCTGTCCAGGTTATTGATCACAGATCACACATCTCAGACCTCCCGAGCTTGCAGGGGAAAAATCTGTCCACTGTCTTTTACATCGAAGACACTGCGTCAATGCTCTCAGCCGTAATACAATTACCCTGTTCCGAAGATTAGCGTGAAATACCTCGGGTTTCAAACTATGGCGTACGTTCAATTCTCCACTTTAAAGGCATCTTTAAATCAGAATTAGTTTTTCAATACAATCAAGAATTGTCAATGATTTTCTTTTATTTCATACATTTAAATATTCATCTATAGAAACAACAGAGACACCAGTGTCATTTACATTCTGCAAAAGGAGGTGGATGATGTTTTCCTTTATTAAATCATGCTACCCTCTTAATTTAACAAAGTTTATAAAGCCACATCAATATGACACAATCTGTCAATATACATAAATAAAAGTTCTACTTTAAATTTGCCAGGAAATTACAACCCTCCTCTCTATTCCACAAATATTACAAAATAGTTAGTGGCAACAGTTTGTTGCTTTTTATTAAACATAGTACTACTCTGAGTTCAAGATTAAAAAATAATTGCTTTATGGGGGGGGGGAGGCGAAATAAAATCTTTGTTTGTTCCATGATAAATACTGCAGCTGTCATGAACTTTTACAAATGTGTTCCCAGACTTTTATAAACTTAAATATGGAAACACAAATGAGCAGAACAAGACTTTTGATTTGAGTGAAATTAAAACAATTAATAGGATTAATCATGATTAATTGATTACTGTAGAATTGTCCACCAATTGTTGAATCATTAATTGGTGCATAGTAATTCTAAAATATGTTATTTACTTAAAAACAAAACACAATTAAGCCAAAACTGTGCAAATATACGTACATTTTGCATTCTGGAGGAAAAGCCTCCTTTGACTGTAAATGTTCTACCTAAAACTCAAGTTTGGTTTTAGCTGAACCTGGTTCAAATATAGTAAAATTCTGCTATTTAGTACATTTTTCTATCAGTTAATTGATAAATTGGTCAAGTGATTAACCCTTCACTGTACTGAAGTAACTGAAGCAGAAGGGGCTTATTCAATTATTTATGTAGCTGTAGATCCATCCTTTTTTTTTCTTGTTTTTAAATCTGTTTGACTAATCTATTAAAATATCTAGCTGTGGCCCTGGCACTTATCTTAAGACTGAAATAGTTTGTTATAATTATGACTGATATAAAAATTCAAGAAAATTTTGTCATCAGTTGTCGCACACAGGTATGGATTTTCATTAACTTTTTTAAGTTCATGCCTTCTTTTTTAGTATTTTGTCTTATTTAAATTTAGATGCAATTTATTTATATCAAGCATAATTTTATATTATGATGCAAATCTAAAGTAGCTGGAAATCTAATTTGTTTTAAAAACTAAATATTACAAATTGAAACTATGCCCATGAGAAGACTATATAGACCACCTTCTGTCAAATTTTAATCGGATGATTGATTGATGGCCTTAATTAATTGATATCAAACCCCTCCCCCCACCCCTTGTGACCGGTTGTCCCCCCTCGTGACCATCTCATGATTGACCTTATCTCGAACAAAGACTTTATTTAGACTTTGAATTTGTCAATAGAAACAGAATAATTTACTTGTAAGTTAGCAGTGAATAAATAAATATAGTATATCCCAAACAAAGCAAATTAATAAATAAATATATTATATTCCAGACAATATTGGCTGCTGAGCTTGAGAAGTGAAAGGGAGGAGTGCGTGTGTGCCGGTCGGGTGGAGATGGTGAATACATTCAAAGCGGAGTGACCCCGGCCCTGCACACCATGGCATCTGTGTGTGTGTGTGTGTCCCCAAGCACAAAGCAGCCTATAGATTCACCACACCATTTGTGTGAGCTGACATGACCAACTCGGGACGGTCATATGAGGGATAATAAAAATGATAATAATAAATGCTGCCGGTGCTTTTTTTAAAGTTGAACAAAAAACCTCTCTGCTTTTGACCATCTCAGAAGGGAAGAGGACTGACCTTTGCCCTCTTCAGCACACCATACCATTTATGCGTCCGGCGCGTGTTAGCTTACTGTGCGTTATTTGATGTTGGACAACAGACTTATAGCTAGGCAAGAGGGGCTGACCTCTGACCCTGCAACTGTTCATGACTGCCTCAGGCAATCCTTTTGAAGGAAAACAACAGTTTATCTGTTTTACTGCAATATTTATGGCAGCACGACTAGTCGGTGCTGACTATGAGTTTGTAATTTCCTTCATCCGTTCCGAAAACAGTCACTTAAATTTTAAACTCTACAGATACTTTCCGTAACACCTGCTAGTGGGATACATTTCAGTAAAAGTTCCTCATCTGTAATTGTATTTCTTAAGGATATGTGTCAGGTAGTAAACAGGTCTATGTGAGGCTACTCAAATTTAACTTTTAGCTTTTCTACAGTTAAAGTGAAAGACAAACTAACATCGATCCCTTTCCAGAATTTGTCCTCTCATCATTGTGAATGCTACTTTGCTTCAGTCTTTTTCCTGCTGTTGTATCAACACTAATCTTGT